>NC_138245.1:2124860-2157653 GCF_964197995.2 Scardinius erythrophthalmus
ATGAAGTAACAGGACATCCTACTATGTTAAAGTTGTATTGTGAGAGGTTTTGCGGGTGGTTTTTTGAACCGATAAGTATTACCTCTGTCTTATCTGGATTTAATAAAAGAAAATTGTGCGTCATCCAATCTTTTATATCTTTAACACACTCTGTCAATTTGGATAATTTAGCGTTTTCATCCGGCCGTGATGAAATATATAGTTGAGCGTCATCAGCATAACAATGGAAACTAATTCCATGTTTCCTTATAATATTTCCATGTGGCAGCATATATATTTAGAATAATAGAGGGCCTAACACAGATCCCTGCGGCACTCCATAGTTTACTGGAGTTATGATCGATTTTTCTCCGTTTAAATAGACAAAATGGTAGCGGTCAGATAGGTATGATCTGAACCAGCTTAATGCTTGTCCTTGAACACCGTTATAGTTTTGTAGTCGATCTAAGAGTATTGTGTGATCTATAGTATCGAACGCAGCACTAAGATCAAGTAAAACTAGTATTGAGATACAGCCTTGGTCAGAAGCTAAGAGTAAATCATTTGTGATTTTAACAAGCACAGTTTCAGTGCTATGATGCGGCCTGAACCCAGACTGAAACTTTTCATAGGTGTCATTTTCTTGTAAGAAAGAGCCCAGTTGGGCAGACACAACTTTTTCTAATATTTTGGACATAAAAGGAAGATTTGAAATGGGTCTATAATTTGCTAGGTTATTTGGGTCTAATTGTGGTTTCTTAATGAGAGGTTTTATAACTGCCAATTTAAATGTTCTTGGAACATGACCTAAAGATAAAGACGAGTTAATAATATTGAGGAGAGGCTCTTCCACTATAGGTAACACTTCTTTCAATAGTTTAGTTGGTATGGGATCTAATAAACATGTTGTTGTTTTAGAGGAAATGATAAGTTTATTTAACTCTTTTTGTTCTATAGTTGTAAAGCACTGTAATTGTTCTTGCGGGGTGATAATCGAGGCTGAATTATAAGGCGCGATTGAAGATTGAACGTTTACAATTGTGGATCTGATGTTTTCTATTTTCTCAGTGAAAAAATTCATGAAATCATTACTACTAAACTGTAACGGAATATTTTGTTCAGGTGACGCTTGTTTATTTGTTAGTCTAGCCACGGTGTTAAATAAGAACCTAGGATTGTTTTGGTTATTTTCTATTAGTTTGCGGAGGTGCTCAGCCCTGGCCGCTTTTAGGGCCTTTTTATAGCGTGACGTACTGTCTTTCCAAGCGATTCTAAAAACCTCTAAATTAGTTTGTTTCCATTTACGCTCTAAATTACGGGTTTCTCTCTTTAGAACACGAGTAGTATTGTTGTACCATGGTGCTTTAATTTTCTCTCTGACCTTTTTTAGTCTCATAGGTGCAACAATATCCAATTTTCCAGAGAGAATGGTGCTCATAGTGCTGGTTAGTTCGTCTAGTTCATCTGTTTGTTTAGGTTCAGGCAGCAGCTGAGACAGATCCGATAAGCAATTTGAAAAATTATCTATGGTGGATGGAAGGATTGTTCTGCCTAATCGATAACGCGGCGCAGCATGATATATTACTGGGGTACGTAATATGCAAGTTACCATGTAATGGTCAGTTACATCATCACTTTGCGGAATGATGTCTATATCGGTTGGATCGGTTCCATGTGATATAATTAAATCGAGTGTATGATTAAAACGATGAGTTGGTCCGGTAACGTTTTGCTTAACCCCAAAGGAGTTTAATAAGTCTATAAACGCAGCCCCTAACGTATCATTTTGATTATCTACGTGTATGTTAAAATCTCCAACAATTAATATTTTATCGACATTGACCAATAGATCTGAGAGAAAATTTGCAAATTCTTTTAGGAAATCAGCGTAAGGCCCTGGTGGTCTATATACGGTAGCCAAGGCTAAATATAGTCGGGATGTTTTTCTATCATCTAAGAGCGTAACATTTAGTACAAGTACTTCAAATGAAATAAACTTACAACCCGTTTTTTGAGTAACATTGAGAAAATCTCTATAGATTGTTGCAACACCGCCGCCACGACCATTCAGACGGGGCTCGTGCTTATAGGAGTATCCTGATGGAGTAGACTCATTTAGACCGAAATAATCATTTGGTTTAAGCCAGGTTTCAGTAAGGCAAAGTACATCGATGCCATTATCTGTGACTATTTCATTTACAATAACTGCCTTAGGTGTGAGTGATCTAATGTTTAAAAGACCTAGCTTTAGAAATTGTTTTTGTTTACTAATAGCAACATTTTCTGTTTTAATAACAATTAGATTTTTCCTAGATCCTGCAGTAGATTTATTATTTGATCGCACTAAACGAGGAATAGACACAGTTTCTATGCAATGTTCTACACTAGTATTTATATCAGTTAATTTGGTGCAGCAGAGACTATGATTTGGACTTTTGGTTACTAGTCAAAAGGTATTTAACATTTTGGAGATGTTATCTGACAGAAGATCCGATCCGAATCTGTTTGGGTGTAAGCCATCAGCACGGTAAAGCCTAGGATGCTCCCAAAACAGATTCCAATTATTTACAAAGAGCAGTTTCTGCTCATTGCACCATGACATTAACCATTCATTAAGCGCAAATAATCCACTAAACTTGTCATGTCCTA
Organism: Scardinius erythrophthalmus; assembly: GCF_964197995.2. Lineage (NCBI taxonomy): Eukaryota > Metazoa > Chordata > Actinopteri > Cypriniformes > Leuciscidae > Scardinius > Scardinius erythrophthalmus. Next base: position 2,127,489 of record NC_138245.1, read on the forward strand.
GACGGTACGTGGGAAGCGGTCCTGACACAATAATCGTTATATCAGGCGATGTGCTGCGTACCCTATCGATCAGATTCCTGAAGTCTTTCTTCAGAACTTCCGTCTGGCGCAGCCTGATGTCGTTCACTCCCGCGTGCAATACCAAAGTTCCGACGCGCTCGTTATCGTTCAGAATCTCGGGAACGCGAGCAGCGATTTCAGAAACACGAGCACCAGGAAAGCAGTGACTGTGCACCTTACTTTTACCTGATGTAGCATGGACGTGCCGAACAATGGAATCACCGATGATCACAGCATCGCGTTCTGTTTCGCGAAGAGGGGAGAAGCGGTTTTGTGTGGATAACTCGAAAACCGGGAGGGTCGGAGAGAGTCTTGGTCTAGACCTGACTCACGTCTTCCGCTGCGGAAATATCCAGGCTTCGTGGTGGCGTGTTGGAGCCGGAGTGAACGAGACCAAGGCTGATCGCGACCTTGGCGCTCGGGACCGATGCCGAGTAACGCACGGAGTAGACGAGGTCGGAGTCAGCGGGTTAGTAACATTAATCTCTGATTTGTGTGCCTCGGCACGTGATGTTTCAAGAGCCAAACGCCGGTCTCTCAGCTCGGCCTGTCTCACTAAAAGGTCGTGGATCTGTTTCTCAACAGCTTCCAGCTCAGACTGTACCGCGTGCAGCTCAAATGTGTCCTCACCTGCACCAAAAGGTAGACTACATACATCTGATATATTCGCCATTTTAACAGATGGACAGTAAGTTAGCAACGACACTACCAGTGATGCTATCAATTAATTCTAATTTCTGACAAGCGTCTTAAATATAATCCGTCTTTTAAGTGGTACGGGTGTAGAGTATACGCACGATAGGTGAAAAATGTTTGTAAGTGAGTGTTGAGAAGACGCGTTCAGCCGTGATCCCCGGGAGTAACCTATAAGAGTATCCAGCGTTGGATCACTAACAGGCTTGAGACACGTCTGCTCAACAGTCCGCGTTGTAACTATGAGGTTTGAGCAGTAGTGCTTCTCAGTGAGGAAAAGTAGAAAATGTAAGTTTAAAGAGTAAAATCAAGAATTATAAATCAAATCGATAGAGCTCCAGAGACAACAACGCGTTCAGACGCGACGCATGCGCATTCGACAACATTCGTGTGTGTGTGTGTTCAGGCTCATGGACGTGTGTGATCTGTAGTTGTGTGTGTGTGTGTGTGTGTGTGTGTGTGTGTGTTCAGGCTCATGGACGTGTGTGATCTGTAGTTGTGTGTGTGTGTGTGTGTGTGTGTGTGTGTGTGTGTGTGTGTGTGTGTGTGTTCAGGCTCATGGACGTGTGTGATCTGTGTGTGTGTGTGTGTGTGTGTGTGTGTGTGTGTGTGTGTGTGTGTGTGTGTGTGTGTGTGTGTGTTCAGGCTTATGGACGTGTGTGATCTGTAGTTGTGTTGTGTGTGTGTGTGTGTGTTCAGGCTCATGGACGTGTATGATCTGTAGTTGTGTGTGTGTGTGTGTGTGTGTGTGTGTGTGTGTGTTCAGGCTCATGGACGTGTGTGTGTGTGTGTGTGTGTGTGTGTGTGTGTGTGTGTGTTCAAGCTCATGGACGTGTGTGATCTGTAGTTGTGTTGTGTGTGTGTGTTCAGGCTCATGGACGTGTGTGATCTGTAGTTGTGTGTGTGTGTGTGTGTGTGTGTGTTCAGGCTCATGGACGTGTGTGATCTGTAGTTGTGTGTGTGTGTGTGTGTGTGTGTGTGTGTGTGTTCAGGCTCATGGACGTGTGTGATCTGTAGTTGTGTTGTGTGTGTGTGTGTGTGTGTGTGTGTGTGTGTGTGTGTGTTCAGGCTCATGGATGTGTGTGATCTGTAGTTGTGTGTGTGTGTGTGTGTGTTCAGGCTCATGGACGTGTGTGATCTGTAGTTGTGTTGTGTGTGTGTGTGTGTGTGTGTGTGTGTGTGTGTGTGTGTTCAGGCTTATGGACGTGTGTGATCTGTAGTTGTGTTGTGGTGTGTGTGTGTGTGTGTGTGTGTGTGTGTGTGTGTGTGTGTTCAGGCTCATGGACGTGTGTGATCTGTAGTTGTGTGTGTGTGTGTGTGTGTGTGTGTGTGTTCAGGCTCATGGACGTGTGTGATCTGTAGTTGTGTTGTGTGTGTGTGTGTGTGTGTGTGTGTTCAGGCTTATGGACATGTGTGATCTGTAGTTGTGTGTGTGTGTGTGTGTGTGTGTGTGTGTGTTCAGGCTTATGGACGTGTATGATCTGTAGTTGTGTTGTGTGTGTGTGTGTGTGTGTGTGTGTGTGTGTGTGTGTTCAGGCTCATGGACGTGTGTGATCTGTAGTTGTGTTGTGTGTGTGTGTGTGTGTGTGTTCAGGCTCATGGACGTGTGTGATCTGTAGTTGTGTGTGTGTGTGTGTGTGTGTGTGTGTGTGTGTGTGTGTGTGTGTGTGTGTGTATGTGTGTGTGTGTGTGTGTGTGTGTGTTCAGGCTCATGGACGTGTGTGATCTGTAGTTGTGTGTGTGTGTGTGTTCAGGCTCATGGACGTGTGTGATCTGTAGTGTGTGTGTGTGTGTGTGTGTGTGTGTGTGTGTGTGTGTGTGTGTGTGTGTGTGTGTGTGTGTGTGTGTGTGTGTGTTCAGGCTTATGGACATGTGTGATCTGTAGTGTGTGTGTGTGTGTGTGTGTGTGTGTGTGTGTGTGTGTGTGTGTGTGTGTGTGTGTGTGTGTGTGTGTGTGTGTGTGTTCAGGCTTATGGACGTGTATGATCTGTAGTTGTGTGTGTGTGTGTGTGTGTGTGTGTGTGTGTGTTCAGGCTCATGGACGTGTGTGATCTGTAGTTGTGTGTGTGTGTGTTCAGGCTCATGGACGTGTGTGATCTGTAGTTGTTGTGTGTGTGTGTGTGTGTGTGTGTGTGTGTGTGTGTTCAGGCTCATGGACGTGTGTGATCTGTAGTTGTGTTGTGTGTGTGTGTGTGTGTGTGTGTGTGTGTTCAGGCTTATGGACATGTGTGATCTGTAGTTGTGTTGTGTGTGTGTGTGTGTGTGTGTGTGTGTGTGTGTGTGTGTGTGTTCAGGCTTATGGACGTGTATGATCTGTAGTTGTGTGTGTGTGTGTGTGTGTGTGTGTGTGTGTGTGTGTGTGTGTGTGTGTGTGTGTGTGTGTGTGTGTGTGTGTGTGTTCAGGCTCATGGACGTGTGTGTGTGTGTGTGTTCAGGCTCATGGACGTGTGTGATCTGTAGTTGTGTGTGTGTGTGTGTGTGTGTGTGTGTGTGTGTGTGTGTGTGTGTTCAGGCTCATGGACGTGTGTGATCTGTAGTTGTGTGTGTGTGTGTGTGTGTGTGTGTGTGTTCAGGCTCATGGACGTGTGTGATCTGTAGTTGTGTTGTGTGTGTGTGTGTGTGTGTGTGTGTGTGTGTGTGTGTGTGTGTGTGTGTTCAGGCTTATGGACATGTGTGATCTGTAGTTGTGTTGTGTGTGTGTGTGTGTGTGTGTGTGTGTTCAGGCTTATGGACGTGTATGATCTGTAGTTGTGTGTGTGTGTGTGTGTGTGTGTGTGTGTGTTCAGGCTCATGGACATGTGTGATCTGTAGTTGTGTGTGTGTGTGTGTGTGTGTGTGTGTGTGTGTGTGTGTGTGTGTGTGTGTGTGTGTGTGTTCAGGCTCATGGACGTGTGTGATCTGTAGTTGTGTGTGTGTGTGTGTGTGTGTGTGTGTGTGTGTGTGTGTGTGTGTGTGTTCAGGCTCATGGACGTGTGTGATCTGTAGTTGTGTTGTGTGTGTGTTCAGGCTCATGGACGTGTGTGATCTGTAGTTGTGTGTGTGTGTGTGTGTGTGTGTGTTCAGGCTCATGGACGTGTGTGATCTGTAGTTGTGTGTGTGTGTGTGTGTGTGTGTGTTCAGGCTCATGGACGTGTGCGCCACACTGAGAACGGACCAGGAGACTAAAGTGACTCTGGTGTTTGAGCACGTGGATCAGGACCTCAGGACGTTCCTGGAGAAAGTGCCGGCGCCAGGATTGCCCATTCAACAGATCAGAGTAAGACTCGCTCAAACCCTGCGCTGCAGATTCACCCAGTCATGCTGATCCAGATGATCACTGTGTCATATTTCACCTCTAACGTAGATCAAGTGCAAATGTTTGTTTGTGGTTCAGGGATTTCATTAGTTAGAAGTTTTCAGACTGAGGCTGGACGTCGTCCACGTCAATCCAACCTTTTCTGTCAAACCCTGTGGAGTAAAATATGATGATCTAACCGTTCATTTTAAAAAATCATTATTTAATTCAACAGTAGCATGAAAGCATTGCGCTAGTTTGAAGGAGTGCACTACCATTCAAACAAAGGTTCGGTGTTAGTAAGATTATTTATTTTTATTCTAAATATTTTATTCAGCAGGGATTCATTAAATTGATCAAGTCACAATAAAGACATTTATAATGTTACAGAAGATTCTATGCTGTTGTTTTGAACTTTCAATTTAAATATGAAGCAGCACAACTGTTTTCAACACTGATAATAATCATAAATGTTTCTTGAGCATCAAATCATCATATTAGAGTGATTTCTGAAGGATCATGTGACTCTGAAGACTGGAGTAATGATGATGTAAATTCAGCTTTAATCAGGAATAAATTACACTTAACTATATATTCACACAGAAAACAACAGATTTACAGTACAATAACATTTCACTGTTTTTACTGTATTTTTGATCAAGTAAATGCAGCCTTGGTGAGCAGAAGAGATTCTTTCAGAAATATTAAAAAATCTTACCGACCCCAAACTTTTAACATTAAATCATGCTAAGCTATTCTATTACACCTAATAAACAAAATGATTATAGCATCATATGACCTGTGTAATATATTTCTGATTTATGAGAGTTGATCTGCCATGTTTGTTTCCAACTCGTTACAACTACAGATCACACACATCCATGAGCCTGAACACACACACACACACACACACACACACACACACACACACACACACACACACACACACACACACACACAACACAACACAACTAAAGATCACACACATCCATGAGCCTGAACACACACACACACACACACACACACACACACACACACACACACACACACACACTACATATCACACACACACACACACACACACACAACTACATATCACACACAACACAACTACAGATCACACACGTCCATGAGCCTGAACACACACACACACACACACACACACACACACACACACACACACACACACACACACACACACACACACACACAAACTACAGATCACACATAACACAACTACAGATCACACATAACACAACTACAGATCACACACATCCATGAGCCTGAACACACACACACACAACACAACTACAGATCACACACATCCATGAGCCTGAACACACACACACACACACACATAACAACACAAGTACAGATCGCACACATCCATTAGCCTGAACACACACACACTCACACACATAGCACAACACAACACAACTTTTTCACAATTGCTAAGACACATTTCTTGAAACCTTCACCCATTTTCTCACAACATTAAACACAAATCCATATTTTCAAACTAAACTCACAAAACCATTGACTCTTCTGGTAAAGTCTAACAACTGCTTCAAAACCATTTCACCTGCACTCAAAATCAGCCAGTGTTTTCAGATCAGACACACACGAGTCACTAATATAAGCTCTACAGATCATTCATGAGACACTACATTGAAAACATCAATCAATCACAACTGTGTTTTAGTAGTTTAACTTTTGCCTCTTTTGTTTAGAGTTTTTCTAAAAGAGTGCACGAGATTTGCAGACAGTCTAACTGCCTGAACTTGTTTAAGTTTTATTTCTGAGCCCAGGTTTCAGTTGGTCAATGGCTCAGTCTGTTTCAGTTCCTCAAACCTGTAACGCTCCAATAATGCGCCTGAACACACACACTCGTTTTCCTGCTTGAATGTTGATTATTCTCCTCACATTCTCCATTGTTGCGGCTCCTCTCTTCCCAGTCTGTCAGTAACTCTCTGTTTACTTCCTGTCTCTATGAAGCCCCTCCTTCTGAACAGCACACTACGCTCTGATTGGTTGGCTGGAGCAGTGTGTTGTGATTGGTCGAGCGCTTCGAGTGTGTTTGGGAAATGTCCCGCCCCTTTCCATAACCGCTAGTTTAACACACTACTAACTAACTCAACCAGGCCCCTCCCCTTTATTCTGCGTTTGAATTATAATGAGGAATATTGTGACGTGTTCGATCCCGGAAGAAACTCAAGACTACACTGGAGGCGTTTCAGGAGTTCAGAAACACTGACACTGATATAGAGAAGAACTGGAGCTTTATCATCATCACACAGCAACATTACACACTAAAGTTACTTGACAATAATTTATTACTGTCAAAATTTATTACGGACAAAAATGTATTACCTTTACAAGGACACAGTAAAATAAAGTGTAACCGGATGTTTTTATCAGATGTAGTGTGTGTGTGTGTTTGCAGGACTTGATGCAGCAGTTGCTGTGTGGTTTGGCGTTCTTGCACTCGAATCGGGTTCTCCATCGGGATCTGAAGCCGGAGAACATCCTGGTGACGAGCAGAGGACAGGTGAAACTGGCCGACTTCGGTTTGGCTCGGATCTACAGCTGTCATATGGTGCTCACACCGGTGGTAAGAGACACGTGGCGCACGCACGCACGCACACACACACACACACTCAGACACACACACACACACACACACACTCAGACACACACACTCAGACACACTAGGCGCGTTTCCATTACAGATTTGCGCAAAACTTTTGCGATTTTTTTTTTTTATTTTTTTTTTAACCTCCTCATGCGAGCGTAAAAACTTTTTGCGATAAATGGGAGTTTTTGCGAAAATTACGTGTTTCCATTGGCCGTTTTTTCAATTCGCAATTTCAATTTGCGCAATTTGAAGGGTAATGGAAACGCGGCTACTGACACACACACTCAGACACACACACTCACACACACATCTGATGGTGTTTCCTCCGCTCAGGTTGTGACGCTGTGGTATCGCTCTCCTGAAGTGCTTCTTCAGACCACATACGCCACACCTGTGGACATCTGGAGCACCGGCTGCATCTTCGCTGAGATGTTTAGACGCACGTGAGTCAGTGATGCTCGTAATGCTGAGTGAGTGAGTGAGTGAGTGAGTGAGTGAGTGAGTGAGTGAGTGAGTGAGTTTTACTAGAATCGGCACAATAATTCAGTTATTGATTTCTTTGAACACATTACTATTGTATCAGCAAAATCTAATATTGCTCAATTTCAAATTCTGCATATCTATTGATATACAGTTGTGGTCAGAATGAATGGCACCCCTGGTAAATATGATCAAAAATGGCTGTAAAAAATAAATCTGCATTCTTTATCCTTTTGATCTTTCATTAAAAAAATTCACAAAAATCCTAACCTTTCATTGAAGTAAAAGAATTGAAAGTGGGGAGGAAATCACATTATAAAATAAATGCTTCTCTCCAAAACACGCTGGCCATAATTATTGGCTCCCTTTTATTAAATACTTTTTGCAACATCCTTTTGCCAAGATAACAGCTCTTGAGTTTTCTTCTATAATGCCGGATGAGTTCGGAGAATAACTGACATTATACCGTGGTCTGGGTGAATACTCGATTCTGATTGGCTGCAGGGTGTCCATTAAAAAGTGATAGAGGACACCTAGTAAAGGAGTTCTGGTGAAACTGACTGTTTACCGTTCGAAATTCATAAATAAATGCGATGGCTACATCAGCTGTGAGTAACCATAGCAACAGGCAGTAAACTGAAGGGTTACGAGCTGAGCGGACTATAAATATCTCCGGTTGCTAGATAAACCGTCAGGCGTAACCAGGGAAACCAAGTTATTGTTTGTAAAAACTTTAGATTTCGATTGTAAAACTAATTAAAATATAAACTAATGTTTTAAAAATGTGTTATTTGGCAAGTGACCATGGTATAAGCGGGTAAATGCCCTTCGAGGAGGCGTCGTCCATTAATACTTGACAATGGACACCTCGTCGGGCATTAACCCTTACAGAGATCAGAGACCATTCCTCTATACAGAATCTCTCCAGATCCTTCAGATTCACAAGTTCATGTTGGTGCTTCTTCTGTTCAGTTCACCCCACTCCTCTTCTATAGGGTTCAGTTTAGGGGACTGGGACGGCCATGGCAGAAGCTTCATTTTGTGCTCAGTTACCCATTTTTGTGTTGATTTTGATGTTGGTTTTGGATCGTTGTCCTGATGGAAGATCCAGCCACGGCCCATTATAAGATTTCTAGCAGAGGCAGACAGGTTTTGATTTTTGATCTGTTGGTATTTGCTAGAATCCATAATACCATGTATCTGAACAAGAAGTCCAGGACCTCCAGCAAATAAATAGGCCCACAACATATAAGATCCAGCAGTGTATTTAACCGTAGGCATGGGGTACTTTTATCCCTGTTTACATCTGGTGGGTTTGCTGCCAAAAAGCACTTTTTTTGTTTCATCTGACCACAGAATCCGGTCCCTTTTGAAGTTCCAGTCGTGTCTGACAACTGAATATGCTGGAGTTCATTTTTCACCCTCCCAAACAACATGTGGTTGTGTAAGGGTTGTTTGAGAATTTTCTTTTTAGGCTTTCTGACCCCCAAGACTCTAGTAATCTCTGCAATTCTCCATCTGTGATCTTTGGAGAGTCTTTGGCCACTCAAACGTTCCTCCTCAGCGTGCATTAAGACAATATAGGCACGCGTCCTCTTCCAGGCAGATTCGTAACATCTTTAGTTGATTGGAACTTCTTAAAGGGTAACTAAACCCCTGGTCAGAGCCTGACTCCACCCACTGGCAATATTTGAAAAATGCTGGAAAAGTGGGCAGAGCCCAGTGGAGATCGAGGGGACGAACCGTGAGCGGGGGGGCGTGCACCTGAGACCCGCTGTCAGACTCTAAAATGGAGAGTTTGCTCACAGGGTCACAAGATGACGTAAAGTAAATGCATCTGATGAGTTTTATCGAGTTGATGTCAATAGCACGCGCTCTCTGTAGGCATATTCATATTTTTCCACTATGTGAAAAAATCCAGCAAAATGCGCCGGCGCGTTTGTCGACCCCAAAGGGTTAACTTTAGCCGAACCATAAATTGTGGTGGTGGTGGAGTCCATGCAGGAGGAGCAGCGTTTGGCACTGCCGCTTTTCAGCGTGAGCTGTGTGGAGAAGCCCACGTCCACCTCTATTGCGTTGGAGAAGCAATCTCGCGTTAAATGCAGGGTGCACACTTGAGCTCTAGGCGGGAACTCGCGGTCTTCCAGGCCAAGTGCACGCAACCACTGGCGCCTAATTTCCAAGTCTGAAAGCTATGCTGTCCTAGCCTGGGAAAACCCAGACAACTTCCGGCAAATTTAGATTTGCTCTGCAAGTAGTCTGGCAAAGAGCTCATTCAAGCCCACTTCTAATCCGTCGAAATTGAGGCACCAATCAGAAACGTCGAGGCAGAGGCATTTGAGCGACGTCCGTTCAACTTTTAAATGCATTATTATATTCAAATTGCAAACACATGAGGACAGTCTCCATGAAAGACCCACTGGCAGATGAACGTGCTACTACATTTCTCTCCGAAACGGTAGGAAATTAAATTAGATTTAATAGAGGATTTTAACTGTGACGAGATGATTGACAGGGCAGTTTACGTGACGGGACACACCCGACAGATCCGTCCGATAAAGATGACGAAGTAGTATGTCCCAAAGCTTGCCTACTTTTTTGCTACACATTCAAAAGTAAATACCTTTTCTTCACAAAGAGTACATACTTTTATGGCGTAGTGTAACTTAGGCGAATTGGGACGCATCATATGGCTTTACACGATGACGATTGCTCTGATTGGTTTTAGGTAGGGATGTCCCGATCAGGTTTTTTTGCCCTCGAGTCCGAGTCCGAGTCAATTGATTTAGAGTATCTACCGATATCGAGTCCCGATCCGATACTTCTATAATACATAAAAAAAGAATAAAGAAGAGCGAAAAACAGATCCAGGATGTTCCTTATTTTTTATTTAATTCACCTTATTTTAACATTCAACAACTCTGTTAACAAACAGAGCACTTCTGTGAGGTAGCTTGGACAATCAAGAAATAAATATCATAAATTCTTAACTTTTGGACTAAGTGCAACAATAAATATAAAAAAGTCTAATATATAAACAAATAACACCTCAACTTAAAATACCCAGCTGGCATGTAAACACATAAATAAATAATAAATAAAAAAATGAAAGTGCCACAGTGTTTGCAAAGCCAGTAATGTGCTTTTAGGAACTGCACTCGCCGGTTTCACACTGCACGCGTTAGCAGAGCGTGCAGCGCGTATTTTTTTCGGCGCCCATGTTAACAGATTAGAGCATTCACACCGCACGCAGAGGCGGCGGAGCAGAGCAGAAGCAGCAGTGCCGCGATCGTTTCGGCGCCGAGTCTATTTTTGCTGTGCCGCTTACGCTGAATTAAAGTGACAATGCATTGATCATGGCCAAAATACACCGCAGTTTTATCCAAAAAGTGCATTGATGATATTGTCTTTTAAACAGTCGATCAAATGACCAACAGCAATAAAAAAAAAAAATGTCCAAAACAAACTTGTTGCCAGAACAATAAAAACAAAGATGAACCAAAAGTTATATAAATTAAATTATTAATAAAATAAGCTTCTTGACAAGTCTTTTCTCTTAAATGTATTTGAAAACGAAATAAAGCAATGCCAACTTATCCATTATAGAGTACTCTGTCTGTACACAACCCGCGGTTCAGCCGCGCGTGATAAATGCTGCCAGTGTGAAAGCAAAGCGCGCGTGTCCTGCTCCTGCTCACCATACGCGCTGCTCCTGCGCTGCTTACGCTCTGCTAACGCGTGCAGTGTGAAACCAGCGTAACTCTGTGCCACCGCATAACTATAGATGTGTTAAAAAATAATGAGAATATATATATATACATATATATATCCGAGTCCTGATCGGGAGGTAACATCCAATTACGATCGAGTCTGAAACCACGTGATCGGTTCGGGACATCCCTAGTTTTAGGTCCATCCAATTGCGCCCAGAGGCATTTGAGCGACGTCCGTTGGTGACGCCCCTTTGGAAATGAGTTATTAATGAAGCTTTGCCAGACCATAACTCAGTTACTACTGAGAATGGTCTGGTTTTAACCAGGCTAATGCCGTCCAGCAACACTACACCTACGTCCCATCCTGACTACATCCATCCCTACTCACGGTCTTCCAGGCAAGTGCATGCAACCACTGGCGCATAATTTCCAAGTCTGAAAGCTATGCCATCCAGCAGTGCGGTTGCAACCAGCAACACTACACCTACGTCCCATCCGGACCACTGTACTAAATACAGATAAATCTACGCTCACTTGAAGCTATCCTAACTGATGCAATACTATGCGTGGTAGCTCGTACCAGGAGCGTGGTGAGCTGGAACCTGCTTACGTCTCGCAGTACCGCAAACATCCAATAGGCAAACACCGTTCAACCTGAAGAGGGCAGCACTTTTTTACACCATATATTGTAGAATTAAAACACTTTATACCCAAATGGCAAAAAAGTTACTCGAATCAACGAACAGCATTAATAAAGCCCCATTCTTATAGATCATTAACTAAGAAAAGTTGGTTTAGGATTTAGTTACCCTTTAATTATTGCCCTGATTGTCAAAACGGGGATTTTCAATTCTTTAGCTATTTTCTTACATCCACTTTCTATTTTGTGATGCTCAACAATCTTTTGATGCACATCAGAACTTTGGTTTTACTCATTGTGACGGATGATTAAGGGAATTTTGGCCTTTGTGTTTCCTCATATTTAAACTCCTGTGAAACAAGAAGTCATAGCTAGACAATTTCATGTTCCTAGTCACCCTGGTGTGTTAAATAAAGGTAAATATTAATGGGAATATACTTCAGAGATATTTTACTCATGATTTCCTCCCCACATTACTTCAATGAAAGGTTAGATTTTTGCAATTTTTAAAAGGATAAACAATGCAGATTTATTTTTTACAACCATTTTTGATCATATTTACCAGGGGTGCCATTAATTCTGAGCACGACTGTATTGGTAGCAAATGCATATTTCTTTATTGTATATATCATGCCTTGTTGAGTATTTTTAAACTCGTACTCTCCCTTGTTCCTCATCGAATGTGAACCGCAGCCTGTTTCATTCACTTAAACACATTCGCAGTTAAAATGATCTGTGCAAGTTATAAAACGCTCTTAAAAAGTCTTATTTTAAAAACCCTGTGTCGTCACAAGTACTTTATGAATGTGTTTATGCAGCATTGCTTAATGACCTTTAATGTTGACCTTTCTAGTGCTCGTTTTGTCTAACCCTGTCTGTCGATGAGTTTGTTCATTAGTCGTGATTTCTGTGATCTTTCAGGCCGCTCTTCTGTGGAGATTCAGAGGTGGATCAGCTGGGGAAGATTTTTGCGTGAGTAATAACACACACTTGTGTTAGAGAGACGCTGAACACACAACACGTGATTAATAACGAGTCGTGTTGATTGACAGGGTGATCGGCCTGCCGTCTGAAGAGGAGTGGCCAAATGATGTCACTCTGTCCCGTCAGAACTTCAGCCCTCAAAACCCTCAGCCAATCACAGACTGTGTTCCCGAGATCAGCGAGAAGGGGGCGGAGCTCTTATTGGTACGTTTACAGTCAATGTCACTTCACATACAGCTAGTTTTACCATAGTAAAAACAGAAAACGAAGTAAAGTAGCCTTTTTTTTTTAGAGGTGAAGAAATGATCATATATACATTACTGGTCAAAAGTTTGGACGCATTACTATTTAATTAAGATTTAAGTCTCTTACGTTCATCAAGCCTGCCATTTATTTGATAAAAAAAAATGTAATATTGTGAAATATTATTATAATAAAATAAAAAAAATGAATATGCTGCTTAATATTTTATTTAAAACCTTTGATACTTTTTTCAGGATTATTTGATGAATAATAAGTTAAAAAAGGACTTTTTAGTATAGTATAGTAAAGACTTTTAAGCGTAAAAAAATATTAAGCAGCACAAATGTTTCCAACATTGGTAAAAACAAGGCATCAAATCATCATATTAGAGTGATTTCTGAAGGATCATGTGACACTGAAGACTGGAGTAATCGAGTTGATCACAGGAATAAATTATATTTTAAAGTATATTAAAACAGAAAACCATTATTTTAAAAATATTTCACAATATTACAGTTTTTTTTTATAAGAAAAATGCAGGCTTGATGAGCATAAGAGGACTTCTTTCAAAAACATAAAACATATTAAAATGTGTCCAAACAGTACACACACACACACACACACACACATTTTTTATTCCAGCTGGTTGCAAGACATCATTTATCATTTTCATTTAGATTAACTGGAAGTACTAAAATAGATAAAATATGTCTATAGTTATGCTTTTTTTATTTCAGTTTTAGTTTGATTTATTTCCAGTTAATAATTTGAGTGCTTCAACTTAAACCTATTTCAGTTTATAAGGCAACATTTCTAATTTTCATTTAATTTCTCCACAAATATTTACTACTTTGTTTTATATCAGCTTTATTTGAACAGAAATGTTTCTAATAGTTGTGTTTGAGGATAATAACCCTGATGATAACTGACTGTACTCGAGTTAAGCTGAAGCGGCTCTGATCTGAACGTTTGAGTGTTTTTAACAGCTCAGATGATCTTGTGACCTTTGACCTCCTCAGGAAATGCTGACGTTCGACCCGCTGAAGCGAATCTCTGCGCTGAACGCTTTGGACCATCCGTTCTTCACAGAATGAGTGCTTCATTCCCATAATGCACTGCAGCCTGGGACCAGCAAGAGTGCTTCTCTACCACAAACTGAATATTCAACCGTAGCCGTGTGTGTGTGTGTGTGTGTGTGTGTGTGTGTCTGTGACTGTAGTGAGCGGCTTCAGTGCCTGTGGCGTCTCGTACGTGATGATGATGATGAGGAAGAGTTGAGCATTTGTTGGCCTGTGATGAAAGAGTGTCATATTTCTCTTCCTTCTCAGTGTGAAACATTATCATTAGCAGGTGTAATGGTGCTTTCCACTCTTATCCCTCATCCAGCGTCTGATTCCTCTGAGAAACGAATGAACCGGCCCCTAAAACTCACTGATCTCTAACCCAGGAACTGCTAATATCAGTGATCGGGGTCGGGATCATGTCTCACGCCAAACCAAACCACCAGAAGCTGTCCACACCGATTTCTACTCATTCCCTTCCAACTGAAATAAAATGCTTTCATTTATAAATGTGTGTTTTATTAATAATTCTTCATGCTCTAAAATCAGATCTAGTGATGACAGAGCTTTCAAATTAAATTAACTTTGTTCACGCCATGTTGAAATTACCATGATTATGAGATTTCAGCTTGTAAACAGCTGGGTTTGTCATCATCAAGTGTTGTCGTTTCGAAGGAACGGGCGTAAACACAGTGTTTTGTTTTTTTGTTTTTTATTTAACAAAAAAGAAAAGTATGTTACAAATACTACAGTATACAAGAAAATACAACAAATGTAAGTCAGAGTTGCACACTATTATTGTACACTACACTGCACACTAATGTAGATCTACATAAAGACATTATAACATTTGTACATTTTCAAAGTTTTAACTGTTTTTTGCTTCATTGACAATCGAATTGAGTCGAAATACATTTTACTGGGAAATTTACATGGAATATTGCCATTAAAAAATGTAAATGTATTATATAAACCTGACTGTGCTTTCTACAGTTCTCCAAAAGACCGGTGACATATAATGCTCTTACAATGTTTAATGTAAAATAATACAAATATTCACTCAACATTATTTGACTCATGTCAAGTGACAGATATTGTTTTGGCATTTTTAAATGTTAAAATCATGATCAGCAGAAAAAGGTTTTGCAGTAGAAAAAGACATTTATAAAGTTCCGGAGCTTTTTAACAGAGCAGGAGAAAAAATTAGTTCCGATCGGGGAAACACGACTGGGAATGTAAGTAGCGGTTTCTGGCCTTACATTTAAGTTTTAGTGCTAGTTCATGATAAACATTTTGTAAGCTTTATATCTTAATCGCTGAACACAAACACATCAGACACTCTTGTCAGAATTGTAATGCGTTGTAATGCTCTAATGATGAGTGACAGACTTTAGTACACACGACAAATGCATCAATGTCATCTTAGAATTTACTTCTTGTAGTATTTATTGCGTCCAAATTTCAACCCGTTCTCATCAGTCTGCGTATAAATAACACGACTTTACACTTTCAAATTGCGTGCAATGAATACGCCAAAATCCAATTTTGCGTGCATATGATACGCCAATCCTTCCCATTAACTTCGGTGGAGAGCAGATGCGTCTAAATACCACGCATCACCTTCAACTGCAATGACGTCACCAACGAGGCTCAGTTCGCCTGCACCTGATGCGCGTATCGTAATCGTTACACCTTCAAACAGGTAAGTAAGGGCAGCAATCCTTTTTTTTGTAATGAGATCACGGTGTTAACTGTATTATTTTAATTATTTCAGTGTTTCTGTTACATGGGTCGCGTCAAAATGGCAGCGTAATGCGTTAAAATTAGTTGTTAGTGGAACCGTGGGCTGCTCCGTTAGCACAGCTGGTATCCTACCATTGACATTAGCCTAAGCTAACTTCTGCTGTATGCATGTTGCAGTTTGAAAGAAATAAAAAAGTGTTTTTAATCATGTTTTGACATGGCTGATGACAGCACTACAAATCAACAGAGTGAATTAGTGTTTGCTAAAGTTTTTAGCTAAAGTGGCATGGTTAGCCTAAGCCTACGGAACCCCCTAGGGGTCAATATTAATAATGTGGACTAATTAGTGCGCATGGAATAATTCAGGCACGCGCAGACATTACTAGTTGCTTTGCAGATGCATGATTCTGTAGGGTTGGATTAGACTCCTCTCCCCAAGATATTTGATTTCTAATGTCATCATATAAAGTGCATTTTACCTAAATTGCACATTGTTGGTTTGGTTGCTTCTATTTAGGGCTGTGAAATGATTAATCACTGTCCATAATTATTTTGTATATATATAAATACACACACATGCATGTATATATTTAAGAAATATTTGCATATATATATATATATATATATATATATATATATATATATATATATTTGTATTATAAATAAATATTTTATATATAAATATTTTTTTCTTAAATATTTACATGCATGTGTGTGTATTTATATATACAAAATAATTCTGCACACTACACACATATATTATGTGAACACAAACTTTTATTTTGGATGTGATTAATCATTTCACAGCCCTACTTCTATTGCTCTCTTCATTTGTAAGTGGCATTAGATAAAAGCATCACATGATTAAATGTAAAGGAAAATTAAGCAAGATTTAGACTAGACCCTTTGTCTGTGAGTGTGGCCTTGGTAAAATAAACAATTGAATACAGAAATATCATTATAGTTACAACCAGGTTGAAATGAAAATCTGCATTCTCCTGCAAATAGTCAGACACCACTATCCTCTACCGGAAAATTAAACTTTTTAACCTTTACCCTCATATCACTGATGTGGTCCAAACTTTCCATTCAATTATAATAGTCAGCAAGTTTGAGTTGCAGGCAGATCTCAGATCTAACTGACACCTTTATTTTTGGTTTAAGTACAATGTCAAGAGGAAATAAGAACAAACTAGAAGCTGTTCTTCAGCTCGGGGATGCATTTGTTGAAGAGATACAGGCAAGTTTCATACTTGTTATACACAAATGTGTAATTAATTAACTCCAGTTAGTTAATGCCTATGTTTCAAATTCACCCATCTACTTTTCATTACATGTGCATAAAGAAACGTAACACAGAGTTACAAACTCAGAAGGCTGAAGTCACAGGACAATCTAAAGTGACCTGGTGGAAGAGGGACTGTGATGGGCAGCGTGTGACCACCAGCAAGCGGAGGAAAAAAGCTTCATCTGCTGGTTAGTGTACATCTTATCTAATTTATGTCAAATACTTCAAATGGAGAGTGATGATGTGTGATTTAGAGTAGGTGCTGGTTTGATAATGCTGTTGTTACTCAATATTCTGTATGCTCGCACATTCATAATGTAAATTATGGTTTGATAGTAGTACATAGATAGTACATAGGTTTGATAGTTTCCATGTTGCAAGTTTGCCAAAGGTTTCAGCTTTTATTTTTGTACATCTGGCAAAGAGTTTGAAAGAATTGTACTCTAATAAGAATTCTAATGGGGTTTATATTATTTTTACTTTCAAACAGTTGGTACCGGTACTTCTGCATGTGCTAGTTCCACCATCACAGCTTCATGTACTAGCTACCAAGATCCTGGTAAGTAGAAAAACTACTTTAAAAAACACTTTTCATAATATGTTATGCTTCAAATGAAAACAAGGAGTTACGTAAAAAGGAAGCCTCGTTATACATGATCTTTTGCTATGTTTAGTAACTCATCTAACGATGTTCCTTTTCTAAATGCTTTTTCCACAGTCCCCTAACATGCCTCAAATATTAGAGTTACCACAATTTGGTTCATCAAGCCCTGTCAACATGACAGAAATAGGAACACTTTAGACAATAGCATCACTGTTTCTCAGAAAAATCACATGGTTGTTGTTTAGTTTCACAATTAAGTGGGCAACACTACGGACAGCCAGCACCTACACAGAATCTTAAGGGTCATGGATTTGATTGCTCATTTCAAACGATCCTTTCACCCTCTGCCTTCTCTGCTATCACTGGACTGTTTTTATTTTTCTCTTTCTCTCTCTGAAGATTTTAATATGCAGAGGCTTGAGGACCTTCTACGGGATTCAGAGAGCATTGATGGGCAAGATTTTGCTCAGCAGCCATCTTTGTCCAGTTGGTGTCAAAGACAGAAAGGGGTCCAACGATGCTGGCAACAGGCGAGGCCACAAAACATTCATAACTTGTTGTCAGCTGAGAACATTGTCCAGATAAAGTGCAACCACTGTCACGTGACAGAAGCCATCATCCGTTGCATGGAATGTTTGCCCTCAGAGTGGTTTTGTGCAGACTGTGATCAACTGGTACATAAACGCCACACTCTGCACAGTAGGCAGACCACCATGTATGGCTTTTATAAATACATTCCCCCAACAGAGTTTGTGAAACTCCATGATGATAAGTACATCATCTGTGAACAAGGTTGGTGTCTCTCTTTCAGTTGATTTGCAGTTTTTCATCAACACACAACATAATTCATTATGTTTTCCAAGTACTTGCTAACAATCCAAACATTCTTTAATGTCATCCTGATTGTCCTTTGCTCTTTCAGATTGTTTGCTGCCAGCAGCCTTTCCTCAAAATATATGCTCCTGTGACACTGGAGATGTTGCAATCTCTGTTGGTAGATCCATCATACTGGTTTCCATAAATGGTAGGATTGGGTAAAAAAATATTGTTTATCTAACATTACTTTAGTTCCTTGTTAGTTATTTGTCTTTCATGTGCTCTCAGGCCGTTATAATCTTCACGTTCCGGTGCTAACATGCAAACATTGCAATAAGCAATGGGCTCCAGAAGTCAGTGACTTTGTAAGGAGTGGTTACTGGCCCGCTACCATGCAAGCACAGACACTTTTCCACCAAGATCTGTTCCATTCCTTTGAAGCTATGAAGACAACAGCTCCAGGAATGTCAGTGAAAGCCTTCACAGCAATGTTGGACCAGAGAACAAAGCGGTTTGGAAGAGTGAGTGAAAATTTGAAGCTGAAAGACAAATGCATTCGTTATTATAACGAGGTTATAAGTTATTATAAGTAGCTGTAAGGCTAGACAGTATGGCAAAAAGGGTGTTCGAGTCCAAACAGGGCGCAAATTCAAATATACCCACATATGAAGTCAAGTTCCACAAGTGGCTGTAATATTTCAGGTTACTGAAATTAACTGAACTGAAGACCATATTAGACAGCATTGCCAATTGCATCCTTTTTTTGGGTTTGAAAAGGTACATTGACAAAACATAAATGGGGTGACCTTATAGTTCATTGTCATTTAAAGTTGTTCTATAAATTGTTTTTCAGACTGGCAAAGTGAATGCAGATGCTTTTCAGAGGAGCTTTCTGCAATTTGTGTACTGCAACTCTGAAGAGGACCAACTTCTGGAAAAGGAGCCATTTGTCTGTCCAGCCTGTAGTCCTGAAATGGTGGCTGTTTCAGTGGATGGCAACAGAAAACTCTACAGGTTCCAGAAAGCAAACCAGTGAGTTTTGTGTACATATTAAAAACAGCCAATGTAGTTAATGTATGTACTTGCTATTAACATTATAATAATAATATAGTTCTCATTTTATTTAAAATTAAGCTGTTGATACTGTAGCTGTTGAATATAATGTCCATGTTAGACTTTGTAACCTTGTTTCTAAAAAAAGTGTCATATAAATACAATTATTATAATTTATTATTATTATGTAAAACTTCTTACTACAGTGGTTATCCAGAATACATTTTGTTGTAGGAGTGAAGAGCCAGGGTTCTTTGATGGAGTGTTTTTATCCCAAGACTCTGAGGTGTCCAGTTTTGTTGAGGAAGTCCGGGGGGCTGTCAAGAGTGTAAGTTTTCAATCAGGCTGAGCAGCGGGTATCTCTGGCTTATTTTATAACTAATTGGAAGTAAAGTTGGAAACACTGTAGTCTTATTAGGTGTTCAGATGAGGGAATCTTTGATCAGGTGTTGAGATGGCAATGGTAGGTTGCTGATGTTAGCGATGAAATCGGACTTTCACAAAGAGTGAAGTTGCAGAGCTGGATGAAAAAATACAACTAGATTCTAATCCAGAGGGCACAGTATATCTATAGTATTGGTTGCCGCACATACAGTATATCTGACACAATTTCTGACAAAGTTAGAGTCTATTGCAATTATCCTCCTGCATGCTAAATGGCAAATAATTTCAATTGGTTTGTTATACTCCAGGGTGTTGCAGATGGAAGATGGGTCAGGCAATCAAAGACAAAATCTAATCAGACTGTAATTGTTGGTGTGTGTGAGTGTGCAGCCCTGCTATTTAACTTTTTACTTTGGTAGACGGCAGGAAGAGCGATGTGTGGGGACTCCCACTGGACAGCAGCAAGAGAGACATCAAAGCAGGCCAACAAGTTGGATGAAGAAGGTGTGGAAATTGCTGTATGCAGGCATGGATTCCTCCTCAAAGGTTGGTATTGGTCTTGATAAATTGCAATGAAAAATATTTGTAGATGAAACATCTGAAGCCTATTCTTCATCATTTCATTTTTCCAAAAGGTCTGAATATGTATAGAGGAGAAATCTTTGCATATCCAATGTTTCTCCAAAAAGAGTTCCAGGCTGCTGCATTTTTGGCCATGCATGTGACCTGCCGTTATGTGCCATACCTTGAGAAGGTGTCAGAGGCCCTGACTCATCTTCAACCTCTTAAGAAAATGAAACATTGCTTGTCCGTGATGCATGCCAAAGCCCACAATACAAAATGCGAGGTGATGCTTTTAACTACTTTTACATTTCAGAGTGATGTATCCAACAATTAACGTAAAGTACCACAATGAATGATGTTGTGACCCAAACAACATCCCAGGAGTGTGTTTTGATTTGTACATGAGCCCCTATGTGCTTTCCTGTACAGCTGGTGACCTTGGGATTTGCATCAATATTGATCACCCTGTTGTCCACCCTGTTTAACAAGTCCACTGCTTCCTGTAGATTATGTGGAATGCAAGGAACCAGGAAGGTGCTGGAACCACTCTTGGCGAAGAAGTAGAGCAAGTGAATAGTTTTCTCTCCCGATGTGCCCTGACGACAAAGTACATGTCCAAGTCAGGTTTGTAAGCTTCTTTGCCCCCTGCTCCCCTGCAAATGTACACATTAACATTTTACAATTTATTGTGATTTTTCTATTGTTCTTTACAGTAAGAACTGATATGCTTACTGTCCATGCTATTGGGTGGAATCAACGTAAAGAGGACGGCCTCCACATTGCCTTGTCTTCCAGATTCAAAAAGGTATGTTCGTGTATTGAAAAAGGATGGACTATTTTAAACCGTTAAATTTGAACTTAAAGTCCACCCAAAATGCATCACTTCAGCTATGTATATGTAGTCGAATATGTCATATTAAATCAGGCAGGAACATACTTTTTGGTATTTTATGAAATGACAGTGTGTTGTGTGTTGCTGTTTTGTAGACAGCAGAAAACACATTAGATGCAACAGAGAGCCTGAAGAAGATGCAGGACCAGTTGCATTGCAGTGATGACATGCTAAAGCAGTGGGTTGTTGATGTCAAGCAGTGGGCCAGTAGCGGTAAGGGCAATGTTGTTTTATACATGAACAGTGTTGGAGTAATTTAGTTGTAATGCATGTAGCTGTAGCTTAATGTTCAATTATGATGTGGGGATGGGCACTATTTGCAAGTCATAAGTCTTCAATTAGTATTTTGACTTAAAGAAAGTAAACATCTTAGCAATGAAAACAGAATGATTGGTGCATGTTCATGCAAATCAGACCAAAATGGAACAATATTATTTGAGGTAGGAAATGACAGACCAAGCAAAATGTGCCAGTAAAGCCCAATTTATACTTCTGCGTCGAACTCCCGCCGTAGCAACGTCGTAGGCTGTGTGTAGTGTGCGTACCCTGACGTGCAACTCTACAAAAATGTAACAACACGTCAACTCTACGCGAACGCAAGCGCTGTGATTGGTCTGCTAGGACCGCTCCCTCTGGTTTCACATGCTCCCTCTGCAAGTGTACTTGTGCGTCAACACGGACAACGACGCAGAAGTATATATGAAAACCGACGCGTAGTCTGTAGTGTAGTGGCTCCAGCGTAGGTCCGACACAGAAGTATAAATCAGCCTTAAGGCTCCATGTTTGCAGCATTCATGCATGCTCCACTTGTAATTCTGATATTTTCAAAAGACACTTGTTGGTTCTCATTATTGGTGCAAGTATCTCAGTTTTCTACAGATCTAGTTTCTGTTTCCAATGAGAAGCTATGAACCTAAGGATTTGACTTTTTTTCTTAATCCGCAAGAGCACCACGTGTTACTTCTGTCAGTTCAGAGGATATCAGGGTTTTTTTCATCTTTGAAAGTTTGGCCTATTGGTGGAGCTACAATAAAGGTCATGGGGTCACCAAATTCGATGTGTGGAATGGATAGGGGACATAATCCCCCATCAATGACTTTCATAAAGAAAGACTGTGGACAATGGACTCTCATAAACACACTCTTGAAAAGTGATGATAATAAAGATATCACACAGATTAGATGCCTATGCCTCTTGGCCTATGTTGCTTGGTCCCTAATTCTTGCTGAAACATGCAGTCAGTGTCCAGTACGGTATGAGAAAAACATACGAGATAGACATTTCTGTCCAAATTAAACATTGTCCTAAAGTGTGTTTGTTGCACACTGTCAAACTTAAATGTTTGAAACTTTTCTCTTTCTTCTTAACTTGAATTTAGGAAATGCAGCAGCCAGTTCTGTTGATGCTCGTGGTTTGCAGATCTCCATCGACACACTCTTTGTGAGCATTTGTCAGAAGAAACACTACCTTTATAGACAGAATGGTATGTATTAGTAAATGTAAGTGATGTAGATGCAAGTTATATTGTTTCTGTTCATTAAATGTCATGGCAGCTCTTTTGTAATACCATTGTTTTTTGCTCTTATTACAGATCGCAACAAAAGGCGTCAGAAGATTACTCAGAAGATTGCCCAAGAAAAGAAGCGCTTGCTAGATGAGATCCAGAGATACAACAAACAACCTGATGGTGATCCTGTGGACACACAATCAGTTGTGCATAAACTCTCCAACAAAGCTGCAGAGAGCATGATCTGGCCTTGGCAGGAACAGAACACAGGTTTTGTATTAATATTTAACTTTGTGTTTATTTAAATGTATCATCATCAAATTAGTTTATTAATGTATAATCTTTTCATTCCTTCAGACGGTATAGACATTCTCACCAAGAAGAAGCTTTTTGACCAACTAATGCTGGTCTCACGACTGACAGAAGAGAAGCAGATCCTTGTGAAGGAGATGATGCAGCACTGTCAGTACCTTAAGGACTCGATTGCAAAGGTCCAGACACTGATAGCCACCATTTCAGATTGCATAAAAACAGGAAGTAAGTGTATTGGCTCAAGAACTAAGGATACATGGACTTCAAAGATTATTTTATCCAATTATTATTTTCCAATTTGACTTTGTATTTAACATTTGTTCTAACATAAGCTCTCTCTGATAAAATGTTTAGTGTGATGGTAATTCCATTACTCTTCATGTGTGAACTTTTAGGCTATCCCAATGGATTCACAGAGGAGGCATCCAAGGGCCTCATCAGTCTACTTAAGAGAAGACTGTATAACCTTAGACTCAAGCAGCAGACTGTAGCATGCACATACAGAGGCATTCTCGAACCAACTCCTAGGCTGGTGGAAGAAGATGAAGGGGAAATGGAGGAAATGGACTGGCAACGTGACCTCAGCTCTGATGATGATGATGATGATGATGATGATGATGATGATGAGCTGGGGACTCAAGTCACTTGACTTAGGACTCAAGTCACAGTTGTAATCCCTTTTGCTTTGACTTGTACTTTGATGACTTGAAAAGGTTTCTAAAGTCTTGACAAAAGATCCTGTTTTTGTAAGTGAGTTAGATTGAAAGTGACAGTGACTCATCAGTTGTTTGTTTCTGCAGTTATCCGTATTTTGCTACATATGCTCTCAGAGTGTGTGTGTGTGTGTGTGTGTGTGTGTGTGTGTGTGTGTGTGTGTGTGTGTGTGTGTGTGTGTGTGTGTGTGTGTGAACTGATAATGTCTGTAAATATTTGCTGATACCTGTATATATACTGTATGTACGGAAACAGAAATACAAATTTGATTTGTCATCAGACTATTGAGTTGACTTTGGCTCATCACACATCAACCCTTACAAAAAGAGAGAGCTGGGAGCTTTCAGATTCAACCTAAACTGCCAACATTTTGAACATTAGAGGTCACAGTCACACCAGGTCACATATTAAGATAGATATATGAAACTTAGGTCTACATACTTTACACTGATAGTTAATGGCAGTGTAATATACTTCAATATTGACTATGTAAAACCATTGTAGTTATTGTCTAAATATATATATATATCAACCATATAATTAACCACATGTTATACATATGATCGGTTAGCAGGGTTGGGTCAGATTGCTTTGAATACAAACAACATGGCAATATAATCAGTTATGCAATTTACCTTTTAGCAACAGCCCAACTTGGAATATCATTTTAAGAAACTCAGTGATCTGAGGCCATGCAAAGTAAATGTCATGACCATATTCATCTGATTATCAACTCATCCCATGGTAAGGAGCAAGCAACATATAAGATGTGGAGACTGTTCATAACAGTGTCATCTTCAGAGATATGTAGGAAACTTTATAAACAGAGATATTGAGGCTACTACATTATATAATCCAGACCATGTAGGAACATTCAGGTGGTTTGGAAGAGCTAAAGCATGCCAGAAGGGGCATATAAAATCCCAATATATGCCCCTGTGTCAGTGGTACCTTCTCACCCATGCCATGAGCACTGATGCACAAATATCCTAACTTTTCTGGAAATGGGGTTTGCAGTTTCTCACTGTGATAGGTGTTGGAAGGGAGAAAATGTAAATAAAAAACTATTTGCCCTTTTCTGTAGAGATCAAAAAGATCTTTAAAAGATCTTTAAACAGAAATAAATGCAGAGGATACAACAGGGCCAACAGTATGTGTAATGAACTCTTGTTTTTAAATACCAATAATATTTTTACAAGTACAAGCAGAGATGACTACCCATCATAGACCATGGTCTTTTAGTGTGCGTTTTTTTTTAACCATCATAGCAGCATTAGCATAAATAGATATTCATATAAGCCGTGTGTGCGTGTACTTTTACAACTATCTTTGTGAGCAAAGTTTGAGGGTCAAGAGCTGGTTTTAGGGATCAGGTTATAATGAGGATTTTATTTGGGCAGGTTTAGGGTCAGGGTTCAGGTCAGACACTTAGTTGTGATGGGTAAGGTTAGGGTAAGGATCTAGAGATTGCATTGTGTCAATGAATGTCCTCACAAATATAGATACAAACGTGTGTGTGTGTGTGTGTGTGTGTGTGTGTGTGTGCGTGCATGCTTGTGTGTGTGTGTGTGTGTGTGTGTGTGTGTGTGTGTGTGTGTGTGTGTAAATCTGTTTACACAGTCAGAAACAAACAAAAAGCTATATTGAGTCTACGTGCTCCCTGAAACTAGACCTGAGATGGCTTGTGTCCGTGAAAAGAGAAAATGAAAACTTTGTTGTATAGCTGAACCAAATACATCGTTGGAAAGGCCGTGACCTGGAGAGTAACATATGTTAGTATGAAGATTCTACATGGCTCCTGCTTTGAAACACAGACCTTTGAAACGTCACCTCGGTGCATGTTTAAAGGCTTATAATTCAGCAACAAAAGGGGCTACAGATATGGGACCAACTGTTATAGAGAGCTCTTGACATGAGTATAGGGGGCAGTTAACCAAAATATGGGGGCAGTTAACCAAATATGGATAAAATATGGGTTAATTAATTTGACCCTATTTAACAATTAGATATTTAAAATCTCATTACATAGATGTGTTTACCATCCCACTAAACCCCCCACTGTACTCCCAACTCACTGTTTACAACCTCCAATTGAAAGAAAAACTACAATTCCCTTATATCCACACCATGCAGCTTGATACAAATAGGCACTACAGTTGTAGTTCTTCTGGTCTGCAAAGTAGGGTTGTAAATTAGGGTTGTAAAAAGATATATCTGCTGAATATATTAAATACCTACTACAGTCAAACTAGTAATTACACTGCATCTAGATGATCTATGTTAACAAAAAGTAGATATGTTGGTTTATTTCAGATATTTTAGCCAAAACAGGAACGCGGAAACTCCGCCCACAACATAATTGCACTTCCGTAACCTTATGCTGCCAAAAACTGAAGAAAAAAAGTTTTTTTCCAAGGAGAACTTATTAAAAGCGATAGCCTTAAAATGAACATAACGTATTTTTGAGTTATCAATTTGTTTTTCTGTGGAGAAATGTTGAAGATATCATTAAAAAAGCGGGTGTCTGTGAAGAAAATACTTCCGGGCGGAAGTACGTAATGCAAGCTACTACCATAGCAACGAACTAAAGATACAACCAGAGCATAAGATAATGCATTCACTGAGCGAAGATTATGAAAACAAAATGCAACTGTAAGGTTATTCTTAACACCAAAGCTGGCTATATACCTTGAGTACTACAAGGATTAAAAAGGTTACCCTTACGGAACAAAAATATATTGGAATATACTGCAAAATATTATAATATATTAATATAACTTATATTTCATATAACGTTACATATGCGAAACTAACGTTAGTGCTTAACGTTATATTTGTCAATACACTGCAATATGCATTGACCATGTATGGCTATATATATATATATTGATACATATTAAATATTTATAAATGCAAACAAAAATATCATTACATGTAATTTTCGCAGTTTTATCTATTTTTTTTTTTTTTACAGTCTATGAGCTTT
Source organism: Scardinius erythrophthalmus (assembly GCF_964197995.2). Taxonomy (NCBI): domain Eukaryota; kingdom Metazoa; phylum Chordata; class Actinopteri; order Cypriniformes; family Leuciscidae; genus Scardinius; species Scardinius erythrophthalmus. Next base: position 2,154,135 of record NC_138245.1, read on the forward strand.
ATCTATTGTGTACATTGCACATATCTGTTCCCATAAATGTGAATGTGTATTATACACACATATATACACCCATTCACGGAATGAGTTACAATCAGTGGTTCCAAAAGACTTCTAGTTCCCAGCATGGTTTGCCTCCATGTTAAAAGACAGTAAATGTTAAAAATAAGTGTTATTTCATATGTTTTGCTCAATATGAATAAAGGGGGATACCAATTTGTGTGTAATGTTCTATTATTTTGGTATTTAAACATTTTTGGGGTTACTATTGTACATGCAGGTGTGCTTGTGCTTTATTAACTAGCTTGAAATATGCGGCCAGAAAAAGGTGAAAATTAAACTTTGTTATAGGACAAAATGAAAGATATTTATACACCCCCTCAAGTACTCCAGTAACAATGTCAATTCCATGTTTTCAGAGAGGGACAAACAACAACAAAACTCGCAACAGAACTTTTATTGTGAAATGCTCATAGGAAATGCCAGACAATGCAAACTAGATTTTCTGGGTGAAAGGTTGTGAAAAAGGCAAACTGCACAATAAAACGATTGGCCTTTTGGATGATGGAAATATTGGATGCGATGAGGTCCTTCCCAACACCCAGCCCTAATGAACAAATAATGAAACAGATTTATAAACAAATACTACTTAATTTACAACATTTATGTAATTAATTCTATGCAATACAACTTTATTGTTGTCCACATGGCCCAGTTTAATGGACACAACATTTGTTTCAGAACATTTGTTTCTTTGCACCATCAATGTGACAACAGTATTTTTAGTAGACCTTCCTTTATGACACAGTCATTCTGATGTTCTCCTGTGGTTCCCAAGATGGGGGCCAGGCCTTTTGGCTGAAAAAATGGCAAAATAAAACGTAAAGAAATTATGCATTCAATTTCTGAAATAGGTTAAATATAAGGATAGCCTCTGACATGGTTTATAAACCATGATAGGCTTTACAAATTTCCCAGACAGAATGGGGTGGAGAAAGCAGAAGAGAATGTATATTTATACCCAAATTATATTATTGTCACTTTGTAATGACATTTTAAACTGTACATGTATGTTGTAGTTGTGTAGCTTAATCTCTCTGTAGGCAAAAACAGATGCCACATGTGGAGAGGTCTTAGTTCATCCGAATTAAGCAGCCCGTCTGACTTTCCAAAAAGAAATGTAACAGTGGTCCAGGCGCTTATTACATAAACTTAAATAACTCTCAATTCATGGTAAATCAGACAGGCTTCTTAATTAGGTTAACTGTCCCTTTAAGGACAACTCACAAGTCAACAAGTAAACAAGAAAGCTGATGTTACCATGAAGGACACGGGAGCCAATGGACCAAGACTTCTTTACAGCCCTTGGGAAGAGGGTAAAAGACAAACCTAAGTCATACTTTTATTTCATAATGAAATATTTCATTTAATTTTTCCTCCCAGCCTCTAAAAATCAATTGCCATATAAATACCAATACATCAAAGTTTTGGTTTAATATTTAGAACGCTCTAACAGCAAATGATTTAACATGTTAACTACTTAGTTTACATGTTATTTAGACTTTTCTGACAAAAGGCAACAATTTCATCACTATTCTCCTGGTGTAGTATAGTATTAATTTATGCACCTACAGTCGTACAGAATGTTCTCCGTATAGCTGCTCACCTTTTTTTCACGTGATTTGGACACATATTGCACTGGGAAAATGTCCAATGTGCTGTGATACTGGCAAGCTATAAAGAAAAATGAACAAATTAAGTAAGTACAAACCATTGCTATGTAACCATATAAACCCACAGAAAGGGTATTGTATGCATTTCTCTTTGAAATAATAGACCAGAAGTAAATGCACATGCACATCATAATTTCCCTGGATTATTCCGAAGCCCCGAAAACTCCAATGTAAAATGAGTCAATTAAGCAAGTAAAAGACATTTTCAACTAATATTACGGTAATAGTTATCAGACCTGTAATGTACTAAACTAGCAATAAGAAGATATTATATTGTGGGCCAAAAAGCTTTTAGATTAGGATTAGTTAAGAGTTTAGGACTTATTATTTAATTAATTTTGAATTAAAAATACTTAGCATTTTCCTACCATGGTCATTGTTTTGGCTTCTTTTACTTTTCCTTTTAGCTGAAATTTTGACAGCTGACTTCCTGTACAGAGAAACAAAAAACATGTGTAAACTGCAATAGAGGTGTGTGGTGTCTGCCTTGAATACCAGGTGAATACTTGCGAGTACACAACAATGCAGGACAATCTGTTGACACTTTCTCTGATGACTTCACCATTGGACATTGCATTATGGCACACCGGATGCCAAACTGCTGCCATACAAATAACTCCATGTTATAAGAAAAAGTAGAAAAAGAGCAACTTATGAAATACCATCTGACTTCTGAGTCTAGTGTGGTGTGCTGCTACTTTTTGTACATGGACACATTCTTTACCATTCTGTATCTCATATTCTACATAGTCAAGATTGCCCTTAATGCTCTGCCTCTTCTATTCTGTATTGACACTTACCTGTTTGCTGCTACTATTTTCTTCTTCGCCTCAATCTCTTTTTTCCCCATTTCCTCTGCCTGTTCTCTCTGCTGGTCTGTCTCCATCAGTCTCAGCTCTTCGAAGTCTTCCTGTCCCTCCATCTCTTGTCTCTCCACTTGGTCTTCCTGTACCTCTATCTCTCCTCTCTCACTCTCTACTCTCTCTTCCTGTACCTCTATCTCTCCTCTCTTCACTCTCTCACTCTCTACTCTGTCTTCCTGTGCCTCTATCTCCATCTCCTGCATGTCCCTCCTCTCAGTCTCTCCTATTTCATGTTGCCCCCCATGTCCTCTCTGGTCTTCATCATCTATTTCTTTTTCTGACTCATCTTCTTCTCCTGTGCTCTCTTGCTGCCCCACCTCCTCTCTTTCAAGATCACATGCTGTGATAAAAAAATAAAACAAAACAAGACATTTAAGATGCAGTATGTGGTTCAAAATGTGAGTAACCAAAGAAATATAAAAAGTTTAAGACAAAAGATAAGTAGAACAAAATTACCCAGAACCAGCAATCTAGATTGTGTGAAAAATTCTCTGTACTGACATTTAAAACCAATCCAACTGGATAGGTACACAATACAGGATAAATCTTAGAGAGTCATGAATGTACTGATGTTGTGATGTGACCTACCTTCTAACAAACCTTCAAATAGGCACAATATCTTCTCCAAGACTGCATGCGCTACCACTGGCAGCTCAAAGGGGAACTGGAGCTGGGCCATCCACTTTTTGTTTTGTGGTCTGTACTTTCCCCACAGCAGGAGGGGAAAGTACCCTAGGGCCTTCAGTTTCTCCACCTTAACATAGAAAAATAATAAGCAAACACACAGAGATTTCTAAGACAGGGTTACAAAGGCAAGAAAGACGTTATTATTATACACATACAAGCTGTCTTTAAAAAAGTTATTATGGGTTTTTATTAGGGGTGTAACGATACCCTCATGTTACGAATCAATACATATCACGATA
>NC_138245.1:2157853-2475353 GCF_964197995.2 Scardinius erythrophthalmus
GATCATATTTACCAGGGGTGCCATTAATTCTGAGCACGACTGTATTGGTAGCAAATGCATATTTCTTTATTGTATATATCATGCCTTGTTGAGTATTTTTAAACTCGTACTCTCCCTTGTTCCTCATCGAATGTGAACCGCAGCCTGTTTCATTCACTTAAACACATTCGCAGTTAAAATGATCTGTGCAAGTTATAAAACGCTCTTAAAAAGTCTTATTTTAAAAACCCTGTGTCGTCACAAGTACTTTATGAATGTGTTTATGCAGCATTGCTTAATGACCTTTAATGTTGACCTTTCTAGTGCTCGTTTTGTCTAACCCTGTCTGTCGATGAGTTTGTTCATTAGTCGTGATTTCTGTGATCTTTCAGGCCGCTCTTCTGTGGAGATTCAGAGGTGGATCAGCTGGGGAAGATTTTTGCGTGAGTAATAACACACACTTGTGTTAGAGAGACGCTGAACACACAACACGTGATTAATAACGAGTCGTGTTGATTGACAGGGTGATCGGCCTGCCGTCTGAAGAGGAGTGGCCAAATGATGTCACTCTGTCCCGTCAGAACTTCAGCCCTCAAAACCCTCAGCCAATCACAGACTGTGTTCCCGAGATCAGCGAGAAGGGGGCGGAGCTCTTATTGGTACGTTTACAGTCAATGTCACTTCACATACAGCTAGTTTTACCATAGTAAAAACAGAAAACGAAGTAAAGTAGCCTTTTTTTTTTAGAGGTGAAGAAATGATCATATATACATTACTGGTCAAAAGTTTGGACGCATTACTATTTAATTAAGATTTAAGTCTCTTACGTTCATCAAGCCTGCCATTTATTTGATAAAAAAAAATGTAATATTGTGAAATATTATTATAATAAAATAAAAAAAATGAATATGCTGCTTAATATTTTATTTAAAACCTTTGATACTTTTTTCAGGATTATTTGATGAATAATAAGTTAAAAAAGGACTTTTTAGTATAGTATAGTAAAGACTTTTAAGCGTAAAAAAATATTAAGCAGCACAAATGTTTCCAACATTGGTAAAAACAAGGCATCAAATCATCATATTAGAGTGATTTCTGAAGGATCATGTGACACTGAAGACTGGAGTAATCGAGTTGATCACAGGAATAAATTATATTTTAAAGTATATTAAAACAGAAAACCATTATTTTAAAAATATTTCACAATATTACAGTTTTTTTTTATAAGAAAAATGCAGGCTTGATGAGCATAAGAGGACTTCTTTCAAAAACATAAAACATATTAAAATGTGTCCAAACAGTACACACACACACACACACACACACATTTTTTATTCCAGCTGGTTGCAAGACATCATTTATCATTTTCATTTAGATTAACTGGAAGTACTAAAATAGATAAAATATGTCTATAGTTATGCTTTTTTTATTTCAGTTTTAGTTTGATTTATTTCCAGTTAATAATTTGAGTGCTTCAACTTAAACCTATTTCAGTTTATAAGGCAACATTTCTAATTTTCATTTAATTTCTCCACAAATATTTACTACTTTGTTTTATATCAGCTTTATTTGAACAGAAATGTTTCTAATAGTTGTGTTTGAGGATAATAACCCTGATGATAACTGACTGTACTCGAGTTAAGCTGAAGCGGCTCTGATCTGAACGTTTGAGTGTTTTTAACAGCTCAGATGATCTTGTGACCTTTGACCTCCTCAGGAAATGCTGACGTTCGACCCGCTGAAGCGAATCTCTGCGCTGAACGCTTTGGACCATCCGTTCTTCACAGAATGAGTGCTTCATTCCCATAATGCACTGCAGCCTGGGACCAGCAAGAGTGCTTCTCTACCACAAACTGAATATTCAACCGTAGCCGTGTGTGTGTGTGTGTGTGTGTGTGTGTGTGTCTGTGACTGTAGTGAGCGGCTTCAGTGCCTGTGGCGTCTCGTACGTGATGATGATGATGAGGAAGAGTTGAGCATTTGTTGGCCTGTGATGAAAGAGTGTCATATTTCTCTTCCTTCTCAGTGTGAAACATTATCATTAGCAGGTGTAATGGTGCTTTCCACTCTTATCCCTCATCCAGCGTCTGATTCCTCTGAGAAACGAATGAACCGGCCCCTAAAACTCACTGATCTCTAACCCAGGAACTGCTAATATCAGTGATCGGGGTCGGGATCATGTCTCACGCCAAACCAAACCACCAGAAGCTGTCCACACCGATTTCTACTCATTCCCTTCCAACTGAAATAAAATGCTTTCATTTATAAATGTGTGTTTTATTAATAATTCTTCATGCTCTAAAATCAGATCTAGTGATGACAGAGCTTTCAAATTAAATTAACTTTGTTCACGCCATGTTGAAATTACCATGATTATGAGATTTCAGCTTGTAAACAGCTGGGTTTGTCATCATCAAGTGTTGTCGTTTCGAAGGAACGGGCGTAAACACAGTGTTTTGTTTTTTTGTTTTTTATTTAACAAAAAAGAAAAGTATGTTACAAATACTACAGTATACAAGAAAATACAACAAATGTAAGTCAGAGTTGCACACTATTATTGTACACTACACTGCACACTAATGTAGATCTACATAAAGACATTATAACATTTGTACATTTTCAAAGTTTTAACTGTTTTTTGCTTCATTGACAATCGAATTGAGTCGAAATACATTTTACTGGGAAATTTACATGGAATATTGCCATTAAAAAATGTAAATGTATTATATAAACCTGACTGTGCTTTCTACAGTTCTCCAAAAGACCGGTGACATATAATGCTCTTACAATGTTTAATGTAAAATAATACAAATATTCACTCAACATTATTTGACTCATGTCAAGTGACAGATATTGTTTTGGCATTTTTAAATGTTAAAATCATGATCAGCAGAAAAAGGTTTTGCAGTAGAAAAAGACATTTATAAAGTTCCGGAGCTTTTTAACAGAGCAGGAGAAAAAATTAGTTCCGATCGGGGAAACACGACTGGGAATGTAAGTAGCGGTTTCTGGCCTTACATTTAAGTTTTAGTGCTAGTTCATGATAAACATTTTGTAAGCTTTATATCTTAATCGCTGAACACAAACACATCAGACACTCTTGTCAGAATTGTAATGCGTTGTAATGCTCTAATGATGAGTGACAGACTTTAGTACACACGACAAATGCATCAATGTCATCTTAGAATTTACTTCTTGTAGTATTTATTGCGTCCAAATTTCAACCCGTTCTCATCAGTCTGCGTATAAATAACACGACTTTACACTTTCAAATTGCGTGCAATGAATACGCCAAAATCCAATTTTGCGTGCATATGATACGCCAATCCTTCCCATTAACTTCGGTGGAGAGCAGATGCGTCTAAATACCACGCATCACCTTCAACTGCAATGACGTCACCAACGAGGCTCAGTTCGCCTGCACCTGATGCGCGTATCGTAATCGTTACACCTTCAAACAGGTAAGTAAGGGCAGCAATCCTTTTTTTTGTAATGAGATCACGGTGTTAACTGTATTATTTTAATTATTTCAGTGTTTCTGTTACATGGGTCGCGTCAAAATGGCAGCGTAATGCGTTAAAATTAGTTGTTAGTGGAACCGTGGGCTGCTCCGTTAGCACAGCTGGTATCCTACCATTGACATTAGCCTAAGCTAACTTCTGCTGTATGCATGTTGCAGTTTGAAAGAAATAAAAAAGTGTTTTTAATCATGTTTTGACATGGCTGATGACAGCACTACAAATCAACAGAGTGAATTAGTGTTTGCTAAAGTTTTTAGCTAAAGTGGCATGGTTAGCCTAAGCCTACGGAACCCCCTAGGGGTCAATATTAATAATGTGGACTAATTAGTGCGCATGGAATAATTCAGGCACGCGCAGACATTACTAGTTGCTTTGCAGATGCATGATTCTGTAGGGTTGGATTAGACTCCTCTCCCCAAGATATTTGATTTCTAATGTCATCATATAAAGTGCATTTTACCTAAATTGCACATTGTTGGTTTGGTTGCTTCTATTTAGGGCTGTGAAATGATTAATCACTGTCCATAATTATTTTGTATATATATAAATACACACACATGCATGTATATATTTAAGAAATATTTGCATATATATATATATATATATATATATATATATATATATATATATATTTGTATTATAAATAAATATTTTATATATAAATATTTTTTTCTTAAATATTTACATGCATGTGTGTGTATTTATATATACAAAATAATTCTGCACACTACACACATATATTATGTGAACACAAACTTTTATTTTGGATGTGATTAATCATTTCACAGCCCTACTTCTATTGCTCTCTTCATTTGTAAGTGGCATTAGATAAAAGCATCACATGATTAAATGTAAAGGAAAATTAAGCAAGATTTAGACTAGACCCTTTGTCTGTGAGTGTGGCCTTGGTAAAATAAACAATTGAATACAGAAATATCATTATAGTTACAACCAGGTTGAAATGAAAATCTGCATTCTCCTGCAAATAGTCAGACACCACTATCCTCTACCGGAAAATTAAACTTTTTAACCTTTACCCTCATATCACTGATGTGGTCCAAACTTTCCATTCAATTATAATAGTCAGCAAGTTTGAGTTGCAGGCAGATCTCAGATCTAACTGACACCTTTATTTTTGGTTTAAGTACAATGTCAAGAGGAAATAAGAACAAACTAGAAGCTGTTCTTCAGCTCGGGGATGCATTTGTTGAAGAGATACAGGCAAGTTTCATACTTGTTATACACAAATGTGTAATTAATTAACTCCAGTTAGTTAATGCCTATGTTTCAAATTCACCCATCTACTTTTCATTACATGTGCATAAAGAAACGTAACACAGAGTTACAAACTCAGAAGGCTGAAGTCACAGGACAATCTAAAGTGACCTGGTGGAAGAGGGACTGTGATGGGCAGCGTGTGACCACCAGCAAGCGGAGGAAAAAAGCTTCATCTGCTGGTTAGTGTACATCTTATCTAATTTATGTCAAATACTTCAAATGGAGAGTGATGATGTGTGATTTAGAGTAGGTGCTGGTTTGATAATGCTGTTGTTACTCAATATTCTGTATGCTCGCACATTCATAATGTAAATTATGGTTTGATAGTAGTACATAGATAGTACATAGGTTTGATAGTTTCCATGTTGCAAGTTTGCCAAAGGTTTCAGCTTTTATTTTTGTACATCTGGCAAAGAGTTTGAAAGAATTGTACTCTAATAAGAATTCTAATGGGGTTTATATTATTTTTACTTTCAAACAGTTGGTACCGGTACTTCTGCATGTGCTAGTTCCACCATCACAGCTTCATGTACTAGCTACCAAGATCCTGGTAAGTAGAAAAACTACTTTAAAAAACACTTTTCATAATATGTTATGCTTCAAATGAAAACAAGGAGTTACGTAAAAAGGAAGCCTCGTTATACATGATCTTTTGCTATGTTTAGTAACTCATCTAACGATGTTCCTTTTCTAAATGCTTTTTCCACAGTCCCCTAACATGCCTCAAATATTAGAGTTACCACAATTTGGTTCATCAAGCCCTGTCAACATGACAGAAATAGGAACACTTTAGACAATAGCATCACTGTTTCTCAGAAAAATCACATGGTTGTTGTTTAGTTTCACAATTAAGTGGGCAACACTACGGACAGCCAGCACCTACACAGAATCTTAAGGGTCATGGATTTGATTGCTCATTTCAAACGATCCTTTCACCCTCTGCCTTCTCTGCTATCACTGGACTGTTTTTATTTTTCTCTTTCTCTCTCTGAAGATTTTAATATGCAGAGGCTTGAGGACCTTCTACGGGATTCAGAGAGCATTGATGGGCAAGATTTTGCTCAGCAGCCATCTTTGTCCAGTTGGTGTCAAAGACAGAAAGGGGTCCAACGATGCTGGCAACAGGCGAGGCCACAAAACATTCATAACTTGTTGTCAGCTGAGAACATTGTCCAGATAAAGTGCAACCACTGTCACGTGACAGAAGCCATCATCCGTTGCATGGAATGTTTGCCCTCAGAGTGGTTTTGTGCAGACTGTGATCAACTGGTACATAAACGCCACACTCTGCACAGTAGGCAGACCACCATGTATGGCTTTTATAAATACATTCCCCCAACAGAGTTTGTGAAACTCCATGATGATAAGTACATCATCTGTGAACAAGGTTGGTGTCTCTCTTTCAGTTGATTTGCAGTTTTTCATCAACACACAACATAATTCATTATGTTTTCCAAGTACTTGCTAACAATCCAAACATTCTTTAATGTCATCCTGATTGTCCTTTGCTCTTTCAGATTGTTTGCTGCCAGCAGCCTTTCCTCAAAATATATGCTCCTGTGACACTGGAGATGTTGCAATCTCTGTTGGTAGATCCATCATACTGGTTTCCATAAATGGTAGGATTGGGTAAAAAAATATTGTTTATCTAACATTACTTTAGTTCCTTGTTAGTTATTTGTCTTTCATGTGCTCTCAGGCCGTTATAATCTTCACGTTCCGGTGCTAACATGCAAACATTGCAATAAGCAATGGGCTCCAGAAGTCAGTGACTTTGTAAGGAGTGGTTACTGGCCCGCTACCATGCAAGCACAGACACTTTTCCACCAAGATCTGTTCCATTCCTTTGAAGCTATGAAGACAACAGCTCCAGGAATGTCAGTGAAAGCCTTCACAGCAATGTTGGACCAGAGAACAAAGCGGTTTGGAAGAGTGAGTGAAAATTTGAAGCTGAAAGACAAATGCATTCGTTATTATAACGAGGTTATAAGTTATTATAAGTAGCTGTAAGGCTAGACAGTATGGCAAAAAGGGTGTTCGAGTCCAAACAGGGCGCAAATTCAAATATACCCACATATGAAGTCAAGTTCCACAAGTGGCTGTAATATTTCAGGTTACTGAAATTAACTGAACTGAAGACCATATTAGACAGCATTGCCAATTGCATCCTTTTTTTGGGTTTGAAAAGGTACATTGACAAAACATAAATGGGGTGACCTTATAGTTCATTGTCATTTAAAGTTGTTCTATAAATTGTTTTTCAGACTGGCAAAGTGAATGCAGATGCTTTTCAGAGGAGCTTTCTGCAATTTGTGTACTGCAACTCTGAAGAGGACCAACTTCTGGAAAAGGAGCCATTTGTCTGTCCAGCCTGTAGTCCTGAAATGGTGGCTGTTTCAGTGGATGGCAACAGAAAACTCTACAGGTTCCAGAAAGCAAACCAGTGAGTTTTGTGTACATATTAAAAACAGCCAATGTAGTTAATGTATGTACTTGCTATTAACATTATAATAATAATATAGTTCTCATTTTATTTAAAATTAAGCTGTTGATACTGTAGCTGTTGAATATAATGTCCATGTTAGACTTTGTAACCTTGTTTCTAAAAAAAGTGTCATATAAATACAATTATTATAATTTATTATTATTATGTAAAACTTCTTACTACAGTGGTTATCCAGAATACATTTTGTTGTAGGAGTGAAGAGCCAGGGTTCTTTGATGGAGTGTTTTTATCCCAAGACTCTGAGGTGTCCAGTTTTGTTGAGGAAGTCCGGGGGGCTGTCAAGAGTGTAAGTTTTCAATCAGGCTGAGCAGCGGGTATCTCTGGCTTATTTTATAACTAATTGGAAGTAAAGTTGGAAACACTGTAGTCTTATTAGGTGTTCAGATGAGGGAATCTTTGATCAGGTGTTGAGATGGCAATGGTAGGTTGCTGATGTTAGCGATGAAATCGGACTTTCACAAAGAGTGAAGTTGCAGAGCTGGATGAAAAAATACAACTAGATTCTAATCCAGAGGGCACAGTATATCTATAGTATTGGTTGCCGCACATACAGTATATCTGACACAATTTCTGACAAAGTTAGAGTCTATTGCAATTATCCTCCTGCATGCTAAATGGCAAATAATTTCAATTGGTTTGTTATACTCCAGGGTGTTGCAGATGGAAGATGGGTCAGGCAATCAAAGACAAAATCTAATCAGACTGTAATTGTTGGTGTGTGTGAGTGTGCAGCCCTGCTATTTAACTTTTTACTTTGGTAGACGGCAGGAAGAGCGATGTGTGGGGACTCCCACTGGACAGCAGCAAGAGAGACATCAAAGCAGGCCAACAAGTTGGATGAAGAAGGTGTGGAAATTGCTGTATGCAGGCATGGATTCCTCCTCAAAGGTTGGTATTGGTCTTGATAAATTGCAATGAAAAATATTTGTAGATGAAACATCTGAAGCCTATTCTTCATCATTTCATTTTTCCAAAAGGTCTGAATATGTATAGAGGAGAAATCTTTGCATATCCAATGTTTCTCCAAAAAGAGTTCCAGGCTGCTGCATTTTTGGCCATGCATGTGACCTGCCGTTATGTGCCATACCTTGAGAAGGTGTCAGAGGCCCTGACTCATCTTCAACCTCTTAAGAAAATGAAACATTGCTTGTCCGTGATGCATGCCAAAGCCCACAATACAAAATGCGAGGTGATGCTTTTAACTACTTTTACATTTCAGAGTGATGTATCCAACAATTAACGTAAAGTACCACAATGAATGATGTTGTGACCCAAACAACATCCCAGGAGTGTGTTTTGATTTGTACATGAGCCCCTATGTGCTTTCCTGTACAGCTGGTGACCTTGGGATTTGCATCAATATTGATCACCCTGTTGTCCACCCTGTTTAACAAGTCCACTGCTTCCTGTAGATTATGTGGAATGCAAGGAACCAGGAAGGTGCTGGAACCACTCTTGGCGAAGAAGTAGAGCAAGTGAATAGTTTTCTCTCCCGATGTGCCCTGACGACAAAGTACATGTCCAAGTCAGGTTTGTAAGCTTCTTTGCCCCCTGCTCCCCTGCAAATGTACACATTAACATTTTACAATTTATTGTGATTTTTCTATTGTTCTTTACAGTAAGAACTGATATGCTTACTGTCCATGCTATTGGGTGGAATCAACGTAAAGAGGACGGCCTCCACATTGCCTTGTCTTCCAGATTCAAAAAGGTATGTTCGTGTATTGAAAAAGGATGGACTATTTTAAACCGTTAAATTTGAACTTAAAGTCCACCCAAAATGCATCACTTCAGCTATGTATATGTAGTCGAATATGTCATATTAAATCAGGCAGGAACATACTTTTTGGTATTTTATGAAATGACAGTGTGTTGTGTGTTGCTGTTTTGTAGACAGCAGAAAACACATTAGATGCAACAGAGAGCCTGAAGAAGATGCAGGACCAGTTGCATTGCAGTGATGACATGCTAAAGCAGTGGGTTGTTGATGTCAAGCAGTGGGCCAGTAGCGGTAAGGGCAATGTTGTTTTATACATGAACAGTGTTGGAGTAATTTAGTTGTAATGCATGTAGCTGTAGCTTAATGTTCAATTATGATGTGGGGATGGGCACTATTTGCAAGTCATAAGTCTTCAATTAGTATTTTGACTTAAAGAAAGTAAACATCTTAGCAATGAAAACAGAATGATTGGTGCATGTTCATGCAAATCAGACCAAAATGGAACAATATTATTTGAGGTAGGAAATGACAGACCAAGCAAAATGTGCCAGTAAAGCCCAATTTATACTTCTGCGTCGAACTCCCGCCGTAGCAACGTCGTAGGCTGTGTGTAGTGTGCGTACCCTGACGTGCAACTCTACAAAAATGTAACAACACGTCAACTCTACGCGAACGCAAGCGCTGTGATTGGTCTGCTAGGACCGCTCCCTCTGGTTTCACATGCTCCCTCTGCAAGTGTACTTGTGCGTCAACACGGACAACGACGCAGAAGTATATATGAAAACCGACGCGTAGTCTGTAGTGTAGTGGCTCCAGCGTAGGTCCGACACAGAAGTATAAATCAGCCTTAAGGCTCCATGTTTGCAGCATTCATGCATGCTCCACTTGTAATTCTGATATTTTCAAAAGACACTTGTTGGTTCTCATTATTGGTGCAAGTATCTCAGTTTTCTACAGATCTAGTTTCTGTTTCCAATGAGAAGCTATGAACCTAAGGATTTGACTTTTTTTCTTAATCCGCAAGAGCACCACGTGTTACTTCTGTCAGTTCAGAGGATATCAGGGTTTTTTTCATCTTTGAAAGTTTGGCCTATTGGTGGAGCTACAATAAAGGTCATGGGGTCACCAAATTCGATGTGTGGAATGGATAGGGGACATAATCCCCCATCAATGACTTTCATAAAGAAAGACTGTGGACAATGGACTCTCATAAACACACTCTTGAAAAGTGATGATAATAAAGATATCACACAGATTAGATGCCTATGCCTCTTGGCCTATGTTGCTTGGTCCCTAATTCTTGCTGAAACATGCAGTCAGTGTCCAGTACGGTATGAGAAAAACATACGAGATAGACATTTCTGTCCAAATTAAACATTGTCCTAAAGTGTGTTTGTTGCACACTGTCAAACTTAAATGTTTGAAACTTTTCTCTTTCTTCTTAACTTGAATTTAGGAAATGCAGCAGCCAGTTCTGTTGATGCTCGTGGTTTGCAGATCTCCATCGACACACTCTTTGTGAGCATTTGTCAGAAGAAACACTACCTTTATAGACAGAATGGTATGTATTAGTAAATGTAAGTGATGTAGATGCAAGTTATATTGTTTCTGTTCATTAAATGTCATGGCAGCTCTTTTGTAATACCATTGTTTTTTGCTCTTATTACAGATCGCAACAAAAGGCGTCAGAAGATTACTCAGAAGATTGCCCAAGAAAAGAAGCGCTTGCTAGATGAGATCCAGAGATACAACAAACAACCTGATGGTGATCCTGTGGACACACAATCAGTTGTGCATAAACTCTCCAACAAAGCTGCAGAGAGCATGATCTGGCCTTGGCAGGAACAGAACACAGGTTTTGTATTAATATTTAACTTTGTGTTTATTTAAATGTATCATCATCAAATTAGTTTATTAATGTATAATCTTTTCATTCCTTCAGACGGTATAGACATTCTCACCAAGAAGAAGCTTTTTGACCAACTAATGCTGGTCTCACGACTGACAGAAGAGAAGCAGATCCTTGTGAAGGAGATGATGCAGCACTGTCAGTACCTTAAGGACTCGATTGCAAAGGTCCAGACACTGATAGCCACCATTTCAGATTGCATAAAAACAGGAAGTAAGTGTATTGGCTCAAGAACTAAGGATACATGGACTTCAAAGATTATTTTATCCAATTATTATTTTCCAATTTGACTTTGTATTTAACATTTGTTCTAACATAAGCTCTCTCTGATAAAATGTTTAGTGTGATGGTAATTCCATTACTCTTCATGTGTGAACTTTTAGGCTATCCCAATGGATTCACAGAGGAGGCATCCAAGGGCCTCATCAGTCTACTTAAGAGAAGACTGTATAACCTTAGACTCAAGCAGCAGACTGTAGCATGCACATACAGAGGCATTCTCGAACCAACTCCTAGGCTGGTGGAAGAAGATGAAGGGGAAATGGAGGAAATGGACTGGCAACGTGACCTCAGCTCTGATGATGATGATGATGATGATGATGATGATGATGATGAGCTGGGGACTCAAGTCACTTGACTTAGGACTCAAGTCACAGTTGTAATCCCTTTTGCTTTGACTTGTACTTTGATGACTTGAAAAGGTTTCTAAAGTCTTGACAAAAGATCCTGTTTTTGTAAGTGAGTTAGATTGAAAGTGACAGTGACTCATCAGTTGTTTGTTTCTGCAGTTATCCGTATTTTGCTACATATGCTCTCAGAGTGTGTGTGTGTGTGTGTGTGTGTGTGTGTGTGTGTGTGTGTGTGTGTGTGTGTGTGTGTGTGTGTGTGTGTGTGTGTGAACTGATAATGTCTGTAAATATTTGCTGATACCTGTATATATACTGTATGTACGGAAACAGAAATACAAATTTGATTTGTCATCAGACTATTGAGTTGACTTTGGCTCATCACACATCAACCCTTACAAAAAGAGAGAGCTGGGAGCTTTCAGATTCAACCTAAACTGCCAACATTTTGAACATTAGAGGTCACAGTCACACCAGGTCACATATTAAGATAGATATATGAAACTTAGGTCTACATACTTTACACTGATAGTTAATGGCAGTGTAATATACTTCAATATTGACTATGTAAAACCATTGTAGTTATTGTCTAAATATATATATATATCAACCATATAATTAACCACATGTTATACATATGATCGGTTAGCAGGGTTGGGTCAGATTGCTTTGAATACAAACAACATGGCAATATAATCAGTTATGCAATTTACCTTTTAGCAACAGCCCAACTTGGAATATCATTTTAAGAAACTCAGTGATCTGAGGCCATGCAAAGTAAATGTCATGACCATATTCATCTGATTATCAACTCATCCCATGGTAAGGAGCAAGCAACATATAAGATGTGGAGACTGTTCATAACAGTGTCATCTTCAGAGATATGTAGGAAACTTTATAAACAGAGATATTGAGGCTACTACATTATATAATCCAGACCATGTAGGAACATTCAGGTGGTTTGGAAGAGCTAAAGCATGCCAGAAGGGGCATATAAAATCCCAATATATGCCCCTGTGTCAGTGGTACCTTCTCACCCATGCCATGAGCACTGATGCACAAATATCCTAACTTTTCTGGAAATGGGGTTTGCAGTTTCTCACTGTGATAGGTGTTGGAAGGGAGAAAATGTAAATAAAAAACTATTTGCCCTTTTCTGTAGAGATCAAAAAGATCTTTAAAAGATCTTTAAACAGAAATAAATGCAGAGGATACAACAGGGCCAACAGTATGTGTAATGAACTCTTGTTTTTAAATACCAATAATATTTTTACAAGTACAAGCAGAGATGACTACCCATCATAGACCATGGTCTTTTAGTGTGCGTTTTTTTTTAACCATCATAGCAGCATTAGCATAAATAGATATTCATATAAGCCGTGTGTGCGTGTACTTTTACAACTATCTTTGTGAGCAAAGTTTGAGGGTCAAGAGCTGGTTTTAGGGATCAGGTTATAATGAGGATTTTATTTGGGCAGGTTTAGGGTCAGGGTTCAGGTCAGACACTTAGTTGTGATGGGTAAGGTTAGGGTAAGGATCTAGAGATTGCATTGTGTCAATGAATGTCCTCACAAATATAGATACAAACGTGTGTGTGTGTGTGTGTGTGTGTGTGTGTGTGTGCGTGCATGCTTGTGTGTGTGTGTGTGTGTGTGTGTGTGTGTGTGTGTGTGTGTGTGTGTAAATCTGTTTACACAGTCAGAAACAAACAAAAAGCTATATTGAGTCTACGTGCTCCCTGAAACTAGACCTGAGATGGCTTGTGTCCGTGAAAAGAGAAAATGAAAACTTTGTTGTATAGCTGAACCAAATACATCGTTGGAAAGGCCGTGACCTGGAGAGTAACATATGTTAGTATGAAGATTCTACATGGCTCCTGCTTTGAAACACAGACCTTTGAAACGTCACCTCGGTGCATGTTTAAAGGCTTATAATTCAGCAACAAAAGGGGCTACAGATATGGGACCAACTGTTATAGAGAGCTCTTGACATGAGTATAGGGGGCAGTTAACCAAAATATGGGGGCAGTTAACCAAATATGGATAAAATATGGGTTAATTAATTTGACCCTATTTAACAATTAGATATTTAAAATCTCATTACATAGATGTGTTTACCATCCCACTAAACCCCCCACTGTACTCCCAACTCACTGTTTACAACCTCCAATTGAAAGAAAAACTACAATTCCCTTATATCCACACCATGCAGCTTGATACAAATAGGCACTACAGTTGTAGTTCTTCTGGTCTGCAAAGTAGGGTTGTAAATTAGGGTTGTAAAAAGATATATCTGCTGAATATATTAAATACCTACTACAGTCAAACTAGTAATTACACTGCATCTAGATGATCTATGTTAACAAAAAGTAGATATGTTGGTTTATTTCAGATATTTTAGCCAAAACAGGAACGCGGAAACTCCGCCCACAACATAATTGCACTTCCGTAACCTTATGCTGCCAAAAACTGAAGAAAAAAAGTTTTTTTCCAAGGAGAACTTATTAAAAGCGATAGCCTTAAAATGAACATAACGTATTTTTGAGTTATCAATTTGTTTTTCTGTGGAGAAATGTTGAAGATATCATTAAAAAAGCGGGTGTCTGTGAAGAAAATACTTCCGGGCGGAAGTACGTAATGCAAGCTACTACCATAGCAACGAACTAAAGATACAACCAGAGCATAAGATAATGCATTCACTGAGCGAAGATTATGAAAACAAAATGCAACTGTAAGGTTATTCTTAACACCAAAGCTGGCTATATACCTTGAGTACTACAAGGATTAAAAAGGTTACCCTTACGGAACAAAAATATATTGGAATATACTGCAAAATATTATAATATATTAATATAACTTATATTTCATATAACGTTACATATGCGAAACTAACGTTAGTGCTTAACGTTATATTTGTCAATACACTGCAATATGCATTGACCATGTATGGCTATATATATATATATTGATACATATTAAATATTTATAAATGCAAACAAAAATATCATTACATGTAATTTTCGCAGTTTTATCTATTTTTTTTTTTTTTACAGTCTATGAGCTTTATCTATTGTGTACATTGCACATATCTGTTCCCATAAATGTGAATGTGTATTATACACACATATATACACCCATTCACGGAATGAGTTACAATCAGTGGTTCCAAAAGACTTCTAGTTCCCAGCATGGTTTGCCTCCATGTTAAAAGACAGTAAATGTTAAAAATAAGTGTTATTTCATATGTTTTGCTCAATATGAATAAAGGGGGATACCAATTTGTGTGTAATGTTCTATTATTTTGGTATTTAAACATTTTTGGGGTTACTATTGTACATGCAGGTGTGCTTGTGCTTTATTAACTAGCTTGAAATATGCGGCCAGAAAAAGGTGAAAATTAAACTTTGTTATAGGACAAAATGAAAGATATTTATACACCCCCTCAAGTACTCCAGTAACAATGTCAATTCCATGTTTTCAGAGAGGGACAAACAACAACAAAACTCGCAACAGAACTTTTATTGTGAAATGCTCATAGGAAATGCCAGACAATGCAAACTAGATTTTCTGGGTGAAAGGTTGTGAAAAAGGCAAACTGCACAATAAAACGATTGGCCTTTTGGATGATGGAAATATTGGATGCGATGAGGTCCTTCCCAACACCCAGCCCTAATGAACAAATAATGAAACAGATTTATAAACAAATACTACTTAATTTACAACATTTATGTAATTAATTCTATGCAATACAACTTTATTGTTGTCCACATGGCCCAGTTTAATGGACACAACATTTGTTTCAGAACATTTGTTTCTTTGCACCATCAATGTGACAACAGTATTTTTAGTAGACCTTCCTTTATGACACAGTCATTCTGATGTTCTCCTGTGGTTCCCAAGATGGGGGCCAGGCCTTTTGGCTGAAAAAATGGCAAAATAAAACGTAAAGAAATTATGCATTCAATTTCTGAAATAGGTTAAATATAAGGATAGCCTCTGACATGGTTTATAAACCATGATAGGCTTTACAAATTTCCCAGACAGAATGGGGTGGAGAAAGCAGAAGAGAATGTATATTTATACCCAAATTATATTATTGTCACTTTGTAATGACATTTTAAACTGTACATGTATGTTGTAGTTGTGTAGCTTAATCTCTCTGTAGGCAAAAACAGATGCCACATGTGGAGAGGTCTTAGTTCATCCGAATTAAGCAGCCCGTCTGACTTTCCAAAAAGAAATGTAACAGTGGTCCAGGCGCTTATTACATAAACTTAAATAACTCTCAATTCATGGTAAATCAGACAGGCTTCTTAATTAGGTTAACTGTCCCTTTAAGGACAACTCACAAGTCAACAAGTAAACAAGAAAGCTGATGTTACCATGAAGGACACGGGAGCCAATGGACCAAGACTTCTTTACAGCCCTTGGGAAGAGGGTAAAAGACAAACCTAAGTCATACTTTTATTTCATAATGAAATATTTCATTTAATTTTTCCTCCCAGCCTCTAAAAATCAATTGCCATATAAATACCAATACATCAAAGTTTTGGTTTAATATTTAGAACGCTCTAACAGCAAATGATTTAACATGTTAACTACTTAGTTTACATGTTATTTAGACTTTTCTGACAAAAGGCAACAATTTCATCACTATTCTCCTGGTGTAGTATAGTATTAATTTATGCACCTACAGTCGTACAGAATGTTCTCCGTATAGCTGCTCACCTTTTTTTCACGTGATTTGGACACATATTGCACTGGGAAAATGTCCAATGTGCTGTGATACTGGCAAGCTATAAAGAAAAATGAACAAATTAAGTAAGTACAAACCATTGCTATGTAACCATATAAACCCACAGAAAGGGTATTGTATGCATTTCTCTTTGAAATAATAGACCAGAAGTAAATGCACATGCACATCATAATTTCCCTGGATTATTCCGAAGCCCCGAAAACTCCAATGTAAAATGAGTCAATTAAGCAAGTAAAAGACATTTTCAACTAATATTACGGTAATAGTTATCAGACCTGTAATGTACTAAACTAGCAATAAGAAGATATTATATTGTGGGCCAAAAAGCTTTTAGATTAGGATTAGTTAAGAGTTTAGGACTTATTATTTAATTAATTTTGAATTAAAAATACTTAGCATTTTCCTACCATGGTCATTGTTTTGGCTTCTTTTACTTTTCCTTTTAGCTGAAATTTTGACAGCTGACTTCCTGTACAGAGAAACAAAAAACATGTGTAAACTGCAATAGAGGTGTGTGGTGTCTGCCTTGAATACCAGGTGAATACTTGCGAGTACACAACAATGCAGGACAATCTGTTGACACTTTCTCTGATGACTTCACCATTGGACATTGCATTATGGCACACCGGATGCCAAACTGCTGCCATACAAATAACTCCATGTTATAAGAAAAAGTAGAAAAAGAGCAACTTATGAAATACCATCTGACTTCTGAGTCTAGTGTGGTGTGCTGCTACTTTTTGTACATGGACACATTCTTTACCATTCTGTATCTCATATTCTACATAGTCAAGATTGCCCTTAATGCTCTGCCTCTTCTATTCTGTATTGACACTTACCTGTTTGCTGCTACTATTTTCTTCTTCGCCTCAATCTCTTTTTTCCCCATTTCCTCTGCCTGTTCTCTCTGCTGGTCTGTCTCCATCAGTCTCAGCTCTTCGAAGTCTTCCTGTCCCTCCATCTCTTGTCTCTCCACTTGGTCTTCCTGTACCTCTATCTCTCCTCTCTCACTCTCTACTCTCTCTTCCTGTACCTCTATCTCTCCTCTCTTCACTCTCTCACTCTCTACTCTGTCTTCCTGTGCCTCTATCTCCATCTCCTGCATGTCCCTCCTCTCAGTCTCTCCTATTTCATGTTGCCCCCCATGTCCTCTCTGGTCTTCATCATCTATTTCTTTTTCTGACTCATCTTCTTCTCCTGTGCTCTCTTGCTGCCCCACCTCCTCTCTTTCAAGATCACATGCTGTGATAAAAAAATAAAACAAAACAAGACATTTAAGATGCAGTATGTGGTTCAAAATGTGAGTAACCAAAGAAATATAAAAAGTTTAAGACAAAAGATAAGTAGAACAAAATTACCCAGAACCAGCAATCTAGATTGTGTGAAAAATTCTCTGTACTGACATTTAAAACCAATCCAACTGGATAGGTACACAATACAGGATAAATCTTAGAGAGTCATGAATGTACTGATGTTGTGATGTGACCTACCTTCTAACAAACCTTCAAATAGGCACAATATCTTCTCCAAGACTGCATGCGCTACCACTGGCAGCTCAAAGGGGAACTGGAGCTGGGCCATCCACTTTTTGTTTTGTGGTCTGTACTTTCCCCACAGCAGGAGGGGAAAGTACCCTAGGGCCTTCAGTTTCTCCACCTTAACATAGAAAAATAATAAGCAAACACACAGAGATTTCTAAGACAGGGTTACAAAGGCAAGAAAGACGTTATTATTATACACATACAAGCTGTCTTTAAAAAAGTTATTATGGGTTTTTATTAGGGGTGTAACGATACCCTCATGTTACGAATCAATACATATCACGATACGATACTATTGTGATACTTCAAGACATGTACAAGGTTAACAAAAAAAGTGCTGTTGATTAAAATGCTAAATTTAATGTTACATTGTGGGTGTAAATGAATAGGTTTGGACTTGGTGCTGATGCACGGGACAAAAAATATTCATGATTCTGAAGCTGAAAACAGAATCATTTTGGACGAATATGCTTGCACTCTGTTACTGACTAGATATATTTTAAATTTTGGCCACATTTTACTGGTAACATCAGACATTTGGCATTATCAAGACCTACACATATTCCCCCATTGCATCACTATACATTATATTCAACATTATATAGTAGTTTCATGAAGTTCTGACTAACACTAACTATACACAATACATATTGTCACTATCAGTCCATGATACATATTGTTGCATTTTTGTATTGCAATATATTGTGACACGATATATATTGTTACACCCCTAGTTTTTATAAGGGTGAATGTCCTTTCTGGAGTAACTGAGGCATATGCAAATGTATCTTTTCCTGTAAGAAATCAAACTTTCATTCTAAAAGATTCTGTACTGCCCCTGCATCAGCAAGTGACTTAACCTACTCTACTGCATGACCACACTGTAAAAAAAACCCCAAATTTTACAGGAAATAACTGATTTGTCCAGTAGTTGCTGATGGAATGATAGTTATATCAGCTCATTCGTGTGTGCTGTTGCTAGCTAATTGTTAACTGCAAGAGATTTCCATTTTATAGAGAATGTTTCACAATAATCAACTTGGAACTACCTGTAAAATAACTGTTTTTTGTAAAACACTTATGAATTAAGATATTTTACCTTAATTTTACAGTTTTTGTTTGGCAAACGCTTCTGCCAGTCATTGACCATTTCCTTTTTAACGATCTTTAACCAATATTTTCATTTTTACAGTGCAGTGAACCAAAAGAAAAACCTCTTAATGTAAAGTGGCCTTGGATACTGGGGCTGAATGAATACAAGTTGTAGGCTAATGTCTAAATTCTGTGTATTGTTTTAATATTTATATATGGACTAGCTAATTATTATCTGAAATATAATTATTATTATCTCAATGCAGTTGGGTTGATGACATCATGACAACATAACTGCATGACATTACCATAGTTGCTGCTTCCTTGCACAATGTAAATACAATTCTATATTTCTGTAATGTTGACAGGAACCTGAAATGCCTGACCAAAAGAGAAAGACAAAATTTTTATTACCAGCAGGGCACTGTTGTCAAAAATCTTTGCCTGATTGCGGGACTTTTTGACTTTTTGAGCCCATTCATTTGCTCTGGTCCGGAACCCTTTCATACGGGCCGTCTGCCTGGACTTCATGTCCAGCAGCTTCCCACACTGAGTAAGGGAGAGAGACAAGTGAGAGCGGTATGACTCACGGGAATAAAAAAAAACTGG
Organism: Scardinius erythrophthalmus; assembly: GCF_964197995.2. Classification (NCBI taxonomy): domain Eukaryota; kingdom Metazoa; phylum Chordata; class Actinopteri; order Cypriniformes; family Leuciscidae; genus Scardinius; species Scardinius erythrophthalmus. Next base: position 2,177,390 of record NC_138245.1, read on the forward strand.
GGTCCAGTTGATCAAGCATTACTGATTTTCTAGCCCTCTATTTACAAGGGCCTAAATAATAACTTGGATACCAAGTTTATGCAATTCATTGAACAGACAGACTAAATATGCAGCTGAGTCAATGCACTGGCACATTTTAATAATATTAAAAGGCATAATGCTAAAACCTAGTTAGATATGTATCCATATTTTAATGGAAAATACAAATGTCCATTATCGGGCCACAGACATTATAACTTAAAGGGATAGTTCACCCAAAAATGACAATTTTGTCATTGTTTACTCACCCTCAAGTTGTTCCAAACCTGGATGAGTTTTTCTTCTGCTGAACACAACTGAAGATATTTTAAAGAATGCTGGTAATCAAACAGTTGAAGCACCCATTGACTTCCATTGTATTTTTTTTTTCCTACAATGGAAGTCAATGGGTGCTTCAACTGTCTGGATACCAGCATTCTTTAAAATATCTTCAGTTGTGTTCAGCAGAATAAAGAAACTCATCCAGGTTTGGAACAACTTTGAGGGTGAGTAAACAATGACAAGTTTTGGGTGAACTATCCCTTTAAGTTGTCATTGTGGTATGCGCTAGTGTAGATGTTGCCATTTTCTTAAAATATGGATGATCTAAAAGAACTGAGTGACCACAGTGGAGATTCACTGCAATATAAAGTACTGTCTGTAATAGACAGATTCAATGTCAAATATATAGCCTTGTAAGAGGATGTCATTTAAAGGAACCAATAGTCAAAAATGCAATAACAGCGGGCCGGGTACCTTTCCATCAGGTGGGAAATGTAACATTTTGAAAAATACCTACTGTGATGCAAATTTGTATGGTAACAAAACTCTTTCTTTCTTTCTTTTTTATGATGAACTTAATGTCTCCACTGCAAACTCCTGTTTTATTGTCACTCTATTGCATGGGCAACAAATACTGAGATATTAGAAATAAATATACTTTATTTTAATTTGGACTTAATGACTCTGGCTTTAAAGCAAAACCAAGTAGGATTGTTTACCTTCAAATAATGTTTCCAAAATCATTTCAGTGGTTCAAGTCATGACAGGGTGAAAGGCACTTATGCCACCGCTTTGCGGTCCTTTATCTGGTATATTAGCTATGTAAGATTGCCAGATCGGGTCACGTTTCTGTAGTTCTAATGAGACATAAGAAAACTACAAATATGACTTGCTTTACGGCAAGCGCTACAATTGCCGATAGGTGGAGCGTACTTGAGCGAGCGTGCGCGTGCGACAGTAGGATGCGGTAGGCTAAATTATTTACGACAGCGGAAATGGACAATTCTGCTTCCAACCTGTAGGGCGACCGCAGAGGAAAAGTTCCTTGGTGTTGATTTAATGCATGAAAATGGGGGTTAGCAGTTAGACAGTTCAATAGCCTATTGTACATTATTTACCTTGGTGCATCTTCTATTGGCACAATTTATCTTTTCCATGCAACGGGTGCACTGTCGAAGAGTTGATCCACCTGGCATTTTCACTACAAACAAAACAAAAATAAATTATAATTATCGACATGCAACATAACAAAATATTTAATTCTGTGGGAGGGCCTGATGTGAGCATATCCTATGCCTTTCCAATGTCGCTACAAAGATAAACAACGACATAAATTTTTCTTTATTGTCCACCATGGATAAATTGTTTTGGACCTAGGGATGGGTGACATCAGACAAACTGCATATTAACTTAAGTAATCCAATTGATGTTAATGATATTGAAATGCAAGGTAAAGTAAGTGTGTGATATCAAAGTTAGTATGGGTAGCACTTTACACAACACACATTAGGCCTATAGGGTAATATCACAAAGTAACTTATTTTATGGTAATGACAAATAACTTTTGTAATATTAATGTGTATATTTTTGGCAAAAATGTGTAATTATTAGCATTACAACAGTACTACATCATCAATGTAGAAATTGATGTAATACTTTGGAAGCACTGGCTTACTACTACCTTCTCTATGTAATGGAACTTCCATATTCTTGAGGACAGATGAGGTTGTGTGACAGTACTGTTACCCAATAACTATTGTGAAATAGTGGGAATGACACAATGGCAGACATTCCAAGTCTCCCGGAAGTTCCGGGAGTCTACCGCATATTGACTCCCTGATGCCCGCAAATTAGTTAAAATCTCCCGATTAAAAAAAATCCCGAAACTCTTAGTTTATCTCTACTCCCGAACCGAATTAATCGGAACAACGATAGGCCTATGCAATGCAAAAAGCATCTCTCCCCTCCATGCGCACTAATTAGTCCACATTATTAATATTGACCCCTAGGGGGTTCCGTAGGCTTAGGCTAACCATGCCACTTTAGCTAAAAACTTTAGCAAACACTAATTCACTCTGTTGATTTGTAGTGCTGTCATCAGCCATGTCAAAACATGATTAAAAACACTTTTTTATTTCTTTCAAACTGCAACATGCATACAGCAGAAGTTAGCTTAGGCTAATGTCAATGGTAGGATACCAGCTGTGCTAACGGAGCAGCCCACGGTTCCACTAACAACTAATTTTAACGCATTACGCTGCCATTTTGACGCGACCCATGTAACAGAAACACTGAAATAATTAAAATAATACAGTTAACACCGTGATCTCATTACAAAAAAAAGGATTGCTGCCCTTACTTACCTGTTTGAAGGTGTAACGATTACGATACGCGCATCAGGTGCAGGCGAACTGAGCCTCGTTGGTGACGTCATTGCAGTTGAAGGTGATGCGTGGTATTTAGACGCATCTGCTCTCCACCGAAGTTAATGGGAAGGATTGGCGTATCATATGCACGCAAAATTGGATTTTGGCGTATTCATTGCACGCAATTTGAAAGTGTAAAGTCGTGTTATTTATACGCAGACTGATGAGAACGGGTTGCGAGAAGAAATAGGGTGACCACCTGGCTATTGCTCTGTTGCAGGTCAGCAGTCTGCTGTATTTATTGTAGGTGAATAAATATAGATTTTTTTTATTAGATGTCTTTTTGCAGTGATGTTAACATGTTTTAAATTGCAAATAGGGTTTATAAAAATGTTAATGACGGCGCTGTGAACGTCACTATTAATATGTAATATCAGTAAAAAATAATTTTAACAGCACGTGTCTATTCAAAACAAATAATTAAGTGAAAATAATAATCCAATCGCTAAAAAGCACATTTCCAAATAAGCACATAAATTCCATTAGGAAAGACTAGAAAGATTAAATGCGTTCTTAACGGATTCAGTGCATCTTGAATTTATATTTTTTGTCTGATCTGGCAGCTTCGAGTAGGGCCTTCTCATTCATTATGTGTCTGTAGAACTCCTGGCAGGTGTAGCTGTAGTTCACTTTCACCAGGAGTTCACTTTTTATGAGGTCCACAGTTGCGCGGTTCCTTGTCTCTGTCCACGCAGCAGTCATGAGAGAAAACACCCTCTCCACGAACGCGTTGGTGACAGGAATGCTCAAAGCCAAAGATACCAGAGCTGTTATGTTTGGGGCACGGACGTGCTTCAACAGAACTGTCCACTTAGATGCAACAGGATTTGTTGTTGTTGCGATTTCCTTTACGTGCGGCATAAGAACACAGAATTCATCATACAACTGGTTCATGTCCAGTTTTAAGCTCATTTTTAATGCTTCAGCTGCTCCACGGAGGTCTTGGAAGCTAAATTCCCTCTTGATAGCCAGGCATGAGATGTGCTTTAGGTAGTTGCCATCAGTGAAATCAAACCACTTGTGTAGGTAAGCAAGCGCTCTTTCATAGAACATAAGAAAGTCTTGCTCTATAACAGCAGCCTGTGCGGTGGAAAACTTTTGCAGGAGAGTACTGGTCTCGAATCCAAAGAATCGATCATTTTTCCTTTGCTCTAGTTTCAATTTGAGATTGGTCATTAACTCGAAAAGTTCACACACAGTTGTCTCGTCTCCCTCAACTTTAAGCACTGCGTCGAAAAAAACTTTGAGGCTATTTTGCAAAAACAACAAGTATGCCTGGAGTTCACAGGGCACGTCTTCTCCATCCTCACAATTTGCGAGCAATTTCCAAAGTGCTGATGGACAGCGCTCTTCTCCAAGAGATAAAAAATAGCTTTTGACAGCTGGCCAGGAGTCGTGCAGACGTTTGACAGCAGGCCACAAACTTAGCCACCGTGTCGGCACATTCTTGTAAAGAGCCGTGTACTCCTCGTCCACAAACTCAAACACTTCCTTTAATTCTTGCACACGTTTAGCTGAAGACGAAAAGTGGTTGCAAACTTTTGTGACTATGTTCTCAATGTCAATTCTCAGCTTATCGCCTGCATACCTCCCACAGTTGTGCAGAATATGGGCCACGCAGTTGGCCTTGATAATTGATGCATTCTTGTCCGTCAGTTTTTTGTACACAGAGTTATGCACACCATAATTGACGCTGGCGTTATCAGCCGAGTATGCAGAGATCCGTTCTAACCCCAGGTTTCTCTCCTCGAGCCTTGAAACGACCTGGTTAAAAATCGCATCAGAGTTTTCATTGCAATCATCATAAAAGTCCAACAGTTTGTTCTGCACTCCTAGGTCGGGTGTGTAATATCTTAATGCTAACGGGAATAACTTGGTTGTTCCATGGTTTGATGCATCAGACGCAATGAAAAGTGTGGAAGAGAATCCGGTCTATCTGCAATCATTGGCGTATTTAACTGTTTCAAGCATGTTTCTAAAGATGCTGGTGCAAGCACACCTGTAACAATAGACGCACTCTTCGTTCTTCCACAAGCCAGCTTCTTTGCTATTTCTGAATCGGGGAAAATGACTGGGGCTAGTTTAGTAGTACAGTCGCCTGACCTATACGATAAACCATGCTGCACATTATGGTAGACACTTGTCACTTCAGCTGCTGTGATTTTATTTTGGTTCCCATCTTTCGGTGGAGAGAAAAAACTTGTCATGCTAGCGTTAGCATTTCTTTGTTGTGCATTTCTCTTGTGACTTTCCCCATCTCCGTGCCTCCTTACATCCCCCTCACCTCCATGCGTGATGGTGAAACTTCGGTGGCATACACTGCAATCTCCTTTCTTAGGGTCACCTGTGACTGGTTTTAACCATGTATATTTTTTCTCCCATTCCTTATTATACGAACAAAGACGCTTTTTCTTCTCGGGAGCTCCGGATAGATCCATTTTTCTGTTACGGGGTTTTTTTTTTTTTTTTTCTGTGTGGGTTTTTTTTTTTCTCAGTGTTTATTTTCCCGCTCTGGCTAGAACCAATAATAACGGCTGCATTGCGCATGTTCAGTGTTTTCTTATTAACTTTTTTTATTGTAGAATTGTAATTTAAAGGACGATGAAATAAAATGACGAAGACAAAATTAAAATGCGGGACACTGCTTATGACTTGCGGGACGCGGGACAAAGCTTCACATTTCGGGACTGTCCCGCAAAATGCGGGACAGGTGGTCACCCTAAGAAGAAATAATGTCAATTCTCAGAACAATCAAAATGAATAACTTATAACAGCACAAACCGTGTTTTTGTTGTAAGCATTAATGTAACGCAGTGGCGGCTCCTGCAAAATCTCTCAGGGGGGGCAAATGTTTGGATGATTTATAAGTATGGTCCACGGTCCACCCATGCAATGGATAAATTAACAGCTTAAGCATGTAAAGGCAACTTCACTACTTTAATATTAATGAAAACGTTACCGGGCAGATGACGTGACGCATGTTTTTTCTGTAATTAAGTGTAAATGTTTACTGAACTGCATTTCTCAACTAAAACAACACATGCCAGTGGGGCATAGAACATCATTTTATTTCAATATTCTGATTTTGGGACGTAAAATGTATTTGGTGGTGTTCATATTTCAAGGTAAATAGCAAAATGTCCTGCGGTGTGACTGTAACATTGATGACTCATCAAATGTAAATATTAGTAAAATAAAGCAGATATGTTTGGAGCAGCTAATAAATGCCTTGGCATTATTTTGTAGGCTATGTATTTACTTAAGTTTTCAAAATGCTAAAAAGCACTAAAATAATATTTACAGTACATTTAGTTTTGAAACACAAATAATGTCCTGCAGTGTGACATAGGATATTAGATTTTTGTACTGGCAGTTACATGGACAGCCATAGGGGTCCTTTAGTCAAGCCCCCTACCAGAAAGATGTTTGGATGTGCTAAGGAGGTTAAAAGGTGAGTGTTAATCTCTTATTAATTTGATAAATTTCATCATTTCTGTCAGACCATGAATGTGTACATTTTTGATAGTCCTGTGGTGTGACTGATCTAGACTAATCTAGTTCGAGAAAAAAGAAAAATATTTTTAAAAAAGAATCATATTCAGGTTTAAAACAATCTCAAATCTCAAAATGAATTTGTTTGTTACAAAAGTATTCAATAAATTTCACCATAAATGTTCATACAATGTCTCATTTCGTCCTGTGGTGTGACGGGATGCCATGTGGTGTGACATCACTTCAAACACAATTAAATAGCGCGGACACGCGTTAAAAACACACCGCGGGCGGGCATGTTGGAGAATAGCGCAGACACGCGTTAAAAACACACCGCGGGCGGGCATGTCGGAGAATAGCGCGGACACGCGTTAAAAACACACCGCAGGCGGGCATGTTGGAGAATAGCGCAGACACGCGTTAAAAACACACCGCGGGCGGGCATGTCGGAGAATAGCGCGGACACGCGTTAAAAACACACCGCGGGCGGGCATGTCGGAGAATAGCGCGGACACGCGTTAAAAACACACCTCGAGCGGGCATGTCGGAGAATAGCGCGGACACGCGTTAAAAACACACCGCGGGCGGGCATGTCGGAGAATAGCGCGGACACGCGTTAAAAACACACCGCGGGCGGGCATGTCGGAGAATAGCGCGGACACGCGTTAAAAACACACCTCGAGCGGGCATGTCGGAGAATAGCGCGGACACGCGTTAAAAACACACCGCGGGCGGGCATGTCGGAGAATAGCGCGGACACGCGTTAAAAACACACCGCGAGCGGGCATGTCGGAGAATAGCGCGGACATGCGTTAAAAACACACCGCGGGCGGGCATGTCGGAGAATAGCGCGGACACGCGTTAAAAACACACCTCGAGCGGGCATGTCGGAGAATAGCGCGGACATGCGTTAAAAACACACCGCGAGCGGGCATGTCGGAGAATAGCGCAGACACGCGTTAAAAACACACCTCGAGCGGGCATGTCGGAGAATAGCGCGGACACATGTTAAAAACACACCGCGAGCGGGCATGTCGGAGAATAGCGCAGACACGCGTTAAAAACACACCGCGGGCGGGCATGTCGGAGAATAGCGCGGACACGCGTTAAAAACACACCGCGAGCGGGCATGTCGGAGAATAGCGCAGACACGCGTTAAAAACACACCGCGGGCGGGCATGTCGCAGAATAGCGCGGACACGCGTTAAAAACACACCTCGAGCGGGCATGTCGGAGAATAGCGCGGACACGTTAAAAACACAAACCGCGAAAACACATGTTAAATTTTATGTCGGAGAATAGCGCGGACACATGTTAAAAACACGCAGCGAGCGGGCATGTCGGAGAATAGCGCGGACACGCGCTAAAAACACACCGCGGGCGGGCATGTCAGAGAATAGCGCGGACACGCGTTTAAAACACACCGCGAGCGGGCATGTCGCAGAATAGCGCGGACACGCGTTTAAAACACACCGCGAGCGGGCATGTCGCAGAATAGCGACATGGGTGGTGGTGATGGCGCAGTGGATAAGACACATGCCTTTGGTGTGAGAGACCCGGGTTCGAATCCACTGTGAGACACCAATGTGTCCCTGAGCAAGACACTTAAACCCTAGTTGCTCCAGAGGGGTGCGACCTCTGACGTGTATAGCAATTGTAAGTCGCTTTGGATAAAAGCGTCAGCTAAATGAATAAATGTAAATGTAAATAGCGCGGACACGCGTTAAAAACACACCTCGAGCGGGCATGTCGGAGAATAGCGCGGACACATGTTAAAAACACACCGCGAGCGGGCATGTCGGAGAATAGCGCGGACACGCTTTAAAAACACACCGCGGGCGGGCATGTCGGAGAATAGCGCGGACACGCGTTAAAAACACACCGCGAGCGGGCATGTCGGAGAATAGCGCGGACACATGTTAAAAACACACCTCGAGCGGGCATGTCGGAGAATAGCGCGGACACGCGTTAAAAACACACCGCGAGCGGGCATGTCGGAGAATAGCGCGGACACGCGTTAAAAACACACCGCGGGCGGGCATGTCGGAGAATAGCGCGGACACGCGTTAAAAACACACCTCGAGCGGGCATGTCGGAGAATAGCGCGGACACATGTTAAAAACACACGGCGAGCGGGCATGTCGGAGAATAGCGCGGACACGCGTTAAAAACACACTGCGAGCGGGCATCACAGAAGATGGGCGGGTTCACTCTCTGACATAGCGAGGGTGAGTCTCGATCGGAGGACGGAGACAGGCATACTATCACAGAAATGACAGCCGCCTTTAGTGAGCACTGCCTCGGCGTGCTCAGGGCCGAGGCAGACAGCGCACAAGGTGTGTCTGTGTCGGTCTGACACATGCAGGGGAACCCCGCAGGATTCACAGATGGGGAGCGGCATTTGGATCAACGCGCTCCGCTGTTTAAACAGCGCTTTTGCTCTTTTAGAAGACTAAAAGGATACACGCCAGATGCCACAGGGAAACGCTTGCTGGGCGATGTCCGCCGAAGACGCGAAGCTGTTCCGCTGGAGGGGCTTTTCTACGGCGAGCGGCTTCCTATCCGGAGAATCAGTGAGGTGTGTCTCTGAGCTGAAGGAGAATAGATCTGACATATGGCAAGTTTTCTCCGAATTTATACTCTCCTGACTCGTCCAAATTGGCGCGCTCGAGTCTGGCAGGGCGCTAAGCGCTCCTACTGGATCGCGCGCTCCTGCTCACTCGCCATAGGTTTATGTAGTTGCCGCAGCACAGCCAATCAGCTCGCTTCGCGGGCTATGATGCTCTCGCTGTGCAGCTGCAATGCGTTTTAAAATAAAGGCTTCAATATTCTCGAGAAAAGGAGTTTTGCAACGCAGTACGAGAGAACGTTCTCGTAAGGGAACTCCCCATTCCCTCTAACCAATTTCACTTCAGATTGATAGTACACCTCCTCAGAGTCAGAGATGGGCACAAATACATCAAAAAGTATTTTGTTACAAATTACAAATACTTGATCAAATGTATCAAAATAAAATACAAAATATTGTAGTGTAGGAAATATAAGCCAACTACGCCACCTCCTTATTTAAGGCAGGAGGAGCCCTCTAGGGGTCACAATACTGATTATGGACAACAAATGTAGTTTGTATAAAGATAACAATTTTATTGTTCCAATAAAACCATCAAATGTTAAAACGTGTCGATAACAACATTCACAGAAGTTGGAATTAGCTCTCCTCAAGACTGCAAGAGGGTCGGGCCTGCCCTTGTGGACCTCCTACCACCTGTAAGAGACAGAAGAAAACAGAAGAAACCCCACAGCATACACCGCAAATAAGTAGTGACCTTTAAGTCACTATTTCAGTACCAACCTCTAGTACACACCACACAGCAGTGTCACACCACCCAAATCACCTACACCGAAGGAGGTTTAGTGTAGATGCAGGCCCGGCCCTGTACAAAGTCTCTGAGCACTGGAACACACAAAAAGAGGAGAGCAGTACCAAAGAAACAAAGCAAATGACAAACAACATTTAAGATCAAAGTCAATATCAAATAACAATAACAATACACCACAATATAAATCTAAAATATACAAGAAACAGTGGCTGGTCTGCCCCTTTAACAATAATGGAAACATGCATGTTAGTACACATCAATGCAGCCCACAATATAAAACAACCAAACAAAACATAGCCTACTTTAGTGAAAGTACAACTGCAACACAGTTACCCAATCTCAGCTCTCAATCCCCAAACATGATTGAATAAAAGGTACTATAAAACAAGAGAAAAGATTATCACATCAAATACTTTTGTATATTAATTACAAACTCATAAATGATCCGTCTTAAAGTGTATACTGCATTTACGGTTATTCAGCATTCCAACACGGCCGTCAGCCCATTGAAGGTACCGCAGCAATAAATGTTTACCTGCCTCGTTTCCCAGACAGAGAATAAAACCTCTTAAATAATCAGCCTAAAAGAAGAAAATATAACAAAGATGCAATTGCGCCATCAAGGCACGCAAACAAACTACACAACTAAAAACATACCTATATGAAAGGGTACAGAGGCTGCACATTGAGCACAACAAACACACGCCAGAACTGCAGAAAAACCACCACCTGTTGCTGTCTGAACACTTTATGCGGTCTTAATGATAGAACTAGCCACCTGCACCTGAAACTGATTGCTGGCCAGTCTCCTCCCACAATATATTTCTCACACCAGTAGGGTGATATCAGGCAAATTGGGCCATCAGGTAAAATGGGCCATTTAATGTTTGAGTGTCTTATGTCTTTAAGTTAACAGCCAATGACTGCAAAGAATTTCAAACTATTGCCATAACAGTACTTGACATTTAGCAAATAATTGTATTAGAAAAAAATCAAGGTAAGTGGCCTGACATATCAAATCTTCTGATTTGGCTGATATGGCTAGGAACTATACTCTCATTCCGGCGTAATAATCAAGAAACTTTGCTGCCGTACCATGATGATGAGCAGGCGTAATGATATGAAGCAGCGCCTGAAAATAGTCCCCAGCTCGGTAACTTCCAACGTGACCGGGACTTAAGTTTGTCTAACCTATTAGACCTATTTTCAGGCGCTGCGTCATATCAGTACGCCTGCTGCACCCATGGTACGGCAGCAAAGTTTCTTGATTATTACGCGGGAATGAGAGTATAGTTCCTAGCCATATATCAGCCTAGAAAATCGCAACTTTACATTTTATTAACATGCCTAAGACTTTTGCACAGTACTGTATATATATAAAAACAGGCCTTATTAATCATGAGTTTTTAGTTATTGTCCCAACTTAAGCGATTAACCAAAAAGTGGCCCAATTTGCTTGATATGACCCTACTTAAATACATTGCAAAAATATAGCTTAGCTTTTCAAACACTTAATACATTTGAGTAACTTATGAAGCCCATTAATAATCTTTAAAAAGTATCTTTTCGTGTTCTCACATTGTTGTTGCTGAATACAAATATGAATTTATTTAAAAAAAAAAAAAAAAGGTCTGGGTGCCAGCACATGTGGGTGTGGATGGAAATGAGGACGTAGACCAGCTGGCAAAGAAAGCATTAAAGGTACACTGTGTAGGAATTTCTCCCAGCTAGCGGTCAAATTGTATTTTGCATTCAAACGAATAGTGCTCTCTAGCGCCTCGCTTTTTCAAATGCGTGTTGCAACTACGTTAGCCGTTATGTACCAAAAAGCTATGACAACATGTCTTCCAATAGCACTTCATCGAGTTTAACTATACATGTTCTACTGTTATGCATAATGAATTACACAACCAAGCAATGAAAAAAGCTTGTAATTTAGACTGTAACATTGACTTACCTGTAGAGAAGAAAGCAGGGAACTTCAGTGTCCCTTTCAAAGTCTTTCTCCTTCATTAGCTCTTTCTACCTGGGAAAAGCTATCCAGATATTTACCCTAGTTTTTTTTTCGCCGGTCACGGTCAATATGGTGGAACGACATGGAAGCCTCCATGGACTTACCCGTCCAATGTAAATAAAGATGAGAAATTCTTCGCTTACGAGGATAAGTCAGATCACTGGCAGAGGTCATTGTACACCATTGAGGACATATCTACGAAGAAAGACACTGATTTTAGCTAATAAAATACTTTAAAAAGTCTACACAGTGTACCTTTAAATCATCCACAAATAGAAATGAATGTATTTTCAAGTATATAGGAAATCTAGAGATTGACATCAATCGAAATTAGCAAGAAATGGCAAATGATATGGAATAATGAATAACGGAAGACATCTTTATTACATTCAGGAGTGTGTTGCAAATGAGAGGAAAAGATATGGAATAGGAAAAAAGCTATAATTATTTCAAGGTTAAGAATTGGTCACACTGCATTAAACTACAGTCTTTATAAAATAGAGAAACATGAAACAGGATTATTTTTTGTCCCTCGTTGATTTATCTAAATTTTTCCAGAACTATGTTGTGGCATCGTGAGAGGGTATGTTATAGAGGCAAGGTATGTGCCATCTAGGGGTGCTTCTCAATATCCCTCCTCGTCTCCTCTCTCCTCTGTCCTCCATCCTATGACCCGGAAACCGATCGAGCACAGCCATCTTGAAGGACATCTCAATTCTCTAATTGCACCGCGAGGAGTCGAGGATCGAGGAGTGAGGAGGCTTCCAGAGGAGTCATGAGCGAGGATACACAGGTGCATCCTATGCGGAAGAGTTTTATCGACTAAAACGTGACGCACGTATAAATTCTCCTCCCCCTTCACATCGGTCACAATAATTTTGATTTATACTTTACTTTTGCAGTTTATATAAACCACACACCTCACATATTTCAACAGGGTATCTTTCTTTATTATTATTTATTATGAATTTCTTAAATAAACAAATTTCAACAACATGAGGGCAGATCCTCTGAGCGCTGCTGATGACGCGATGAAGTGACGCTCGAGTGATCAAGTATTCCAATGTATAAAAAAAGCTTTCATTCGATCCCTCCGTCCTCGCGTCTTTTCCTTGCAGCCTTCCCTCGCATCCTACAGGGGGCGGAGCTGAGACGCGAGGAAAGGAAGCGAGGAGAGGAAACGAGGATGCACAAATAAGAATTGAGAAGCACCCTAGGTGGTTGCAGCATGGGGACTACAAACCAAGATGGCCACCTGTTCCCGGACTACAGTTACCAGGTTTCTCAACTGTGGGGACACAGCTGTTGCAAGTAAAGGAGAAAAGCTGTTAATGAGCTGAGAACAGAGAGACTGCCTGTTTTTGTTTGATAGTGCACACAAAGAGTAGCTGGAAGAGTTTTGGTTAAAATCTTTTTGGAGTTTAAGTTGGTTATTAAAAAGAACCCAGTGACTTGATCTCTGCCTGGACTCGATTTGTGAAGCAACCCACACTTTGGTGATACCCTACCTCTCACGATGCCACATATGGTGGAGAATGCAGTTCCAATGCTGTGAGTGCTGATGTCCAACAGAGACTGGGAAGATCTGACTTTGAAAATTCGCAAAGCTAAGTACAAGAGACCACAATATTACAATGGAGGAGTTATTGAAAGCAATTCTAGAAACTAACAAAATCCAACAACAAACTAATGCTGCATTAGTAGAAGAACAAAAACATGCAAATGAGTTGAAAGCAAGGGAGCTTCAATTAAGAATGAGCCAAGAAAGCAACAAAGTCAGAGCTAGTGACTTCATTCCAAAAATGGGGTCAACGATGACGTGGAGGCATACTTGTATGCTTTTGAGACTACAGCGCATAGAGAAAAGTGGCCAAAAGAACAGTGGGCCAGGATTTTGGCACCATTTTTATCAGGTGAATCACAAAAAGCTTTTTTTGGATTTGGACCCTATGACTGCAAATGATTATGATAGCTTAAAAAAAGAGATCCTCAGCAGAAATGGCCTCACAACATTTGGAATGGCCCAGCGAGTACATGAATGGGGTTTTCAGAAAGACCAACCTCCCCGTGCACAGTTTCATGAACTGATGCGCCTGACAAAGAAAAGGCTACAACCTGAAAAGAGCACGGCAGCAGCTGTGGTCGAGAAAGTGGTGGTAGATAAGTATTTAAGAGCCCTTCCATATGAAGCAAAAAAAGTAGTCACCCAGAGCTACCCAATAACGGCAGAGGAGTTAATAGAGTCAGTTGAAAGATATCAAGCTAATGTAAATATGTTAAGTTACCGGACACAAGCTAACTCTCCTCCACAGACAAGGAAAACACCCAGAGGTCGGTCGACACAGTGGTTTAGCCAGAGGAAGGGAAACAGTAGTCCCTACGAACAACAAAAAACATTTGCAGATTACAGTCCTTGAACATGTTACAAATGTGGGGAACTTGGTCATATTTCTTGGCAGTGTGACAAACCAGATGAACCCATGCCAACAGCAGATTCTTCAGGGAGCAAACAGACTAACCTCTTTGCTGCATTGATGGGATCCACAAACTTCCCGGCCATCGCCTGCCCTGTGACGATAAATAGCCAGGATGTGGAGGCCTTATTAGACTCAGGGAGCTTGATCACCTTGGTCCACAAGTCACTAATCTACCCTGCAGAGATCTCTCAGGAAGATACCATGCCAGTGTCTTGTGTGCATGGAGACACTCAGAAATACCCAACAGCTGCACTAACCCTCATCACCACCAAAGGGAAATGTGATATAAAAGCAGGAGTAGTGGACAAGTTGCCAGTAAGTGTGCTCATTGGCAGGGATTGCCCAGTGTTCCATGCTTTGTGGCAAGACATATCGGGGAAAAAGATGAGGGATACCCAAAGGCCTAGAGGTAAAACCAAATATAAGGGAGACCCTTCCCAAGGGAATCAGAATGTAAAATATATGATCCAAATGTTGTTTTCCAGTTCAGACTCGTGCAGAACCAAGAGATATTCCAGATGAGACTGAGACAGCTTCTGAGAAGGAGTCATCACAGGAGAGCATGGGTGAAACCGGAGTCAAAGCAGAGGCTGTGCCGTTAAGAGGACAATATGGTACGTCACAGTTAAATGACCAAACATTAACTAACGCGCTGAGAAATGTCAGAGTGGTGGAAGGGGTAGATAAGGAACAGGGACACCTCACATATCCTTTCTTTGCAGTAAAAAACGGTCTGCTTTATCGAGTAAACAAAAGTGGAGAGGACATCCAGGAACAGCTTCTAGTACCTAAGTCTCATAGGTCAACATTGTTACCTCTATCTCACACCCACCAACTTGGAGCCCACTTAGGGGTCAATAAAACTAAGGAGGAAAACTAAGGATTCTTCAGCGTTTTATTTTGGCCCGGAATTCACAAAGAGGTAGAAAACTACTGCCGCAGCTGTCCAGAATGTCAACAAGTAGCACCAAAAAACACAGAGCGGAACCCCCTAATTCCCCTGCCAATAATTGAGACCCCGTTTGAAAGAATTGGAATGGATATTGTGGGACCCCTTCCCAAGAGTTCTAGGGGACATCAATACATTTTAGTGATGCTGGATTATGCTACCCGATATCCTGAAGCTGTTCCCCTGCGTAAAGCCACAGCCAAACAGGTGGCCAAAGAGCTCTTTCTCCTCAGTAGTAGGGTAGGGATCCCAAAAGAGATCCTAACAGATCAGGGGACCCCCTTTATGTCAAGGGTTGTTAGGGAGATGAGTAACCTGTTGAAAATCAAACAACTCAGAACCTCAGTTTACCATCCCCAAACAGATGGACTTGTAGAGCACTTCAATAGAACGCTCAAGCAGATGCTGCGCAAAGTAATCGATAAAGATGGACGAAACTGGGACCAGCTTCTACCCTACCTTCTGTTTTCAATGAGAGAGGTACCCCAGGCCTCTACGGGATTCTCCCCCTTTGAATTGCTCTATCCACACAAGCCAAGAGGTCTTTTAGACATTGCCAAAGAATCTTGGGAAGAACAGCCCTGTCCACACCGGACTCTAATTGAACATGTGGAAACTATGAGAGAGAGGATGGCAGCAGTGTTCCCCATTGTCAGAGAGCACATGGAAAAGGCCCAGAGGGAACAACAAGCCACCTACAACCGGACAGCACAGCCTAGGGAGTTCCAAACAGGAGATAAGGTGTTAGTGCTCATACCCACAGCGGAAAGCAAGTTCCTCACCACCTGGCAAGGGCCATTTGAAGTAGCAGAGAGAGTTGGAGGAGTAAATTATAGAGTGAATCAGCCAGGTAAGAGGAAGTTACAACAAATTTACCATGTTAACCTTCTGAAAAAGTGGCATGCAAGAGATGCATTGTTTGGTGGTGGCCTAACTACAGAGAAGGTTAATGGTCCAAGAGAAGAAGTCCAAGTCAGTCCAGACCTGACACCACAGCAGCTGCAGGAGACTTTGGAGTTGGTAGAGCGAAATAGAGATGTTTTTTCTTCTGAACCTGGTCACACCCACGTGATCCAACATGAAATCCGCACGATACCTGGCAAAATCATACACCAACGTCCATACAGAGTCCCTGAAGCCCGGCGAGAAGCTATCAAAGAGGAGGTAAGAAAAATGCTAAAACTAGGGGTCATTGAAGAATCTCAGAGGGCCTGGTCAAGCCCTATTGTGCTGGTTCCCAAGCCAGATGGAACAATAAGATTCTGTAATGACTTCAGGAAACTAAATGAAGTGTCACAGTTTGATTCTTATCCAATGCCACTTGTAGATGAGCTGATCGATCGCCTGGGCAAGGCCAGATTTATTACCACCCTTGATTTAACCAAAGGATACTGTCAGGTTCCTCTTTCTCCAGAATCCAAAGAAAAGACAGCCTTCGCTACCCCAGAGGGGCTATACCATTATGTTTGTCTTCCTTTCAGCCTGCATGGGGCACCAGTGACTTTTCAGAGGCTGATGGACTGCGTCCTCCGACCTCATCAAAGGTATGCTGCAGCATATTTAGATGATGTGTTGGTGTATAGCCGGGACTGGGAAACCCACTTAATGCAAGTACAGAAAGTGTTGGATTCAGTAAGAGAGGCGGGCCTCACTGCTAACCCTAAAAAGTGCAAACTAGCCTTCTGTGAAACAAACTACCTGGGATACACCATAGGACGAGGCCTAGTTAAACCCCAAGAGCCCAAAATCAATGCCATTCAGGACTGGCCTAGGCCATCCACAAAGACCCAAGTTAAGTCCTTCCTAGGCCTGGCCAATTACTACAGAAGGTTTGTCCCTAACTTTGCTAGTATGGTTGCTCCCATCACAGAAATGACCACGAAACAACACTCCAGGATGGTGAAATGGTCCGAAAAGGCAGAGGAATCATTTGCAGAACTAAAGAGGGCCCTGACGTCTCATCCTGTCCTGGTGACACCTGACTTTAAGAAGTCTTTTATAGTACACACGGATGCATCAGAGATGGGTCTTGGGGCAGTATTATCCCAAAAGCAAGAGGGAGAGGAACATCCAGTTTTGTATATAAGCAGGAAGTTAGCAAAGCATGAAAAAAATTACTCCACATTGGAAAAAGAATGTTTAGGAGTCAAATGGGCATTGGAGACCCTTCGGTACTACCTTCTAGGGAGGAAGTCTGTCCTGGTAACAGACCATGCCCCGTTACAGTGGATGGCAAGGAATAAAAAGACCAATAGGAGGGTGGTTCCTGAGTGGAGGATCAGGAGACCAATAGGAGGGTGGAACTCGATGGTTCCTGAGCCTCCAAGCATTTGATTTTTCTGTCATTCACAGGCCCGGACCTTGCCATGGCAACGCTGATGCCCTCTCACGACGAGATGCCCTCTACACTTTCTCCCTGCAACCACGAGCCACAGAGCAGAAAAGGGGGGTGTGTGGCATCGTGAGAGGGTATGTTATAGAGGCAAGGTATGTGCCATCTAGGTGGTTGCAGCAATGGGGACTACAAAACAAGATGGCCACCTGTTCCCGGGCTACAGTTTCCAGGTTTCTCAACTGTGGCGACATAGCTGTTGCAAGTAAAGGAGAAAAGCTGTTAATGAGCTGAGAACAGAGAGACTGCCTGTTTTTGTTTGATAGTGCACACAAAGAGTAGCTGGAAGAGTTTTGGTTAAAATCTTTTTGGAGTTTAAGTTGGTTATTAAAAAGAACCCAGTGACTTGATCTCTGCCTGGACTCGATTTGTAAAGAGTCCAAATCACTTTGGTGATACCCTACCTCTCACGATGCCACATATGTTTATTGTTTTGGTGATTTTTCCTTTTATTGTGACAGGACAGTAAAGGGATGACAGGAAACGAGGTGGGAAAGAGACAGGGGATGGGATCGGGAAAGGTCCACGAGCCGGGACTCGAACACGGGCCGCCGGAGCGCAAAGGCGCTACATGTCGGCGCACTGACCACGAGGCCATTGGCGCCGACAATTCTTTCAAAACTATGCACTCCACACTCCAGATCAGTAGGTGGCGGTAATGCACCTTTTACGTTGGCTTGCCAATCCGCCATAAAACACCAGAAGAAGAAGACGTACTCTCAGGGGGTGCTTCTCAATATCCCTCCTTGTCTCCTCTCTGCTCCGTCCTCCATCCTATGACCCGGAAATCGATCGAGCTCAGCCATCTTGAAGGACATCTCAATTCTCTAATTGCACCGCGAGGATCCAGGAGTGAGGATCGAGGATCGAGGAGTGAGGAAGCTTCCAGAGGAGCCATGACAGGTGTATCCTATGTGGAAGTGTGTTTTGACCTCATTTTCTTTCCTTGCAGCCTTCCCTCGCTTCCTACAGGGAGTGGAGCTGAGACGCGAGGAAAGGAAGCGAGGAAAGGAAACGAGGATGCAAAAATAAGACTTGATAAGCACCCCTTATTTGTGCATCCTTGTTTCCTTTCCTTGTGTCTCAGTTTCACTCCTGAAGGATGCGAGGGAAGGCTGCAAGGAAAGGAAATGAGGACGGAGGAATTGAATAAAAGCTTTTTTATACATTGGAATACTTGATCACTGGAGCGTCACTTCACAGCGTCATCAGCAGCGCTCTAGGGATCTGCCCTTATGTTGGTGAAGTTTGGTTAAGAAATTCATAATAAATAATGATAAAGCAAAATACCCTGTTAAAATACATGAAATGTGTGGTTTATTTAAACTGCAAAGGTAAAGTATAAATTAAAATGATTGTGATCGATGTGAAGGGGGAGTTGCTGTCGCACCAATTCCAAAGTGCGTTCGATGCCCTGGTGCCCATGCTGTTGATGGAGCTCTGTCAGTACCTCTGATCTTGGCAACACTAGCTGTAGTGCTTCCTCTCCACCTTCCTGACGGAACACTCTTCGATACAACAGGCCCTTTTCGTCCACCAACCGGTCCCGTTGCTGGAGAAAAGTCAACATGGACTTAGAGAAACGCCATCGCTCTATAGGCCCTGGACGTCGTTGCTGTCGCCACAGACTCCACACCTGCTCGATGTCGGGGTCAGCCTCCTGCAGTGCATTTATATCTGGACCGGAACGGCTAGGCAAAGCCTGAACAGCCCCAGACTGGATCATCCCTATAGGTTCCCACTGTGCCGCTCGCCTCAACAGCTCTGGTACTACCAGACCTGGAGACCAGCTGTCCCCTTCCTCATGGGCAGTGGCGTTCTGACAAGACAATGCATCTGCGTTCTGATTGGTTCGGCCGGATCGATATTGGACTTCAAAATCAAAGACTGCTAATTAGGGCTGTCACTTTACGGGAAATAGGGAATCGATTTTAACGGCCTTCTCGGAGCGCGTCCACAGCGACTGCGGGCTCTGACACACACACACATAACAGCAAATTATCCTTCTGCATAATGTGTCTCCTTTTACTTCAAAAATGGGAATTCTGCTGGTATTCAGACAGTCTCATGCATACAGACACAGATTCGGGCTACGGGCTACAATCGCCTACGTAGGCGAAATTTGTTTGACATTTCTAATCGTAAACTCAGCCATGTTGAAGCCTGCAGTGATGTTTTGCAGTGATGTTTTTCACTGATGTTATGGCAGTCCACTCTGCTTATTGTTTTTCAAGAATATTGCACACCTGTTTGTCATTGTGCATGAAACCTCACGCCAATAAATCATCAGAAATATTGCAGACTTGTGCGCGTTTCTAGCGCCTTCTTTACGTTCGGATTAATGCCTGTTAGTTGTCCGTGGATTTGCGTATATTTGGCGTTTAACCCTGAAATGGCACAGGGTTAAATCAGGGTTAAAACAAAAACATGGCCTGTCCTGCAGGAGAGGTTGAGAACCACTGAGCTAAATCAATAAAGGCTCAATTTACAAAGACCCACTTGTTTCCCTTTTACTTGAAAATTGAACCTCCAAACAGGGTAAAAATCACAGTAAACAACTTTACATTACTCACTCGAAATAAGCAACAATAATAAGTAATACATAATAATAAGTAATGAGAGCAACACAGTTTCAGTTTTGTTCGGCCTACTGAACGAATCCTTTTTGAACGAATCATTCTAATGAATGACTCCTCGACTCTCTCACTTACTTCTGCTTTGTCTCTGAATGAATCAGCCGTTTTGAACGAATCGATTGACTGAATGATTCAGTGAGTAACTCGTTAAGATTTGCTGCCACCTACTGGCGGTTTTCATTTCATTTTAGCTGCGGAACTGAAGGAACTGTTTCATGTTTTTCTGTTTTCAGTAACAATAGTTCTGGTTAAAGAGACAGTGATCGGAATCACGTCCTCACTTTTTTTTTTAAATAAAATGTTATTTATTTATCTTAATTTAAAAACATTATTTTGATCAAATTTATTTAGTTTATTCTTAATTATTTAGTTTATTTATTTCACTGCTTTTCTTTAAAATTTTCCACACGTTTTGACAGCCCCAAGATGATTTGTAAATCAAGATGTCAATTATCATGATTTGTTTATTATAAATATAAAAAACAGCCAGAAATAAACAACTAAGTTGTAAACAAACATCATTCGTTAACATATCGATTTATAGTTCTAAATGCCCACAAGATGTGACATCATTCAAAGTTGTAAACTAAAACTATGTGCATTCAAAGCATTGACATCATTTCTTGGCCAATGAGACTAGTTGTGGGCGGAGCGACACGTGTAGCCCCGCCCCATTCTCGTCTGATTAGCTTCTCCACTTCTACTTTTTTTTTGTATTTTTTTTCCCCAAAGAACATAATATATCCCCTTTTTTCTTTTCTTTTTCTTCATGTCATCACATTGTTTAGAGCATAAGAAACAAATGGTAAAAAAAATTTTTTTTTTGAAAAATGATATTTTATTCATATCCTCCTGGGACCCAAGTATAGACTTTTGTCCACTGTAGTGGACATTATATTTTAGTGAATTTCTCTGACATCATACATGTCACATGACACAACCTGGGTGTCCTGTAAAGAGCACATTCAGGACTTTTCAGAGACACCAAATGTTTGGAGGTTTCACCATGAAAACAACATCTCAAGAAAATGTTAAGGGGTTTCAAATAAAAAAAATACTTTCTGTTACAAAACAGGACATTGATTTCAAATGTGTCCACTGTAGAGACATCAGGACTTAAATCATGTTTATCAGGCATTTTGTGAGACACAACAAGTGAATATGGAAATAAATGATACATCAATATTCCTATGAAATATTAGATATTATTATGACCGCCGCTAGCGTAGCCTGCGAAAGCGGTCATATAGGGATTGTCAAAGTTTTTTTTTTTTTTTTTTTCGTCACCTTACTGAATTTTTCGTCAACGATACCAGGGACACCGAAGCACCGGGGAACATGAAATTTGGTGGGCATGTAGCCCCACTAGACTTCTAAGGAAAAATTACGTTTGGTCCCCGGGGGCCACTCCCCCCCCCGCGCTGGGCCCCCCCAAACCCCAAAAAATGCAGTTTTTCCTAAATAACTACCTGAACCGTGGCACCGAGGATGAAGAAATTTTTATGGTATGTTGGTCTACTAGACTTTTACGGAAAAATTTCGTTTGGTCCCCGGGGGCCACTCCCCCCCCCGCGCTGGGGCCCCCGTAAATTTTTCGTCAACGATACCAGGGACACCGAAGCACCGGGGAACATGAAATTTGGTGGGCATGTAGCCCCACTAGACTTCTAAGGAAAAATTTCGTTTGGTCCCCGGGGGCCACTCCCCCCCCGCGCTGGGCCCCCCAAACCCCAAAAAATGCAGTTTTTCCTCAATAACTACCTGAACCGTGGCACCGAGGATGAAGAAATTTTTATGGTATGTTGGTCTACTAGACTTTTACGGAAAAATTTCGTTTGGTCTCCGGGGGCCACTTCCCCCCCCCGCGCTGGGGCCCCCGTAAATTTTTCGTCAACGATACCAGGGACACCGAAGCACCGGGGAACATGAAATTTGGTGGGCATGTAGCCCCACTAGACTTCTAAGGAAAAATTTCGTTTGGTCCCCGGGGGCCACTCCCCCCCGCGCTGGGCCCCCCCAAACCCAAAAAAATGCAGTTTTTCCTAAATAACTACCTGAACCGTGGCACCGAGGATGAAGAAATTTTTATGGTATGTTGGTCTACTAGACTTTTACGGAAAAATTTCGTTTGGTCCCCGGGGGCCACTCCCCCCCCCCGCGCTGGGGCCCCCGTAAATTTTTCGTCAACGATACCAGGGACACCGAAGCACCGGGGAACATGAAATTTGGTGGGCATGTAGCCCCACTAGACTTCTAAGGAAAAATTTCGTTTGGTCCCCGGGGGCCACTCCCCCCCCGCGCTGGGCCCCCCCAAACCCCCAAAAATGCAGTTTTTCCTAAATAACTACCTGAACCGTGGCACCGAGGATGAAGAAATTTTTATGGTATGTTGGTCTACTAGACTTTTACGGAAAAATTTTGTTTGGTCCGCGGGGGCCACTTCCCCCCCCGCGCTGGGGCCCCCTTAAATTTTTCGTCAACGATACCAGGGACACCGAAACACCGGGGAACATGAAATTTGGTGGGCATGTAGCCCCACTAGACTTCTAAGGAAAAATTTCATTTGGTTCCCGGGGGCCACTCCCCCCCCCGCGCTGGGCCCCCCCAAACCCCAAAAAATGCAGTTTTTCCTCAATAACTACCTGAACCGTGGCACCGAGGATGAAGAAATTTTTATGGTATGTTGGTCTACTAGACTTTTACGGAAAAATTTTGTTTGGTCCCCGGAGGCCACTTCCCCCCCCCCCGCGCTGGGGCCCCCGTAAATTTTTCGTCAACGATACCAGGGACACCGAAACACCGGGGAACATGAAATTTGGTGGGCATGTAGCCCCACTAGACTTCTAAAGAAAAATTTCGTTTGGTCCCCCGGGGCCACTCCCCCCCCGCGCTGGGCCCCCCCAAACCCCAAAAAATGCAGTTTTTCCTAAATAACTACCTGAACCGTGGCACCGAGGATGAAGAAATTTTTGTGGTATGTTGGTCTACTAGACTTTTACGGAAAAATTTCGTTTGGTCCCCGGGGGCCACTTCCCCCCCCCCCGCGCTGGGGCCCCCGTAAATTTTTCGTCAACGATACCAGGGACACCGAAGCACCGGGGAACATGAAATTTGGTGGGCATGTAGCCCCACTAGACTTCTACGGAAAAATTTCGTTTGGTCCCCGGGGGCCACTCCCCCCCCCGCGCTGGGCCCCCCCAAACCCAAAAAAATGCAGTTTTTCCTAAATAACTACCTGAACCGTGCCACCGAGGATGAAGAATTTTTTATGGTATGTTGGTCTACTAGACTTTTACGGAAAAATTTCGTTTGGTCCCCGGGGGCCACTTCCCCCCCCCCCGCGCTGGGGCCCCCGTAAATTTTTCGTCAACGATACCAGGGACACCGAAGCACCGGGGAACATGAAATTTGGTGGGCATGTAGCCCCACTAGACTTCTACGGAAAAATTTCGTTTGGTCCCCGGGGGCCACTCCCCCCCCCGCGCTGGGCCCCCCCAAACCCAAAAAAATGCAGTTTTTCCTAAATAACTACCTGAACCGTGCCACCGAGGATGAAGAATTTTTTATGGTATGTTGGTCTACTAGACTTTTACGGAAAAATTTCGTTTGGTCCCCGGGGGCCACTTCCCCCCCCTGCGCTGGGGCCCCCGTAAATTTTTCGTCAACGATACCAGGGACACCGAAACACCGGGGAACATGAAATTTGGTGGGCATGTAGCCCCACTAGACTTCTACGGAAAAATTTAGTTTGGTCCCCGGGGGCCACCCCCCCCCCCCGCGCTGGGCCCCCCCAAACCCAAAAAAATTCAGTTTTTCCTAAATAACTACCTGAACCGTGGCACCGAGGATGAAGAATTTTTTATGGTATGTTGCTCTTAAGGGCCCACATCAACCTAGCCCATAATCACTCAGTTGTGATTTGCGCCCCTCCCATAAAAAATGAAAATGCAATATTATTCTGCTTTAATCGCCCCTATCTTCAGTGGAGATGTTCAGAACTGCACCATATTTCATGTGTATGATTAACTTGACATCCTCTGGGGGTATCCTCTGCTAAGTTTTGTAGAATTTCATCCATGGGGGGGTATAAAATAAATTCATTTATGTGCACATTTTGTGACTGTACACTCATCGGCCTGTAGATGGTGCTGTTGAGCGAAGGGTTGCTGGTTTAGGATGATACTGTCACACACACACATGCAGGAATACAAACAAACGCAAGCATGCACACACACTGACATCCACACGCACAGACACACACCCATACACACACATACAAATCCACATGCACAGACACACACACACAAACACACACGCGCACACATGTACGCACACATACATACACGCACAGACACACACACACAGACACACACATACACAAACACACACACATACACACACACACACACACACACAGAGACAGACATGCACATACTATTACTTTTTTTAGGTATATACATAAACACGCAATACAGCCAAATTACTCCACGTCATTTATTTTTGTGGAAAGCCAGTGCAGGCCTGAGCGGCGGTCATATTTTGTACCGCGATGCGGTACATCTAGTTATTAAAATGTTGCCAATTATTATGCCATATAGTTGCCATATAGGGATTGTCAAAGTTTTTTTTTTTTTTTTCCCGTCACCTTACTGAATTTTTCGTCAACGATACCAGGGACACCGAAGCACCGGGGAACATGAAATTTGGTGGGCATGTAGCCCCACTAGACTTCTAAGGAAAAATTTCGTTTGGTCCCCGGGGGCCACTCCCCCCCCCCGCGCTGGGGCCCCCGTAAATTTTTCGTCAACGATACCAGGGACACCGAAGCACCGGGGAACATGAAATTTGGTGGGCATGTAGCCCCACTAGACTTCTAAGGAAAAATTTCGTTTGGTCCCCGGGGGCCACTCCCCCCCGTGCTGGGCCCCCCCAAACCCAAAAAAATGCAGTTTTTCCTAAATAACTACCTGAACCGTGGCACCGAGGATGAATACATTTTTATGGTATGTTGGTCTACTAGACTTTTACGGAAAAATTTCGTTTGGTCCCCGGGGGCCACTCCCCCCCCCCCACGCTGGGGCCCCCGTAAATTTTTCGTCAACGATACCAGGGACACCGAAGCACCGGGGAACATGAAATTTGGTGGGCATGTAGCCCCACTAGACTTCTAAGGAAAAATTTCGTTTGGTCCCCGGGGGCCACCCCCCCCCCCCCCGCGCTGGGCCCCCCCAAACCCCAAAAAATGCAGTTTTTCCTAAATAACTACCTGAACCGTGGCACCGAGGAAGAAGAAATTTTTATGGTATGTTGGTCTACTAGACTTTTACAGAAAAATTTCGTTTGGTCCCCGGGGGCCACTCCCCCCCCCGCGCTGGGGCCCCCGTAAATTTTTCGTCAACGATACCAGGGACACCGAAGCACCGGGTAACATGAAATTTGGTGGGCATGTAGCCCCACTAGACTTCTGTGGAAAAATTTCGTTTGGTCCCCGGGGGCCACTCCCCCCCCCGCGCTGGGCCCCCCCAAACCCAAAAAAATGCAGTTTTTCCTAAATAACTACCTGAACCGTGACACCGAGGATGAAGAAATTTTTATGGTATGTTGGTCTACTAGACTTTTACGGAAAAATTTCGTTTGGTCCCCGGGGGCCACTTCCCCCCCCGCGCTGGGGCCCCCGTAAATTTTTCGTCAACGATACCAGGGACACTGAAGCACCGGGGAACATGAAATTTGGTGGGCATGTAGCCCCACTAGACTTCTGAGGAAAAATTTCGTTTGGTCCCCGGGGGCCACTCCCCCCCGCGCTGGGCCCCCCCAAACCCAAAAAAATGCAGTTTTTCCTAAATAACTACCTGGACCGTGGCACCGAGGATGAAGAAATTTTTATGGTATGTAGGGCCCACTCTTAAGGGCCCACATCAACCTAGCCCATAATCACTCATTTGTGATTTGCGCCCCTCCCATAAAAAATGAAAATGCAATATTCTGCTTTAATCGCCCCTATCTTCAGTGGAGATGTTCAGAACTGCACCATATTTCATGTGTATGATTAACTTGACATCCTCTGGGGGTATCCTCTGCTAAGTTTTGTAGAATTTCATCCATGGGGGGGTATAAAATCAATTCATTTATGTGCACATTTTGTGACTGTACACTCATCGGCCTGTAGATGGTGCTGTTGAGCGAAGGGTTGCTGGTTTAGGATGATACTGTCACACACACACATGCAGGAATACAAACAAATGCAAGCATGCACATACACTGACATCCACACGCACAGACACACACCCATACACACACATACAAATCCACATGCACAGACACACACACACAAACACACACGCGCACACATGTACGCACACATACATACACGCACAGACACACACATACACAAACACACACACACACACACACACACACACACACACAGAGACAGACATGCACATACTATTACTTTTTTTAGGTATATACATAAACACGCAATACAGCCAAATTACTCCACGTCATTTATTTTTGTGGAAAGCCAGTGCAGGCCTGAGCGGCGGTCATATTTTGTACCGCGATGCGGTACATCTAGTTCAGGGGTTCCCAAACTTTTCCATGCCAAATACCACTAGGTTCTGGGCAAGGCCCCCCTTTTGCAGGATGTGTTATTGAACCCATCGACAATACTACGGCACGTGTAGAAATAAATAAATAAAACATCTAGGTGAACATCAGATTATGTGATGGTGTTTGATACCAGAAAGATTATGCACCGATTACAATTTTCAAGGCAGGTTCCGATTTTTCATTGAGTTTAACCTGCCGATACAGATTTTAGCCGATTCTGATTTAATTTTTTCTTACCACTTTACAGCACACACAAATATTTATATATATTTATTTATATATATATATATTAGGGCTGGGAATCGATTAGAAAAAATTAACTAATTACTTGCACAATTTGCTGTAATTAATTGCAATTAATTGCATTTCCTCCAAGCTTGTACTCATCAATAATTAAAACTTAGAATCACCAGAAAAAAGGAACAGAAAATAGCCCTATATTAAAATAATATTAAACATCAATATATCAATGTATTATTCTTTTTCAATAATCAATCAACATAATCAATTTAAGATTTTTTTTTTTCAAATTTTTTTTTTTTTTACTAATTATAAAAATAAACTATAGTCCTAAAAAAGCTATTATTACACAGAGCATGTGATCAGAGCAGGTCATTTTAAACTTCCTCAAGTTGTTCCAAACCTTTATGACTTTCTTTCTTCTGCTGAACACAAAAGAAGATATTTTGAAGAAAGTCGGTAACCAAACGACTGATGGACCCCATTGACTTCCATATAGGAAAAAAAAAAATACTATGGTCAATGGGGACCAGCAACTGTTTAGTTACAAACCTTCTTTAAAATATCTTCTTTTGTGTTTAGCAGAAGAAAGGAAATCATACAGGTTTGGAACAACTTGAGGGAGAGTAAATGACAGAATTTTCATTTTTGGGTGAGCTATCCCTTTAACATTGTTGCCCAGCATGAATAACAGCGCAGCAAACAGAAGTCTAGAGAGAAATTTCAATTTATTTGAGCGGACTTGCTTTTCCAGTGCGTGATCGGTAGGCCTACATGATTGGAGCGTTTGGGCCGTGAACGACAGAGCAGAACGCGCAGCGCGCCGACACCTATGGCCGACACACACACACACACACACACACACACACACGCGGAACGGAGAGTGCGGCGGCGCACACGGAGCGGAAAAGACCCGCTCATTAAAGCTGCTCGAGAATGAAACCCGATCCACATATTTTCGGCTTTTTAATAGCAGCCGCAACAGGAAATCATTAAAACGAGGCAAAAAAAAGTGCTGCGTTAAATGCGTTATTTTTTTAACGCGTTAAACATTTCAAATTAATCGCAAAGATTAACGCGTTAATTCCTCCAGCCCCAATATAGCCTATATATATAATAAAACACCACTTTTACCCAAACTGATTAATAAAAACAAGTTTAAATTAATACATTTTCTATAAATATTTTTGTCTTCATTTTCTTTAGTAGGCTATGTCAGAAAAGAAAATGAAGGCAAAAATCCTACTCCAGTTCTTGTTCAAACACACTATACATGCAATATGTGCATTTTAGGTACTTTTTGTGTGAAATCATATTTATTTTGTCCATCAAAAGTGTGCCTTCACTTTAATTGAGCGTGAGCAGCGCAGCAAAAATAGACTCGGCGCCGAAACCCTCCGCTTCACTGCTGCTCACGCGACGCTCCTGCTTGACGCTCACGCGCTGCTCCTGCTCGCGGTGTGAATGCACTGCTCGCGCGCCGCTCGCGGTCTGAAACGACCGTAATTCACAAGGTTTCCTACATGTGCGTTCTGTGTGCATGTGTGATGCTGATGTTGCGCGATCATGTTATTCATGCGGCGCCCGAGTGCATTTGAATCAGCATATGTCAGACTGAAAATCACGTGAAAATCGGCCAATTCTTGTCACTAGCCGATCAATCAGTTCATCTCTAAAATATTAACATTAAAAGTATAATGTTAAGATAGGCTATGCAACAAATTATTATAATGTTATTTCATAACAATACTCATATTAGCAAATATTTAATTTTTTTATAAATATATATTTTTTTACTTTTTTCCGCTTTTTTCCCCAACTTGCTGCGGCCCCCCTGGCGCCCCCTGGCGGCCCCCCAGGGGGCCGCGGCCCCCACTTTGAAAACCCCTTAATACTCCAATTATTACACTTCTTTTTTCATTAAATGTTGCTCCAAGAACACATTAATGTGCACATTAGATACATTGCATTGAATGGGAATATTAATTTATGGCCATTTTACCCACATATTGCATAAAGTAAAATGGTGTATCAATTCATTCCATTATTTCTTTCATAACATAGTTGAGAATCGTCTTTATACAAATTTTGGTTAAAAAAAATCCTGAAACCCAAAATGTATTGGTGATTGAAAAAAAATCCCATTGTTTTTGCCTATACATATAATTTCATGTCATTTTATTTTTTAAACAACTTAGTCCTGCGTCCACTACAGAGGACATAGCATAACGTATGGATAACATAGTATTTTTCAAATATGTTCTTTTACCATTTGTTTATTGTGCTCTAAACAATGTGATGACATGGAAAAAAACTAAATTCAAAAAACTTTTTTTTCTGGGTCTCAGGAGGATATGTTATGCTATGTCCTCTGTAGTGGACACCAGGGCTCAGTTGTTTAAAAAATAAAATGATATGAAAGATATAACAGAATGAATTGATACACCATTTTACTTTATATGCAATATGTGGGTAAAATGGCCATACATTAATATTCCCATTCGATGCAATGTATCTATACACTTTATCTAATGTGCACATTAATGTGTTCTTGGAGCAACATTTAATGAAAAAAGAAGTGTAATAGTCGGAGAGATGTGTCGGCTGAAAGAATAAGAGACACAGGTGATGATACACACACTTGTAATGAGAAAAATAAGCTTTGTAATGTTACAAAAGATTCTATTTCAAATAAATGCTGCTCTTTTGAACTTTGTTCATCAAAGAATCATGAAAATAAAATGTATTAATAAAAAATAAAATAAAATCCCGTGTTTTAAACATTGATCATAAATGTTTCTTGAGCATCAAATCATCATATTAGAATGATTTCTGAAGGATCATGTGACTCTGAAGACTGGAGTAATGTGTTCAATATGTCGTATTCTTTAGCTTGAATAAACATGATTTTCAGTCATGAATAACTTGTTTTCTGAGTGTTTCTCGCCTGATGTAATCTTGTCATGTCATGAAATATCTCATATTTTTTACTTTTAGTATTCCTGTCACATGACTTGATTTGATTGACAAGTGTTATTCCAGAAACTAAAAATATTTAAATCAAAACTGCAGATATTTTTTACTTTGTATCCCACAAATATATCAAAATAAAAAAGACATTTTCAATTTACATCATAGAAGAATTGCATATTTAATGTATTAATGTATGTCATTGACCCACACATGATGACAGGCACAGCTGACACTGTGATGAGGTCATAATCTGATAAACAGGATGTGAAAGTGATACGGTTGTCACGGAAGCTGGGCTGTTGCCATGACAACGCCGTGGCCCTCATTGATTGGATTACGGAGCTGATGAGGGCTCTGAGGACACACACACACACACACACACACACACACACTGAAATGGCTCACGACAGTGTTTCTATGACTCTTTCAGGTTACACACTAAATGGATTACATGAACTCATAAGAGCAGCATAATACACTGACTCTAAATTAATGATTGAATCATCTGCAATTCAGTTAAATAAATAAGATCTAATAGCAACCTAATGTACACCAACATTTCATGATAATATTTTTTTAACTATTAAATGCATATAAAATAAATGTATAAATGAAGAGTTCAGATGCAAAAGTGCCGTCTGAAATTTTCTTCTAGAATGATCATTTTTATCAAGCTCATATATTTAAATTCAGTAATTTCACTTAAAAGGCAATGGAAATTACCTATTAATTGTCATTAAAGTGAAATTACTGAACTTATATATACGAGCTTGATAAAAATTATCATTCTAGAAGAAAATTTCAGATGGCACTTAGAGGCTTTTGCATCTGAACTCTTCAAATACAATAAATAAAATATAAATAAATAAATGTGAAATAAGTGTTCTCATTGTCCACTGAAACTAAAACTATTAAAAATTGTTTTCGGGAACTGGCATAAAGCTGAAAAAAAGCATGTAGTACAAATATAAATTTTACATTTCAAATCTTTTTGGATAGACACAAACAAAAATGTATAAAATAATTATATTATTTAATGAAAATATTGTGTAACCCCGCCCCCTCCAGCACAGAGCCCGCCTTCATATTGTTCTAATCTTGTTTTTGTTTTGCATTTTTTAAACTGATCTGCTCTAACCGACCAGTAAACAGACCACCGAATTCCGCTTATAGCCTACATCAACTTTAGGTATGTACAGAATATGTTTCTTTTCATATCTTTTGTCTGCTCTGAATCATATCATATTTAATTCTTCTTCAAAAAGCTATTTATTATGTTCCAGGTTTTGATGTAGATCGAAGTAACCAACCAAATTGTAACTGCTTTTAGCCAACCGTCTTTCCGATCTTAAAATCTAAAGGAGTCAGTGAAGGTCACTCTTCTCATACCAAAGCTTCATTAAATTTGCCAAAACCAAATCATTAACTTTCTGCAGGACAAAATCGTTGTCCTTTTTCAAAAATGACATTTTGATTCCCATTAATTCATTAGCTGGATGACCTTTGGATGGGCATGGTGACGTGCGGTGATGTCTTAAAGAGGCTAGGCACTGAGTTTAGCCAGATTACCTGATTTATTGTTTGTTTAGGCTAATAATACGTAATGACACGTTACGCACAAACGCGGCATATCAAGAAATGTACAAATCAGGATATCGTGTACTCTCTCTCTCTCTCTCTCTCTCTCTCTCTCTCTCTCTCTCTCTCTCTCTCTCTCTCTCTCTCTCTCTCTCACACACACACACACACACACACACACACAGTAACTTACTTAATGTCCACTCCAGCATCGGAATGCAACGATTCTTAATCCTTAATTGTTGCACAGCGGCCAATTATTTTTGTCAGTCAGCAAAAGTAAAATCACACATGCTCAATTGAATATGAAGGCAAATGGCTTGCATTAATTCAACCATTTATCAATTCAATATTAATAGTCCAGGCAAAGTAACTCATTTTGGAGCCAAAAATAGAATAAATTGTAAAAGAATTTTTTTCAGCATTTTTCATTTCTATGAGGTGTCCAGAACAACATACTAAAAGTCATAAGAAATCCTAGTTGAGGAAATATGTTAAATTCTCATCAATCCGAGATGTGTGCCAGTAAGGCCAGACAACAATACACCCCAATGGGGCTATTTTTTACCTTTACTCCTATCAAAATGAAACTTTACACAATGAAAGTACCCATGATAAGTAAAAAAAATTGTATTACAAGTTTCTTTGAAAATGAGTTTTAATATGCAAATGAGCTATACACTTATCGAATATGCCCCAAATAGGCTTATTTTTTTTCCTTTACTCCTACCACAATAAAACTTTACACAATGAAAGTCTACATGAAAAGTAAAACATTTTGTATTTTGTATTGAACTTGAACATTTGTAAATGCATTTTTCAAATAAAGAATATTTATTTTACTTATTACTCAACATAATGCACTGATTATATTAACCACTTTTCCGTCACCTATTCAAGCACAGTTAGCTGTTATTAACCAAATACAGCATTAAAACATTTTTTTAATAAATATAAATCACTCACAGATTTAATTTCTCTTGCTTTCCTCTTATACAACAATAACAGTCTGATTTGTAACAATTAACTTACAAAGCAATTTGACTCACCAAGAAGATTGTTAAACTCACAGAAAATTCCAGAGTAGTGCAGGTACAGCACGTCCCGTTTAAATCGTTCTCTTTACCCTTTATAATAATAAATACACTCCATAAACACTTTAGCAATACTCTGATGCTAATCAAGTATATGTACGTCACCATACACTTATATTAACCAGCTGAATGTCCAATTCACTCCAGGCCCGGCTCCAGATATGAGATGGAAGGTGGGCCAAGTGATGTTCCAGGTGGGCCGGGTGTATTTTTTTAGTTTTCTTTTTTTTACTATTTAGTAACATATATATATATATATATATATATATATATATATATATATATATATATATATATATATATATATATATATATATATAATATATATATAATATATATATAATATAACAGACTAACGGTTTGAGGGGAGTGGTTAAGCGTTTCCCAACCTAATTCCTCAAACCTAC
The DNA here is from genome assembly GCF_964197995.2 of Scardinius erythrophthalmus. NCBI lineage: Eukaryota > Metazoa > Chordata > Actinopteri > Cypriniformes > Leuciscidae > Scardinius > Scardinius erythrophthalmus. Next base: position 2,210,360 of record NC_138245.1, read on the forward strand.
GTCATCAGAGAAGGTCCTCCAATGCAGAGGGGAGGGGCATTTTCAGATTTTGATTAAAGATTACCATGGTAAAAAATGTTTTAATTTAATAGTAGCTTAATTTAGTCCTAATTAGTAAGTAGCTTTGGACAAAAGCATCTGCTAAATGACAAAATGTAATGTAAATGTAAAAATGTTTAACAGCTTTATTTTTACATTCTCTCTTTTTGCGTTTGTAATATATATATATATATATATATATATATATATATATATATATATATATATATATATATATATATATATATATATATATATATATTTTTACCCCTTAACAGATCCTGTACAGTATCAATTAAGTAACTTTAGATTTTTAGATTTGATAAAAAGGGATAGGTCGTTTAAAATAACTATTTACATAACTATTTGCAACAGCTTTTTGCTCATTTTAGAAAACTGTTACAAACTAAAAATGTTAATTTTATCTGAAATGCTGTTTTTCTTAAGAATTATTCTCACGTCTGTTAATGTAGTATAACATTACAGATTTGTGTCCATTGTTATTTTTTTACATTTTTATTTTTACATTCTTATGTAGCCTATATTTAGATTTTTATTTTATTATTATTATTTTTTTACCACATGACAGATCTTGTATCAGTTTAGTAACTTTAGATTTGAGGAAAACGGGGCAGGTCTTGAAAAAGATCTACTTCATCACTAGCCTATAAGTTAAAACATTAGCTTTCTATTCATTTTAGAGAATTCTGTTACAAACTCACCCATGTCCAGTTCATGTGTTATTGCTTTTTCATGAGCTAAAAATACAAGGTTTTCCTCTCAGAACATGAAATCTGTGCATGTTGTGTTTTATTAGGCTACAGAGTGTGGTAACTCTTGATTACAAATCATAATGAAGATTCAAACTTCGCAGGGAGTTTGATTGACAAGGCGATCTGACCAATCATAATCTGCCATCTGCGTCCGACAAAGCAGTCAGGAGAGTTAGTAGATTAAAGTCCCCATGAAATCAAAATTGACCCTATTTACTTTGTTAGCGCATATTACTAGTCTTGTGGTGAACAAATAATCCGTGCAAGAAAATATTTAAAAAAAAAAATTTTTACCATGGTAATCTTTAATCAAAATCTGAAAATGCCCCTCCCCTCTGCATTGGAGGACCTTCTCTGATGACGTAGGTTTGAGGAATTAGGTTGGGAAACGCTTAACCACTCCCCTCAAACCGTTAGTCTGTTATGAGCAGAGATGGAGAGGAGGAGCGCTAGAGTAAAACCCTGCCCTCTGTTCAATATTCCGTTTCACTGGGAAATACGTCATAACACCGGAGAAAAGTCGTTTGCAACTTCCAGTTCACGGGGACTTTAACGTCGGAGGATTTGAAATTTGAAAAACGGAGTTTACTGACGTCTTTCCGCGGTTAAAACAACATTCTTTCTGATGTTCATTTATGTTTATTTAATACTATAAATGAACTAGAAGGAAGAGATGATCGGTTAGGCTCTACAGCGATCTGTCAGACACATTAAAAAGCCACAAAACGGTATTTATTGTTTAAATTGCGTTAAAAAATGACCAAATTTGAAAGTTGAGACTTTGTTTCATATTAAAAGTACCCTGCTCTGTCCTGTCTGTCAGCGCGTTGTCAGTGTCCTCTCTGCTCTGCGATGTTATGTTTCACTGCATAGGAACATGATGCGTGTGTCGCGTGACTCGCTCGCGCGAGAGCAGCGATTGAAGATTGAACAATTTTGTGATTGGCTGTTATGTGGTGTGGGGCCAAGGTGGGCCAAGCTTCTGATTGGGTGGGCCTGGCCCTCCCGTGGAGCCGGGCCTGATTCACTCTCATAACAATACCAACGTCATTGATAACTAATAGGAAATACAGTGAGTCATTTCACTCAGATCAATCCACCGACAGAACTCATCTAGAAGATTATTTTCTTTCTGTTTCCCGGAGCGTCGTGACACCGCGCTCATCAGGCATCCATGCACGAGAGAGAGAGAGCTGCCTCTAACTTCACCCATAAACCTCGCGCAAACCTCGGAAATCAATTTTCCCGCTGCGCCAGATTCTGCGCTCGCATTGGCTCATCTCAGGTTCAAAACTCATCACCATTGGTCACAGTAATACCCAAATGAAAAATATACGTTAGTATGAAATTACTATTTTTTTCTTTTATGATGTTACTTCTATTGAATAGTTTTCAATAATTCTCCCATTAGTTTATTATTATATTAATAACAATTTTTTTTTCTTTGTTACCTTCTGGTAACCTTGGTTACACTTGCTAGCGATAGCAAATTCTATTCGGCCTAATTTCATTGCTAGACAACACTGTTTTCTTTTCTTTTTTTGTATATGCAGTATGTAATGTATGCAAACAGGGAGAAATGGAGAAGTGTAAAATATGTAATGAGTCATTCAGTGATGAAAACACATCGGTTGTTCTACAAGCAAAAGGCAGCAATGGTGTGAACCGTGCCAGTGCTCAACGTGGAAGTAGCTTAGTGACAATTCCTGGAGACAGAGTACACATCGAATGCCGCCGCAGCTATTGTAAAGCAGAAAATATTGTACGTGATAATGTAATACCATCTTTGCAACAACCACAAATCAAACATAATCTCCGCTCAGAACAGAACTTCAATTTTCAAGAGCATTGCTTATTCTGTGGTCAACCAACTGAAATAGATAAGAAAAATAAGCAGAGAGAGAAAATTGATATCTACCCAGTAAGAATAGGAGACTTCCAGGAAATGATTATGCAGGTTTGCCACTTAAGGAACGATGAATGGTCTGATACAGTTTTGGGGAGAACATCATCTGTCCATGACCTTCATGCAGCCGATGCAATGTACCACAACATATGCAACACTAACTTTCGAAATATGAAGAATATTCCGAGTCAATTCTCTGCAAACCCTGGCAACAAACCCAAAAGATTCAAAGTCGGAAGACCTGAAGATTATGAGAGAACAACAGCATTCCTAAAGGTGGCAAACTTTTTAGAAGAATACGATGATGAACAAATTACTATTCAAGACCTTATGGTAAAGATGACAGAGTACTTGCAAGACACGGGTTGTGAACCATATTGTGCAAAGTGGATGAAAATTAAAATAAAGGAACACTTTGGAGATAGAGTAATAATGACTGGCCTGGAAAATCAATGTGTGGTCACTTTGCGAGACACAGCCTACTCAATTCTTCGTGAATTTCACAAGCAACAAAAATCTAAGAATCCAGAAGACGAGAAGCTGAATATAATTAAAACCGCTGCAAAGTTAATTGGAAGTGATGTCAAATTCATGGAAGTCCTAAACGATTCTTACCCAGACTCAAGTGACATTGCAGCTGCTGCAAGCTATGTTCCAGAGTCACTACAAGTTCTACTGAGGAATATGTTTGCTGGTAAAAACATTGATACAAAGGTTGCATCAATCGGACAGTCCATCATGCAAGCAATAAGACCAAGGATGATGATTGCACCTCTTCAGCTTGGCCTAGGGGTCCAGATGCATCACCATTTTGCGTCACGCTTTTTGGTAGACACACTCCATGAGCATGGTTTTGCCTGTTCCTATGCAGATGTGATGAAATATGAACAGACTGCAGCAGTGGCACAAGGGACTGAGATCCCTGGATTCACAGAAGAGCATCATATACAATATGTTGCAGACAACGTCGACCACAATGTGGCAACCATTGATGGTACTGGGACCTTCCATGGAATGGGTATAATAGCTTGTATTACACCAGGAATGCAAAAAAACAAACCTGTTCCAAAGATCCAAGTGACTGCTGCAGATATTGCTGCGGTTGGTCGCATAAACATTCAGTACTTTAAGATGAACCTATTCCTCCTATACGTGAACCTATTGTGTATCAGCCTGTCAGCCTGGCTCTGTTGCCAGCAGATAACAAAACATCACAACTGGATGTTTTGTGGAAGACATCCCTACTCCTTCACTCTCAAAGGACATCATGGTCTGGTATGATGCAGATGCTACATCTAGGTGAACACCCTGGAAAAGCTTCAGTAACATTCCTTCCAATGATTGATCTTGATTCCAGCAGGGCTGGACTGGTAATCTGGCAAACCGGGCAAATGCCCGGTGGGCCGACGTGCTTTTGGGCCGATACATCTCATACTTTTTTTTTTTTTTTTTGACGGCCCATAAAACTCGTACATCGGCGGCCCATTCGTTTTGTTTTGTTTAATTGACGGCGCTGGGTTAGTGCCGGTGTAATGCATTGGTCAAAAAAAGAGTAAGCGTTAGTTTTTTTTCCACTGACAGACCGGCCCATGAAACGCGTAGATCAGTGGCCCATTGGTTGTTTTCTTGATTGACACTGGGCTGGCCCAATCACATCTTTAAACACCTCCCCCTCTGGGCTCTGAGCGGGCGTGCAGTGTCAAGTGTGTATCTGTCAAAATAGTCTGAGAGATGGAGAGAAAACGCAAGGAATGTGCAGAGAAATAGCGTGAAAAATAGATACAGGCCCTTCAAGCAGACGCTGTAAAATGTGTCAAGATATATGTTTTCTGCAGCAGCAGGACCTTCATCAGCTCCAGCGGCTGATGATGAGGATAGTGAGGAGGATCAGGAGAGAGAGATGAGAAAGTGTAACGTAGAGTCCGCGGTAAGCAGAACTACTTTCAAAACACTTTGGCTATGAGTGTAGGAACCCATAACCCAGTTACAGATTATTTCCACATCTGCATAGTTGACGATTACAGAAATTTACTAGAAGTTTAATGAGACGCGTTTGTATCCATGTTTTCCGCCAAAATAAAAGCTCCATGCAGTTTCCGTCAAAATAAAAGATCATGTGCTTATCTCTTTCAAGTATAGAAATTGGTACAAAACTAATTATGAAAGTTTTCTTTATTTTTCGGTGCATTATTTTTTTACAATATATGGATATTAGGCTACTATCATGAGATTAATATTATAACTATTATTATGTAGTAATATAGACAGACACTGTTACTAAAAGACGTTTGATTTTTTTCTTTGTTATACTTGCACACTGAATATGGGTTGGAGCTTTTAATTTTGAACCCTCAAACTGCACCAGATTGATGAATTTAACATTAAAATGCAAAAAAAATTCTTAGGGGGACCATGCCCCCAAACCCCCCTAGAGGTCCACCCACCACAGTTTTACCAAAATTCCTGTGAGAAACACTGGTATTGCTATGCCAATGCAGCTTATAGCTTGTTTTTTTTTTATTCATCACTGTGTAGTATAGTTCAATTGTATTAATTAATTACAATTTTGTACTTATTTCATCTGTTAACTCTCACTCGTTTATACCCACTCATTACATGGCATTAGTCGTTTTAATGTTGAACAAAAACATATTCAAAGGCGTTCAAAGATGGGTGGTGTTTATGATCATATGTAGTGGGCCAGTCTGGGCCAAAATGCCAGGGCCGATTTTCTGTCCCAGTCCAGCCCTGGATCCCAGTGATGAATCCTGCATATACTCAACATTGAGGTTTGTGGCAACTCAAGCTCTGCAGTATGATGTGACCCCTGTTCTGACGTTCGACCAACCCCTTTTCTGGAAAGCCTTGACCATTAGCCAGTCTCAGCCAAGCAACAATGAACTCAAGCGAATAGTCCTCAGGCTTGGGGGATTTCACATGCAAATGAGCTTCTTGGGTAGCATTGGACATTTAATGGTCTGGACTGGAGGAGCTACTAGAGGTGGTGTATGCTGGAAATACAGTGTGCCACATGATGTCTGGCAAGGCTGTGTCCAGGGCAGTTCATGGTCACATGCTAGTGGATGCCGCACTTAACACCATGTTGCTGGCTGATGCTTACAATGTGCCACTACCAACCAAAGACACAGTAGAACAACCTCCAGTTGAGATGACGCCTGCCGCTGATACTGAGCCAGATGAGGAAGTTCCCGATACCCAAGAAACATTCACATCTGACTTGAGTATTGCAAGTGAGCTTTATGAACAAGTCATGTCCTTTAATATGCCGATGGAAGAAATTTGTTCTGCTGATGTTTTAGAGAGAATCCAGAGTGCACTCAACAAGAAAGAAACAATGCATATGAGGACAGCACAGCTTTGGCTGCAGTACATGGACATGATTGATATTCTGAGAAACTTCATCAAAGCTGAGAGGACAGGCAACTGGAGATTGCACCTTCAGTGTGTTCATGATATGCTACCCTACTTTGCCGCTTCTGGACACAGACTATATGCAAAGTCAGCCTATGTATACCTGCAAATGATGACAGCCCTACCTGAAACACATCCAGATGTCCACAAGAAATTTGAGGAGGGATTTCACGTAGTGAGGCGGAGCAACAGGTATTGGGCTGGACTGTCCACTGATCTCATTATTGAGCAGGTGCTCATGAGAAGTGTAAAAACACATGGAGGCTTAACAAGAGGAAAAGGATTTACAGAGACGCAACGCTTGGTGTGGGTCCTCTCAATGCCAGCATGTGCAAACATCAACAATGCTATGCAGTCCTTCACAGGTGTCTCATATGAGACCAGCGACCAACATAAAGACCTGTCCAAGGCCAGGCAGACTAGAGATGTCAGTGACACTCTTGCCCTGGTCACCTATCTCAAACACCTATCTCACAACATTGCTAATGGTATGACAGCCCAGCAGGGAGTAAATGTTGAGAAATCAAGGGAAATTGGGTGCAAGATTTTGGAGTCTATGGTAGGGAAACCAGTGGAAGAATTCACCTTCAGGAAAGCTGACCAAGCAGTGACACTTGCATCTAGATCAACGGTCAGTATCAAAGGAGAGACAGTGGTAGTGGATCCACAGCTGTTATTCCAGCGGCTTGTAGCAGTGAGAGACCGTTGTGAAGATTTGCCATCACTGTTCAAGTATGAACACTGCAGTCACCCGCCTGCTTTGTTTGAATCATCCTACCTCCCCCTACAGGCAAACAAGGCAATTCTTGCCAATGTCCTCTGAGAATCTATTGAGCAGCAGCAAAGACAACCCAGCAGTGATGTCCATCATGTCATTGATGGGGGTGCATTACTACGTCGTCTACCATGGCCACAAGGGTCCACTTATGACAGTGTGTGTGAAATGTATGTCAGATATGTCACACAGAAATATGGTAGGGCTACTGGCATAGTCTTTGATGGCTACAAAGAAGAACCAACAATAAAAGACGCCACTCAACTGCGTCGAACAGGTGTTACTCCCGGTGTGACTGTACACTTCTCTGGTGACATGACCATCCAATCCAAAAAGGACCAGTTCCTTAACAATAAGGAAAACAAACAACGGTTCTTGGTTTATCTCAGTGATAAACTTGAGAGGGCTGGATGTATCACAGACCATGCAAAGCACGATGCAGATGCGCTCATTGTCCGAACTGCCATTGCCTCTGCCAGAACAAAAGACACAGTCTTAGTAGGTGATGACACAGACTTGTTAGTACTCTTGTTGCATCATGCTGATCTGAATGCACAGGAGCTGTTTCTGGCACCAGAACCAAAGAAAGCAACAAAAACAAGACGGATATGGTGTATAAAGCAGACGAAGGAATTACTTGGTCCCAAGGTGTGTGATAATCTCCTCTTTATCCATGCCATTTTAGGCTGTGATTCTACGTCTCGTCTATTTGGCATAGGAAAGGGAATGGCACTGAAAAAAGTAAAGAATGACACTAGCTTTCTCGAACAAGCTATGGTGTTCAGCCAGTCACAGGAAAATGTGGGAAAAGGCATCATCATTGCAGCAGGTGAAAAAGCTCTAGTATCACTGTATGGGGGAGAAACAGATGAATCACTGGATATGCTGAGATACAGGCGATTCTGTGTTAAAGTAACTCAGAACTCATCTCCAGTGGAACCTCAAACTCTCCCTCCAACGTCAACAGCTGCAAAGTTCCATAGTCTTCGGGTCTCTTACCAAATGATGGAGTGGAAAGGGGTAAGTGAACGTATGGACCCAAAAGACTGGGGGTGGCATGTTTTGGATGGGAGATTTATGCCAATAATGACCGATCAGCCTGCGGCACCACCAGAAATACTAGATTTAGTCCGCTGTAGTTGCAAGAAAGACTGCAGCACAAAGAGATGCACATGCAAAAAATATGGACTCCCTTGCACTGCCATTTGGGGAGAATGTCGTGGTACTAGTTGCACAAACTCACAGTTGCCTGATTTATCAGATGAATATGACCCAGAGGGGAAGAACTAAGCAAAGAACAAACCAGGAACTGATATAGGGGGTGCCAGAACCAAGAGCCACAGAGAAGGGATCGAGGATCCAGGCTGGATAAAAAAAAAATAAAAAAAACACCAAATAAACCTGCCCCTGTTGTTGCTACCTTGTCATGGTGGGGAGGCTTGTGTGCCTCTGTGACCCTGAAGACTATACCGGCGGGGGTTATACCCCTGGCAGTTACTACCAAGCCAGGCAGTTTTCAGGTTAGAGGCCAGTCTAAAAGCAGCATTGCCATCACTCATTTGCAGTAGGATGATTGGATGAAGATTGAGCCGATGTATTTGTCATACATATGAATGGTGTTTCTGCCTATGCAAATTAGGACATATTCAATAAGTGTGGAGCTCATGTGCATATTCAAATTCATTTCAAAAGAAACTTGTAATACAAAAAAAGTTATTTTTCATGTAGACTTTCATTGTGTAGTTTTATTGTGGTAGGAGTAAAGGAAAAAAAATAAGCCTATTTGGGGCATATTCAATAAGTGTATAGCTCATTTGCATATTAAAACTCATTTTCAAAGAAACTTGTAATACAATTTTTTTTTACTTATCATGGGTACTTTCATTGTGTAAAGTTTCATTTTGATAGGAGTAAAGGAAAAAAATAGCCCCATTGGGGTGTATTGTTGTCTGGCCTTACTGGCACACATCTCGGATTGATGAGAATTTAACATATTTCCTCAACTAGGATTTCTTATGACTTTTAGTATGTTGTTCTGGACACCTCATAGAAATTAAATATGCTGAAAAATTTTTTTTACAATTAGTCTGTCGTAAAACGCTACTTTGCCTGGACTATAAGCCCAATATTAAGCTCAATATTTTTTGCCGTACATGTTGAAGAATACAGGATCGAAGTGCGCATGCGCAACATGGGTCTTTCGCTTGTCGTCAGTAAAACAGTACTACTTATGGACAGTAAAAGCACTGCTTATTCTACCATTTGTTTGATTATGCGTAACTGCTACATTTGTCATCATAACTTCTAAACAATTGGAATAACACACATATAAATCACAAGAATAAACAGTAAAAATACAAATACAAGTTTATTATTTGTTTCATTTTTTGATCATCCAACAAATGTCAAACAACACTTGTCGATTTATACTATGTTGAAATAGCATCCGTCACAGTGACTTTATGATGTTAATCTTTCTTACAAACCTCTCTGTAGAGACTTGCACATTTAATACGTGTGCTCCTTCCAACTCACATGTTCTGTGAGATTTTTGCCTTTTTTAATTGATTTTTGCTGTCCAACATAGATTGAGAAGATGGTGTCCCTTGATGATTTCAAGCACATTAAACTGGCCTATGCTGTAAGTATTCAGAATGTGTAGATTATTTGGAAACCTAATTTAATTGATTAATTAGACACAATATGATTTTCCTAATTCTGTTCTCTTGAGCAGGACTTTGCAAAGGCTGGCATCCATAAGTTGGATTATTCACAATTCAAATCTGTTGTGAAAAACTGCCCAGATTTGAAAGGAGTTGTAAGTACTGTAAAAGTACTGTAAGAGAGGTTTATGTATTCAATGACAGTATATCCTGTTGCTTGTGCATGTAAATGGATTAACGGAGACCTGATTGTACAATCTTCTCTCTCTCACTGTCTCCCCACCCATTACTTTTTGAAACGTCACAGAAAGAATCTCACATTCACCAGCTATTCATGAAGATCGATTACAACTGTGATGGCGAAATCGAATGGGTATGAATAATTCAATGCTTCCTCTTTACATCTCAAACTTGCTCTCTTAGATGAACTGACAGTTTGTTAAAGTCGAGTTTTTGCATATAAAAAACCTTCAAAATGGGTCTCATTCAGTAACTTTGAATGCACATATTTGTGCAGGAATTTGCTTGCAAACATTTTCAAATAGAAGTCATGATTGAAATTAAGTTTGCAAGTAAATCTATCCCTAATTTCCAAACGTGTATGCAAAAATGTTTTTTTTTTTTTATATAAATGATATTGTTGTATTACGTAATGAATACGTATTATACTAATTTTATTATGTTATATATTGTATGTTTTCATAATATTATAATATGGATATCAAAATAATACAAAAATATGTGTATTTATTTATTTTTATTTACCTTTACCATGAAATATTGAACACACTTCTATAACAAATTCTATTAAAGTTTATTTAAGTCTTACTCTCTTTCTTTTAGCGTGAGTTCTGGACATACCTGTACCATGAATACAAGGCAGAGGAAGAGACTGCGCGTCGCAGAAAAATGGCAGCTTTTATATTGCCGGCGGACATGAAGTCTCTAAAACGTGGGGAGCCTGTTGTGAGAATCCACTCGCTTTCTAATGGAACCGTTGTGACTCTAAGAGAAGATGGGGTTGTCAGCTTCTGGACCCACAAGCTTTGTTTGAAGAGCGAGAAGAAGTTGTTTGTGGGTTACATTTACATTTATTTGTTTGCTTCTGTATTCCTGTTCCTGTTCTCCTCCATTTTTTAATTAACCAATATTTAATTTGAATCATTTCTCTGTTTCTGTATCCAGCCCAGTCAAAAGCTAAAATGGACTACTGATTTTGTGCCAATGCCAGAGTACAACACACTGATCATTGGAACTGGGTAAACTGCTTTTAAAATACATTTATTTTTACATAACAGTCTTTCTAATGAAGATTTTTCCCTATGGCATGCTGTTTCAAATGAAGGTGAAGTAGTCAATTATCCAAAGCATTTTCCATTTATTCCAGTGATGATTCCCTGGGAGCGGCCTGGGGACTGCTCTGTTATTCTGTAGGCCTACATTGTAACTTTGTAGTGTTCTTGGGGAAAAAAACAGTTTGATATATGAAACAGCCACATCTGATCTCTGCCTTTCCTTCAGTCAATCCAAACAACATATTTTCTCCCACTTTACAGATCCAGAGAGATCCAGTTTTATGAGCTTTCCTCTTTGGAGCCTTGCTGTCAGTTGAATCGACTAGAAACGGTTCCTTTATGCTTGGATTACTGGTGAGCAGACTTGTTCAATGTTTTCAAAAACAACTTCATTTGCTCTGCATTTACAAAGTAACATGATATTAGAAACAGATCAAATAAAATAATAAGGGTATGTTATGTTGGCTCTTGCATTTGTATTTTTGTGTACTAGAACAAGAACACTCAATGCTCTTTGTTGATATGCCAATGTTTGCTTTTCTTGTCATTAAAAAATATACTCTGGTTTTGTTAGCTCTACTGGCCCAGATGAATGTATCATCGTATATGGCGATCGTCAGGTAAGTAAACGAAGGCAGTCCCACACATATGAAATTCATGAAATACAATGTGTTTAACTAATCACAAAGCTTTTGGCACTCTAGGGCTGTGTGAACATCCTGTTAATAAAATCGTTCAGGGATAAACTGAGGTAAGCAAGGTTTCTTAATAGTACACAGTTTTGTAAAACAAAATTACAATAGCATGTCATGCAGGCGTGTTCTAATTTTCATAAATGAATGAATAAATTAATTAGGAATTAGGAAACATTGATTCTGTTCTCTGGAGAGATGTGAAAGATAACTGGCATGTTAAGAATATTATATTACCTTGCTCACTGACACTGTGCATGATATTCATCTTATTTATATTTCCTTTTTATAGTATATTTTGTGCATGGTTTGTAAGCTTTTTTAAGAATGCATTTATGCCCTAGATTGTGGAAAAGATTGCCGCAGGTTGAGAACATTCCAAACATAAGCCTCGACCGTGCAGTTCTGTCTCCAGAAATTACATTTATCACATGGAACGAAGTCCACCAAGACTGGGTGTCAAAGGTTAAAATTTTATTATTATTAATGTATGTATGTATTATTTTCTTCTTCTCATCCTATGTTCCACATGAATATACATTGCAATCAATTGTAAAAAAAACGTTTTTACAAAAGAAAAAACAAGTGTCTAAAATGTAACAATATTTTATTATCAATTCAGGTGAAATATTCTCAAGGCTTACGTGCCATTGTATCCTCATCAAGGGATGAAGAATCTGCCCTTGTTATAGGTAACATTTAAAAATGACTTCTATTGGTTTACTTTTTGCATACGGTGGGATCATTTTGATTATTTTATTTTCTCTCATTTAATAGGATTATATGTCAGCCCAAAATCAGAAGGAAACATTAGAAATCATATTTTGCCTGAATAAAGTTAAGCCTATTTGTAGACTATTCAGCTTTTTTTTTTTTTTTTTTTACACTATTTCATGGCACTTAAGCACATTGTCTTCCTCATTATTGTATTACAGTAATGAGAATCAAAATGAAAAATGATGAGAAATATAAGCAAGAGGGAAACAAGGAATAAGATAATGAGAATAGGGGTCGAAATGGGCTTAGCTGAATGAAAATAATGTCACAGAGCAAAAAATCTTGCGTTCATTTTATTTATGCAAGATATAATTTTACTATTGATTTTAGGGTGAAATCTGACCTAAAATATTCATATAAACCCATGTGTAGAAAAAAAGTGTGTCCTCCTTTCTCACTTCTTTCTCAGTGATGTCTGTTTAACATGGCAGAAGGAAGAACATATCTACTCTGGCGTCTTGCATGTTTAATGCCAGATGAGAGATGTGTCAAAACTCTCCGGTTAAACTCATGTGACTAACACACCACGACTCAGAAAGAGGGGAAACGGGATCTGAATCTGTCAGCTGTTATCTGTTTGAGTGGTTATGCACGTATGAAGGTTTGACAATCTGTTTTTAATTAGGATTCCTTCATCCATCAACCTGCATGCCAGAGCAGAGGAGAGAGATGGCAGTAGTGAGCAAAAAGGGAAAGTCTACACAGAGGGCAACCGGCAAACGAACAATCCTCACCGTTCCTAAAGGAGTCATGACCTTTGATATCTGTGAGAAGAGTGCACTTTTGGTCACCGGCGGGTTGGACAGGCTGTTGCGCATGTGGAATCCTCATGTGCCTGAGTACGCCTTATAGTATCTTCTTCATAAGTGGCATCTCTCTGATTTGAATTCTTTTGGAAAAATTCTTCTGTGATCTATATAGGTGTCAGAAAATATGAAATATACATAGATAATACTGTGTTATCAAATACTGGCTAGTAATTTTACATTTGGAAATGGCAGTAGACCAACATGGATTTTGAAAGGCCACGATGCCCCTGTTTCCTACCTCTGTATCTGCTCAGAAGATGGGCACATTTACTCCGTCTCCACAGACAAGACTGTTAAGGTGAGGAATTGATTCATTACTTAAAATCCAAAGTCAAATATCAAAAAAGTGTGAAAAAGCCAAACATGAAACTAAGCTAAAGTTAAACTGAATGTTCATAATTAGTAAAACCAAATGCAACATTTATAGACTGCACCACTTGTTTATTAAGGGATAGTTCACCCAAAGATTGAAATTAATTTACTCATTCTCAAGTTATTGTAAACTCGAATGACTTTCTTTCATCTATATCCTGAACACGAGAGGGGGATTTTTTAAGCAAATGTGTATCACTCTTGTCCAGAGCCCGTCTACGGAGAGCCTTGGCACTCCCTATTAAGTCTTATTGTACCGAATGTTGGTTGTAGTTCCACCAGAGCTCCACTGGGGGCGATCACCCATGAGTGTAAAATGAATGGGAGTCTATGACGTCATTGACACTTTAAAAGACTTTTTAAAGCAAATAAGTGACTAAAAAATCTAACCCCCAGCAAAGTGTAATTTCTTTGCATCTCCTTTCGAATACAACATTCAAATTACTAGAAAAAAAATTATATCCTGAGAAAAGTGGATTTTGAGGGGTATAGCGCCATAGACCTCCAGTCATTCTGCACTCGTCCTGCGAGCGCCCCCGCATGGACAGAGACGTGTTACTGCAGCCAGTCCAGAAACCGGAAGTAACCAGAGAGTGCCAATTCTCTTCATATTAGACATTCTCTGTCTTGTCAGTATAATGAAGGTGAATAAGGGTAAGGCTGTCAAGCTCCAAAATGACAAAAAGCACCATCACCACCACCACCACCACAAAAAAAAAGAAAGAAATAGTTAAATCCACCCAGCCTCTCCAAAAGTAATGTCCAGTTTGTGAAGGAATCATTCTTTGAGTTAAATTGTTCTTTTCTATGAATCAGTTGATCTAGTCAACTGAACCTGAACTGGACTGACCTTACAGACTCAATGATTCGGTCACACTAAAGTGAAGATTAGCATGGAATAGTCTGTTCATCACGCAAAACTATTCAGAAGACTTGCAATGTGGTGTGGACCACTTTTATGAAACTATTACTTTTGAATCCTTTTCGAAGCTTGACAGCCTCAGTCCACGTTTACTTTCATTTTTTTTGACAACAGTGGGCAGAATATTGTTTCAAATTCTCCATTTGTGTTTCACGTTAGAAACAACATGAGAGTGAGTAAATGATGACAGAATATTCATTTTCTGTGAAATATTTCTAATTATGTGTATGTGATTTATTTGATAGATATGGCACATTAAGGATCTGACGTGTCTGTTTACTGCCAATCCAGAGGCAAGTCATATCAAGGGAAAATTGTCTGTGTGCCTCTACTCTTCAGCTGTGAAGGGGCTCTACATCGCCACAGATTCTCTCGCCTTACTATCCCTTCAGAAAAAAAAGTATGTATCTTAGATGTTATATAACAAAGATGAGTATCAGTTGGCTGTAAGACATTAGGTTGTGTGATGTGTATTTAGCTACAATTTTCTTGTCATTTAGTTGTCATGCATTTTGCTTCCTTTCTCCTTTCGTATGCCATCTGTTGTAGAGCACAGCCTAAGAGCAATCAGATTCTGTCCCATGAAGAGCCAGTGTTGTGCTGCGGTTACAGTGAGGAGCTGAGGCAGGTGGTGAGCTGCTCTGAGGGCTCGGTGAGTGCTTTTGACAAGTATCTGTATGAAATATATTGAGGACACAGATGCTCTGTTCCTCATGCTCATAGGTCGCTTTGTGAAAGAAGTCTCTTGAGCTCACCAGGGCTGCATTTATTAGATTAAAAATCCAGAACTATTGTGAAATATTATTGCAATTGAAAATCACTTTTTTCTCTTTTAATATATTTTAAAATGTAAAGCAAATTTTAAATAAAGAAATAAAAATAAAATGATTATTTAATAAAAATAAAGATGATTTCTTCGTTTTAAAAAAGCGTTCGTGGCTCGACTAGTCGAGAGAAAACGCATGCCAGAGAACGATCGACTCGGTAACCATGTGTTGATTCTAGGCCTATACATTTTTATCTAGACGTGTTTTAAAAGTAATTCATGACAGGCTGAGCTGTTTTTTGTAAAGCAGCAGTCCCTCTTTTCTAAATGTAGTACTTTAACATATTTACTTGAATTCAGGTTGTCAAAGTCTGGGATGTGGAGACTGGAGCTCTGGTGTTTGAGTTTGGAGATGCTCATGGAGAGTCTGCAATTACCTGCATGGCTTTAGACTCTAGCGGAAGGAGGTTGTTAAAGCTAATTTAAATATATGACATTGCACAATATTACTGGTTTGTGCAGGGGTTTTTTTTATTTCTTTTTTTTTTTCACCAGACTAGTGACTGGTGGAAGAAATGGCTGCCTTAAGATGTGGAACTTCAACAATGGCCATTGCCTGAAGATATTCAAGAGAGGTCAATAATTCCTTATAGTTCTTAATGTGCATTTGATTGATTTGCTTTGCTCCTGAGTAGGGTTGGGAACCGAAAATCGGTCCTTATCCAGAACCGTTAGTGTTTTTGAAAAATACCGGAACCGTACGAAATTCCTAAGTTTCAGTTCCGAAAACGGTTCTGGTGCGATGTGTGGGCGAAGTGCTGGGAGGAGGGAGCTTATCCTTTAATAGCGATGTCTCAGCTCATGAATATTAAAATAGTAATGAATGCACTGGCCCTTGCATTACTCATATACGCTTTGTGTCAGATATCAACGCAGAGAGAGTATAAAGACAGTAGAGCTGCACGATTAATCTTTAAACGATCTCGATTCAAACACCCACGCGATCTTATTCCTAAATGACAAAAATTTCACACCGGAACAATTAAATCTGTTTGCGCTGTCGTTCAGGGAGCAGTTGTCAATATACAGTACAGGTCAAAAGTTTGGAAACATTACTATTTTTAATGTTTTTGAAAGAAGTTTCTTCTGCTCATCAAGCCTGCATATCTTGCCTCTTTGAATTTTAAATCTGGATGTATACACACTGGCCCGCGAAAACCTCAACTTGTCGTGAACACACTTGCCCTACGAAAAAGTGCGGGGGACGAATTTACATTTTATAAAAGTTTTAGAAACCGCGTCCCCCACGTAATCTACGCCCATGGTAGACATAAACAGAGAGAAGTAGGTCTTGTTCTTCCGCAAGACGCATGCAGTTCTGTTTATTAACTGCCAGAGCGCTGATTCATCCAGTAATGAAACAAGTGAAGTCTTTATGAATCAATCATTCAAACCCATTTTAAAAATATTACGTTTCACCAGTCTGGATCTTACATGTGTGTTCAAGCATGTTCTACCCTTTCTGAGAGGGTATTCTCCACTGCTGGAGATGCAATAGGTCCCAAATTATCCTAGAGAATGCAGAATTGTTTATTTTCCTTCAGAAAAATTGCTAAATAATCTGTTGAATTTGTTGACATTACCAGTCTGTTAAACTCATTTGACAAGTATAAGAAGTAAACTCAAAAAGGATTGTGCATTTTCCCCTTACTATTATTTTTTATTAGTTGTTTTAATCATTTTTTTTTAATGGGAACTGGAACCGAAACCGGAATCATTTGTCGGAACCGGAATCGGAAACCAGAACCGATTGCCAACCCTACTCCTGAGTATGACTGATTATTCAGAGTATATTATATCCCACATTCCCTATAAAGCTGCTGTGAAGTAAAGCCCTTCATTATGTTTTTTTCCCAGATGGAAAATGTGCACAGATTTGTGACTGCCTCCACCTGACACTGCACATGAACGAGTAAGTCTGCTGACTGCAAGCGCCATAATCTTCATGGATATTAGTATCCTCATTTTTTGGCTGATTCACTTTTTTATTACTTTTGGCAGATTTGTGATTTCTGTTGGTTGGGATCGCAGGATCGACATTTACTTGGTGAGTATAAAGTGACCAGCCTGCTTCCCTTACGACCTTTTTTTAAATCAGCATAATTCCCCAGATGGCTCTCATAAAATGGTTGACTGCCGTGACCCGTTTCTTCCCCCTGGTACTCTCGCCTTTATTGCCATTTACTTCGATGTTTCTCCCTCCTCAAAAGTGCTTGAGTGCTGTTTGGTGTGGTTTATTCCTCCATTCCCTTCTGACAGTCCATTATTCCATCTATTACAAGATATCTATCTATCTATCTATCTATCTATCTATCTATCTATCTATCTATCTATCTATCTATCTATCTATCTATGATTTTGGTGATTTAATTGCTGAATGGCATGTAATTAAAAAATATTGTATGGTTGTCACGGTTATGAAATATATATACTGTATGTATAACATTGTTCTAGTTGTTTTTGGATATTTGAATCCAAAAATAGATATTGTGCCTTTAAATGAATGAATTAAAATTATTCTCCAAATTAAAAATGAACTAGATTAATTCCATAACCAACCAAATACATTTATGTACTTGCCGAGGGACACAGCTGTCGAGTTTATGACAAAAATAAAATCTTTTAAAAAATGTTCAAACATTTTCTGAACTATCTTTTTCTCGCCACCAAATTACATAAAATCAAGGATGTGTAATTAGTACTTTAACTTGTTGGTCAGGTTGCCTTTTATCTGAATGGACCATTCTTTGCCAGACTAAGCCTCAATATGCACCAAATTTAACGCCAGAGACTGTGAACAGAATAGTGCAGAACTGCCAGTGATTACTTTTGAAGCTAAACACATTATTTATTTTTTTATTTATTTTTTGACAGGACACCAAAGAGGAAAAACCGCACATTCAGAGACCAAAACCTTCTTGGCAGAGCGATGTGGTATTAGCATCCTCCACAACTCACACCCATGTCTACACACACACATGTACTTTGAATCCCCTTCAAATATGCAGGGGCACTTTGGGAATTGTGTTGAATGTTTCACACACAGAGGAAAGGGCACAAAAAGGATATTCAGTGCATTGCTCAATGCAGACCACACTTCCTGGCCACTGGCAGCGACGATGGGGAGATCATCGTATGGAATGTAGTGTCTGAACGCATACTGTCTCGCTTCCAGACTCCTCAACAGAGCAGCAGTCATCCTGGTATGCCAATCTTCCCATGAATTTTCAGTGAATAATGATTTCAGATTTGCTGGTCCTCAATCATATCTGTTATATGAAAACTTGGTGCATTATGCACAACTCATATGGATTACTTTTCATTTTTTTAGTGATAGTTGAATTCACACCTGTGCTGAGCCTCATCTTCTTACAAACCCGGGCGTTTGTTCCTGGTTTGAGGAGTTCTGCTTGCCTTGTATCTACAGATACTGAAGGTAAACTGGTCCTTGCGATGAATAAAATGATAGAAATCAGTTCTTATACAATTTGCTGAACGTATTTCATCTTTCAAAGGTTATGTTTATTTCTGGAGTGTTCTGGATGGCGGGAAGTTCATCACATCTTTTCATGCTGTAAGTAGTATATTCGTATATCTTATATATCATATATTTCCTCAAGTTTGATTATAAATTCAATGTCAACAGAATGAGACAAAGGTTCTAATCAAAATCTTATGTTTAATTCTCAGCATCAGCAGGCGATTATGAAACTGGCTTCAACGCAGGATGACAGCATGCTTTTTACAGCCGATCATGACGGCTTCATCTACGCTTATGATGTCAAGCAATATGCCCTGGGGCCTGAGCAAAACCCTCCTGAAAGTAAGGACAGTCCTCATTTTATTTGTATTTTTTTATGTTTATGTTGAGTCTTGATGTAGTGTTATTCTTCTAGAGGTGAACTTCTGGCGCGCACACCCCAGCAGCATCACTAGGTAGGTTCAATAAGTGGAGGAAAAAAGCAAACAAAAAGTGTTTATTCAATATTCGTACTATTATTTGATGTATTTTCCTTTCTTTTTTTGTTTAGTATTTGTTATTTAAAAAAAAGACATCTCATTAACATTATTACCATATTTTCCTCTCCTCAAGCTTGAAGATAATTGACAAGGACCAGTTTCTGCTTACCTCCTCATTGGACTTCTCAGTGCGGTTGTGGAGTATCCGTGGGGAGTTAATAGGTACATCTACAAGTTGCTTAGATGTTGTTGTTGTTGTTGTTTTCAGGAAGTAACAGTTGTGGCATGTGCATTCTTTTGCCAATGTGCATCATACTAAGGCCCCGTCCACACTACTGCGTTTTCGTTTAAAAACGGAGACCTTTTGCTACGTTTGCACCTCCCGTCCACACTAAACCGGCAAAAACGGAGACCCAAAACGGAGAAGTTTAGAAAACGCTGCCGACCCGTTTTCCGTTTTGGATCTCCGGAGGGCGTTTTAGTGTGGACGGGTCAAAACGGAGGACTTTAGAAACGATGACGCAGAGGCTCACGCTCGGCTCTATGATTGGGTGTCATCAGTCATGGAGTATACACAGGTAATATTCAGTACCAGTAAACTTCACCCGCTGGAACAGTTTCTTACAGTAAGAAACTGCCGCGGCTCGCGCGCGGTAAACGCGTGCATGCTAGAAATAGAACCGACGCCTATTTTTCATGCGACACGCAAGTGTGTTGGAAGCGTTTCCAGGCAAAATAGAATAGGAAAGGATGTTTATATGTCATTTTGACACAAATACATATTAATAAATGACATTTTGATGTTTGAAAGCACTTTTTTACAGTCTATGTTTGAAAGTCTCTAGGTTTACACCGGCACGCGCATGCCCAGTGTTGGTGAACGGTCACGTGATCCGCGTTTTCAGTCGTTTTAATGTGGACGGAGATCAATGCTAATACGCAGCTAAAACGCTGGTGTGGACGGAGATCGTATTCGTTTTAATTCTCCGTTTCTAAACGAAAACGCAGTAGTGTGGACGGGGCCTAAGTATCATATTATTCAGCAGTTCAACAACGGCACTACTAATTCTATGTAACCAGTGCAGTCCGATTCCGGAATAATGACTCTTGAGTTGGATCTTTTTAAGTGAATCAGAAACTTTCAGGTTAACCAGTGTAGTCCAACACCTGAACAAATGACGCTAATAAATTGGCTCTATTTCAAGCTGCGATCTGTGGGGTTAAAATCCGTGATGGACGAATCAAGTACGCTGTAAAGTAAAAGTACAGTGTAACAAATGATCTCAAAAGGGAAATATTAATAATTAATCATAACTTGTTATTATTTATTATACATTTTTCAAATTAATTTAATGTAGCTGAATTGATATTACAGTCAATTAATCTGTTCGTCCAGCGAACACTCAGTATTGACAGTCGATCAATTCTCAGAAAGGATTTTTTCGTGGCCACAGAAAAATAACTCTTTCTTAGCATGTAGCAAGCAGGGAGCAGAATCAACACTCAGCTAAATCAAGAACACGTAACTAATCTAACCAAACACATGCACACAATCACGCATACATGGGTTAAATGGAAAGTTAAAGTAAATGAAACCAGAAACAGAAACAGGGAATGAAGCTATGGAAAAGAGTAATTTAACCATCTAAAAGAACCATCAGTTTCTTAGTTTAAAAGCACCTGCATGATTAAAGGGATTTAATGCTTATACTGAACCTCTAGTTTATTGTACGAGACTTGCAATGCCTTAGCCATTGAACGAGCATCGAGATGCAGTCCCAGGAGAAAGTCTTTATGATTCCATGAGTCTATGGTGTTGAAGATGTAATCAATTTTAAAAATCAAAATTTATGAACTTAACTTTTTTATCACCAAAACTTATTATACATGATACGTATTATTATTGTACACTATTACTGCAGATTTAGATCACAAATAACTGACAGTCATGACCTAAATATGATTTTCCTTTACAATAATAATGTTAAAATTCAGAATTAGTGACTTATTGCATCAGTCAAGCTACAACGATACAACATTTTGACCAGATCTCTGAATCGGTGAGTTGTTGATTTAAGAACAGCTGCAGTCAGATTAGTCAGATTCATGAATGAATAGTTCAGTGCAATTTGTGAACCAATTCAACAGGTTCATTGGAAAGATTTGGCTCGTTCATGAATCAATCTGTCGTGTCTCAGCTTGGGTTTCTTCAGTTCAAAATAACGAGGAACGATATATTTTTATGAAATGAAGTAGAGCAAGAAATATGATATTTTGTGAATGTACTCAGAAAAAGTAGATACTTGAAAAATGTACTTGTCAAATTCAGTTTACAAAATTTGTCACGTTGACCATTGCTACAATACTGACAACAGATCTTTTTTTTTTTTTTTTTCAGCAAAATTTTGCTAATGTGACCGCACCTTTAGTAGACCTACAGACTAAATTCTAAATTTTCAGTTTGTAGGTTCACAAGACATAAGCTATATGTGTTTGATTCACTGAAAAGAGCCAATTAATTAGAGTCATTTGTTCAGGAATCAAATGTATGACAACCTAAACTACACTGAACTCTACAGGTACATTTGGACAAAACGAGAGTTGGAGCATCGACACACCATCGTCTTGGAAGCACCCGGCTGTTCCCTCGGAAAATTTGCCCTAAATAAATTGGATGTTGTTCTTGAACCATTTGGAGTATATGCATGGTTTTGGTCTCTTTTGAAAGGGGATACTTTGAGGTTTGTTCCTAATCTGTCAGAACCACTGTAAGTCTTACTGTTATTGACTAATAGAACTGTGAACACACTAAAAAAGGGGGGACATTTTTCCGCCTACATTTGTTTTGTAAACAGATGCCTGCAGATCACGATAGCTGGGAGGTATTAGCTGGAAAACACAGTGGGATCACAGCATGAAGCCTTACCAAGCCCAATTTAAATGATAACAATACATTGGATAATGAGTGTTTTATGTGTTTAATGAGTGGCGCGCTTCCCTGATTCTCTCGATGACCTGAGGCAGCAGAGAGACCGGGGGAAAAGCGTACAACGGGCCGCTGGGCCAGGTCTGGGCCAGCGCGTCCTCGTTCTTCGAGAAGAACTCTGGGCAATGAGCGTTGTCTTTTGACGCAAAAAGGTCGACTTTCGCTTTGCCGAAACGGCGCCACAGTGACTGGACTGTTTGGGGGTGTAGAGACCACTCCCCAGGGGGAACGTTGTCCCTGGACAGTCTGTCGGGGCCCTCGTTCAGGTGGCCAGGCACATGCGCGGCTCTCAGCGAGCGCAGAGAGTGCTGAGCCCACACGAGGAGGCGGAAGTTCCGCCAGGGTGCAGAGCGTCTTTGATCTGACACCGCCCTGGCGATTCACATAGGCCACTATTGTATATGTATTGTCCGTGCGGACTAGAACATGGTGACCGTGGAGGAATGGGAGGAAGTGTTTGAGCGCTTTCTCGACCGCGAGCATCTCTAGACAGTTTATGTGTAGGAGATTCTCCTGGTCTGACCAGCGGTCTGCCTTCGAAGAGCGCTCCCCGACCTAAGTTGGAAGCGTCTGTCGAGACAACTTTCCGGTGTGAAATCACTCCCATAGTCACTCCCGTGAGATACCATTCGGCTGCCAGCCAGGGCTGCAGGGCTAAAATGCAGGCCTGATTCACTCTGACTCGCAAGCCGCCGGCCGCCCAGGCTCGGTGGGGCACGCGCGCTTTCAGCTAGCGTTGAAGCGGGCGCATGCGCAGTAGGCCCAGCTGGAGCGCTGCTGCAGCTGAGGCCATATGCCCCAAGATACGTTGGAATGTCCTCAGCGGAACCCGGCTGCCTATTTGGAGGGATGCGGCGAGGAGGCGGATGCGGCGCGCGCGCTGCTCCGACAGTCTGGCCGTCATAGCCACCGAGTCCAGTTCTATTCCAAGAAAGGAAATTGACTGACGGGGCGATAGCGAGCTCTTGGTCCAGTTGACCGAGAGACCCAGCTCCTCCAGATGGCTGAGAAGCGCCGTTCTGTGAGACACAAGTTCCGTCTCTGACTGCGCTAGAATAAGCCAATCGTCCAGATAATTCAGTATTCGCATTCCCTGTTTCCTCAGGGGAGCGAGGGCCGTGTCCATGCATTTCGTAAATGTACGGGGTGCCAAAGACAGGCCGAACGGCAGGACTGTGTACTGATATACTCGACCGTTGAAGGCGAATCTCAAGAATGGCCTGTGACGGGGAGTTATCTGGATCTGAAAGTACGCGTCTTTTAGATCGAGAGAGATAAACCAGTCTCCTGGGCGAATCTGCGCGAGGATTTTTCTGGTTGTGATCATTTTGAACGGCCATCTCATGAGGGCTTTGTTCAGATGTCTCAGATCTAAAATAGGTCTTAACGCTCCGTCCTTCTTGGGTATGAGGAAGTAGCGGCTGTAAAAGCCCGACTCGCTCAGAGAAGGATGAACCTGTTCTATAGCCCCTTTGCGCAGCAGCTTCGCTATTTCTGCTTGAAGCAGGTGCGCAGCTTCTGAACTCACTCTCGTCTCCGTCTGTGCTGTAAAGCGCGGAGGGCGACGAGCGAATTGAAGCGAATAGCCGTGTTTTATAGTATTCAGCACCCATTCTTACGCGCCCTGAATCGCTTCCCATGCTTCCGCATGCATAGCTAGGGGTCGAATGGTCTCTGGGTTCAGATCGCCGCGCTGCGCGGGATGGGGAACCTGTATCAGAGAGGATGGAGCGGCGCGCGCGCCGCTGGTGCTCGAACACGGGGGCTGGTAAACAGTATTGGCCGACTGTACAGCGCTCAGTAGCTCGGTCCCATCGGATGGAGCGTGAATTGCTGTCAAACATCCCAGGCGCGAGAGCGGCGTGGGGATTATAATGTCTAAAAGTGAGTGCGCGTGCTCGTGAGCGGGCGCAGAGTTTACACTTATGACACGGCCAGTGTTTGGGAGCTTTAGAGGGCCTGTGACCCAAGGTAACTGACTGGCAGAGCGAGCAGCGGGTAGGTGTGAGCACAAGGTTGTGGGCACATTTTCTACACCTAATACTCGAGCGGCTTGCGTCCGCTTCATGAGAGAGCGCTCTGTGCGCGTTACCATGGGGACCCTGTCTGTGTGAAGCAGTGAGCACATGGGAGTGGGCACATTTTCTACACTTATAACACTCTCGGCCTGAGCCGTTGTTGCCCGGGGTAATCGAGTGGCAGAGCGAGTTACGGGTAGATGTGAGCACAGAGTTGTGGGCACATTTACTACACTTAGTACTCGAGTGGTGTGTGACCGCTTTATGAGAGAGCGCTCTGAACGCGTTACCATGGGGACCGTGTTTGTGTGAAGCAGTGAGCACGTGGGAGTGGGCACATTTTCTACACTTACAACACCTTCGGCCGGAGCCGGAAAACCCGAATTTACACTCTTTCTGAGATTTATTTGGGCCGCCGTAAAAACGGCGTTTGTGTGCAGGCGAGCGAGTGGTGTTACTGGCTCGTTGGCTGCGGTGTAAGCTGCTGCAGTAGCCTGTACTGAGGGGACTGACAGAGCTGGGCGTTTCGATGGCGGTCCGGCCGCAGCGGGACTCAGCCATCTTTTCCTCCCTGCGGGTGCTAGGAGGACTTCGCGGGCTCAGACTTCAGCGTTATCTTGGGACGCGGACCCCGGGGGGGCGGCGGTCTGTGACGGCTGGTCGAGCGCGACCTAGGGCGGCCGCCCTGGCGTCGCTGCGAAGCAGTTGGTGGTCGAGACGAGCGCTGTGTGGAGCTGCGCGCAGGAGGCTGAGCTTGAGAGCGGCCTGCGGCTGGGCTCGAGCGGCGGGGCAGGAAGAGATTCATAGCCTGCGACGCCTTCTGTACTTCAGAGAAGCGGTCCACAATCCCGCTGACCGCAGGGCCGAAGAGGCCAGTGGGCGAGAGCGGGGCGTTGAGGAAAACAGCGCGTTCTGACTCACTCATATCCGCCAGCGTCAACCATAAGTGTCTGTCGATGACGGTGAGCGCGGCCATAGATCTGCCGATGGCTTGTGCAGCGGTCTTGGTAGCACGGAGCGAAAGGTCCGTCGCGCTGCGCAGATCTGTTAAGGCTGTGTGATCCGAGCCCTTCTCATCCAATTCGCGGAGGAGGTCGGCTTGCAGGATCTGAAGAACAGCCATCGAGTGCAGGGCGGAAGCAGCTTGGCCGGAGGCGGCAAATGCGCGGCCGGCGAGAGCTGATGTGGTCCTGCAGGCTTTGGACGGCAGGGCAGACTTTGAGCGCCATCTAGCAGACGGCGGGCAAAGGTGCGTTGCCACCGCTTCCTCAACGGAAGGGATGCCGGTATAGCCTTTCTCGGCGGCCCCGTCCACCTGGGAGAGAGCCGAGGAGACAGACGAGCGGAGTCTAGCGGAGAAGGGCGCGCTCCACGACTTCGATAGCTCCGCGTGGAGCTCAGGCAGGAAGGGTGCTGACCTAGAGGCTGGCGCTTGGCAGCGGCTAGGCAGAAAACACCCGTCGAGTCGGTTCGGCGCGGGCTCCTTGGGTGGGGACCAATCTAATCCCAGTCGGTCGACCGCTTTGGTGAGGAAGCTCCGCGTCGACACTGGAGCGGGACCTGCCAGACTCAGGAGTCGAGGAGGCGGAGCGGTGAGAGCCCGAACACTCCTCGCTGTCCGAAGCAAGCAGAGAGCAGCTGTCAGCAGCGTCATCTGCTTCATCCCCTGAGGCGACGGCAGTGCGGGCAGTAGCCGGCCGCTGCGCGTCGGTGAAGGGCGGGGGAGAAGGAGAGAGCGAGGCTCGCGGGAGGGGCTCCGGCGAGCGCTCAGCTATAACTACCGGCTCGGGAGGCCTTTGAGAGCGGCGTTTCTTCTTTCGCGGCCCTGAAGAGGCAGCCGGGGAAGGTGGAGGATCATCAAACATGGCGAGTCGAGCCCGCAGGGTCGACATCGGCAAGTCCTCACACTGTTCGCAGCCGCCCGTGGAGAGGGCGCGGGCTGCGTGGTCGAAGCCCAGGCAGAGAGTGCAAACCACGTGGCGGTCTCCGTCGCTGAGCGAGGCTCAGCACGAGCTCTACACTTCTATTGAAATGTGCGACCAAGAGATTTCTTTAAATGAAATATCTCACTGTATTAATAAACTCAAAGACAATAAGTCACCCGGGAATGATGGTTTAATTAGTGAATTTTATAAATATTTTCAAAATGAATTATCCCCGTTTTTGTTAGCTGTATTTAGAGAAGCAATACAACCAGGTTATTTACCCAATTCACTGAGACAAGGTTTGATAACTTTATTACCAAAGCCCAATAAGGACATTTTATTTGCAGAGAATTGGCGTCCCATTACGCTAATCAATAATGATGCAAACATTTTTGCACAAATATTTGCAGAAAGATTGAAGAACTGTGAATTTGTGTACAATGAATTTATTACAGATAATAGTTTTGTTTTATTTGTTGATTTCTTTAAAGCGTTTGATACTATCGATCATAACTTTATGTTGGAGACCTTAAATTATTTTGGTTTTGGAGTATACTTTAAAAAAGCTATTAAAACACTGTACAATGATTGTAACAGCTCAGTTAAGTTATCATATGGAACGTCATCAAGGTTTAAAATTAATAGAGGTATACGACAAGGCTGTCCCATTTCACCGTTTCTTACTGAAAAAAGTGTCTCATTGGATCAAAGTAAAACTTTTGCGTCAACTTGTTACATCTAATTACTTTACTTTTTATCAACTTAAAATTTTTACTTTGAAGAGAATTAACTATCCATTACTTAGCTAAAGCAAAAAGTATCTTTGAATCAAATAAAGTTTTTAAGTTTAATGAAATCTCAAATTATACTTTGTCTCGATGTTTTCTTTTTGTATTAACTTAATTATTTTACTTTACATCTAACCAAATATTCAACCAAATACAATTTAAAATATAGCTGCGAGCAGCGATTACGGGCCCAAGCCGGTGGCACCGCAACCCCAGTGCCTTTAGTAACCTAAAGGCACCGGGGATGGCGGTGCCGCCGGCTTTGGCCCTCCATCGCTGCTCGCAGCTATATTTATATATATATATATATATATATATATATATATATATATATATCTTTCTATCTATCTATGTCTATATATATATATATATATATTATATATATGTATATTTACACACACACACATATATATATAAGACAGAAAATATTACTTGTCTTAACTTATTCTGATTTTATGATACACTCAAAATATTCCACAACAAATCCTTTAAATTTAATGTAAAAATAAAAACGAAAGTAAGCAGTGTTGGTCTCACGTAACTCTCTCATTAGAATAAAAAATTTCAATATTTGCGATGCATTTGGATGCTAAACTGTTCTTTATTATAGGCTTTGTACTTCACTCATGTTCCAATATCGATAGAAAAAATCATCCTCTTCACACGCGCAAAAATGTGCTTGGAAACATCACAGTGGAGCTCTGTTTACTGTGAATGGTACAAATTGTACTACTGACTATTTAAACAGAGCAGTGTAATTCGTATATGTTAGGTTGACTATTTTTATTATTATATTGTATTAGGGCTATAATGAACAGGCTGCAATGTCAAGATTGCAATTCTGGAATGTGTGTGTGTGTGTCGCGGTTGCGGTTGAACAGTGGACACAAAAAAACATAAATAAAATGTTTAAGTTCATTCCTACTTCCATAGGCATACATTGAAAATGCTCGCTCTACTCCGCACCATTATCAATGTCTGTGCGGACGTCTGTATTTTACTTTCGCTTTTAAGTTAGCGATTTAAAAGCCCTCAGCGGTGTCACACGTCGATTAACTGGTGGGAAAATTTTATCACAGTCACATCCCTAATATATTTATATATAAATACAATAGGCCTACCTGAAAGAGAATTTTACTTGCCCGACCAGAGTATAGCCTGATTAGAACGTCAATAACAAAAAAATAACTTGGGAATCACTAAAACGAGAGATTATTCTAATTTCATTACATTCATTTTAAGTTGCAATCAGCAGTTCATAATAAATGTATTACTGATCAATGGTAACAAGGTTGCACTGCTGAGGCTCATGCAGCTTCTCCAGGAGAATTGTAAACAAATGAGCGCAGCACACAAAAACGCAACGCAGTTAACAACATACTGACTATAAAAATTACAAATATGGAGTTTTTTTTATATATTTTCTAACATATGATAAGAGTTAAGCAACCTCATTTGACGAGTAGGCAACTATTTCCTGAATGCAATCACAATTGAAACTGTGACATTGATTTCATACAACAGGTTAATAAACAGTTACAATTAAGTCACTTACATTTTAGATGCAATATTGACTGTTTTTGTTCTGTTTCAGCAGCAAAAATAGTTAAACAAAGATCAGCAGAACCATCGTGCATCTCACAGCAACTTGTTTTCTCATTACTTAATGATTCAGCATTTTGAAACGAATCGGTTGACTCAAAGATTCAATGGCCAATCCATAAACATCTGTCTCAATCATGAATGACTCAGTCATTCGACGAATCGTTTGAACGAATGAATCAATGACTCGCTCATTAAGATGGTCGCCTGGTGACACCTGATGGCGGTTTAGTGTTATGTTTAAAAGTATCATTTTTTCCAACGTGCACCATTATCAATGTCTGTGCGGACCTCCGTTTTTTACTTTCACTTTTATATTAGCGATTTAAAAGCAGCCGCTCGTGTCACACGTCGATTAACCGATGGGAAAATATCCTCACAGTCATATACCTAATAAATTTATATTTAAATACAATAGGCCTACCTAGTAAAACGTTTTATATACTATTTTAATATCCTTTTGGACACAAGAGGGCAGTATAGCCCTATGTTTGATTTTTTGTTGAACCAAATAGCACTAAATAGCCTGTTTTTAACTTTTTCATACTCCTTGAATTGCAAAAACAGAATAAAATGGGTTTAGTTCTAATATTTGTATCATTTTACATAAAAATAAATGGTGTATAATTACATTTTTAGAAGTTATGTTGAGATGTTTCCTGCTTCCTTTTTGACATAAATTTAATCCCTCGCCATAGCAAAACCGTTTGAGATATTCAATATCCGTTTACAATTTTGCATCATTAATATATTTTAATCATGTTGAAAAAGTTTGATGGGAATAAAATAAACCTTTTAGGAGGAGCAACTAAAAACTCAGAGGCTGATTTAGCAAAAAATACATATTCAGACCAAAATATCCGACACCCTGTTGGTCATAGCTAATAACTGTCAATTATAAAGTTGTCCGGCTTGATGAGAACAATACACCTACCAAGTTTTGTGATTCTAGGAAAAACTAAGCCCCCATTTTTGACTAAAGGTGGCGCTACTTTCAAAATGCTGAATCATTACTTAATGATTCAGCATTTTGAAACGAATCGGTTGACTCAAAGATTCAATGGTCAATCCATAAACATCTGTCTCAATCATGAATGACTCAGTCATTCGAACGAATCGTTTGAACGAATGAATCAATGACTCGCTCATTAAGATGGTCGCCTGGTGACACCTGATGGCGGTTTAGTGTTATGTTTAAAAGTATCATTTTTTCCAACGTGCACCATTATCAATGTCTGTGCGGACCTCCGTTTTTTACTTTCACTTTTATATTAGCGATTTAAAAGCAGCCGCTCGTGTCACACGTCGATTAACCGATGGGAAAATATCCTCACAGTCATATACCTAATAAATTTATATTTAAATACAATAGGCCTACCTAGTAAAACGTTTTATATACTATTTTAATATCCTTTTGGACACAAGAGGGCAGTATAGCCCTATGTTTGATTTTTTGTTGAACCAAATAGCACTAAATAGCCTGTTTTTAACTTTTTCATACTCCTTGAATTGCAAAAACAGAATAAAATGGGTTTAGTTCTAATATTTGTATTTGTATCATTTTACATAAAAATAAATGGTGTATAATTAAATTTTTAGAAGTTATGTTGAGATGTTTCCTGCTTCCTTTTTGACATAAATTTAATCCCTCGCCATAGCAAAACCGTTTGAGATATTCAATATCCGTTTACAATTTTGCATCATTAATATATTTTAATCATGTTGAAAAAGTTTGGTGGGAATAAAATAAACCTTTTAGGAGGAGCAACTAAAAACTCAGAGGCTGATTTAGCAAAAAATACATATTCAGACCAAAATATCCGACACCCTGTTGGTCATAGCTAATAACTGTCAATTATAAAGTTGTCCGGCTTGATGAGAACAATACACCTACCAAGTTTTGTGATTCTAGGAAAAACTAAGCCCCCATTTTTGACTAAAGGTGGCGCTACTGAGCCATTTCACCACGCCCGTTTCTGAAACTTTGCACATGTCTACTGGATAATAAATGTGATGTGTCTGTCGAGTTTCATGCATTTTCAAACATGTGAAGAGTCTCAAAAGCATCCGAAAAGAATATTAAAGTTTAATGCGTTGCCACGGCAACAGTATTTTAAGATATCAATAATCCTTTCACAGGTCTACATCTGCCGTGTGTCTACATTATACACAAAGTTTTAAGCAAATCGGGTAAAAATAAGAGGGTGATTTCAAAGCATTATGAAAGTGACACACTTCCTGTTGCCAGTTGGTGGCGCTATAACTTTGACTCACAAATGTCACATCCATGTGATCGACCTCTTACAACGAACACACTGCTGAAGTTTCATCAAGATCAGTTAATGTATGCAGATGTTATAACACACTTCCTGTTTGAATTATTCGCCATAAATTCGTTTCCTTGCCACGGCCAAACCGTTCGAGATATCAAAAATCCGTCCGCAATTTAGCATCCTCAATGTCTTGACTTCATGCACACCGAGTTTGGAGGCGAATGGATGAATTTCCTAGGAGGAGTACATCAAATTCCACAGCATGCGTTTCCAAACAACCCATAATAGCTGACTTCCTGTTGGTCTGGCGTAAAACTTGACCGGGGGAAAGTTGTTCGGCCCGATGAGATATATATGTGTACCGAGTTTCATATTAATTCATGCAAGCGTGTTTGATCTATGGACCAAGTTTTGGGACACCGTTCAAGGGGGCGCTGTTGAGCCCCCCTGCCACGCCCGGGTACCAGCTTCAGCCCGTCCCTGATGGCAGGGGGTTCTGACTTGTGTGCAAAGTTTCAAGAGTTTTTGAGCACGTTAAGGACCCCAAAAGCCCCTGAAACCTTGATTAACAATATAAAAGCAATAGTCAAATCCCCCCTCCCCTCACACACACAGAGACACAGAGAGAGGGAGAGAAAATTCTTCAGAAAATCCACATTCAAACCAAAATATCTCTCTTCCTGTTGGTCAGAGATAGATCATGTAAATTAGAAAGTTGTCCGTCTTGATGAGAACAATACACATACCAAGTTTTGTTGCTGTTGATAAAACTAACCCCCCCACTTATGACTAAAGGTGGCGCTACTGAGCCATTCCACCATGCCCGTTTCTGAAACGTTGCACATGTCTACGGGCTAATAAATGTGATGTGTCTGTTGAGTTTCATGCAATTTCAAGTATGTTAAGAGTCTCAAAAGCATCAAAAAATAATATTAAAGTTTGATGCGTTGCCACGGCAACAGTATCTAAGATATCAATAATCCTTTCACAGGTTTACATCTGCCGTGTGTCTATATTGTACACATAAAGTTTGAAGCAAATCGGGTAAAAATAAGACACTGATTTCAAAGCATTTTGAAAGTGATGTACTTCCTGCTGCCTGTTGGTGGCGCTATAACTTTGACTCACAATAGTCACATCCATGTGATCGGCCTCTTACAACGAACACACTGCTGAAGTTTCATCAAGATCAGTTAATGTATGCAGAAGTTATAACACACTTCCTGTTTCATTTTTTCGCCATAAATTTGTTTCCTCGCCACGGCCAAACCGTTCGAGATATCAAAAATCCGTCCGCAATTTAGCATCCTCAATGTCTTGACTTAATGCACACCGAGTTTGGAGGCGAATCGATGAATTCCCTAGGAGGAGTACATTAAATTCCACAGCATGCGTTTCCAAACAACGCTAAATAGCCAACTTCCTGTTTGGTTGGCGTAAAACTTAGAGCACAAAAGTTGTTCGGCCCGATGAGATCTATATGTGTACCGAGTTTCATATTATTACATGCAAGCGTGTCTGATTTATGGACACGTGTTTGGATCCCGTTCCAGGGGGCGCTGTCGAGCCCCCCTGCCACGCCCGGGTACCAGCTTCAGTCCGGCCCTGATGGCCGCGGGTTCTGACGTGTGTGCAAAATTTCAAGAGTTTTCGAGCATGTTAAGGGCCCCAAAAGTGCCCGAAAGGTTGACAAAATAATAATAATAATAAATATAGCTGCGAGCAGCGATTACGGGCCCAAGCCGGTGGCACCGCAACCCCAGGCACCGGGGTGGCGGTACCGCCGGAACATATATATATATATATATATGTATTTATATATGTGTATATATATGAAGAGTTCAGATGCAAAAGCCTCTAAGTGCCATCTGAAATTTGCTTCCAGAATGATCATTTTTATCAAGCTTTTATCAAGTGGCTTTTGCATCTGAACTCTTCATATATATATATATATATATATATATATATATATATATATATATATATATATATATATATATATATATATATATATATATATATATATATGAAATGTGTGTGTGTGTTTTTAGGAGAAGTCTCTTCTACTCACCAAGGCTGCATTTATTTGATTAAAAATACAAACAAAAACAGTAATATTGTGAAATATTATTCCAATTTAAAACAGCTGTTTTCTATTTTAAAATATTTTACACTGTAATTAATTTATGTGATCAAAGTTGAGTTTTCAGCATCATTACTCCCGTCTTCAGTGTCACATGATCCTTCAGAAATCATTCTAATATGATGATTGATGGTCAATAAATATTATTATTTTCAATGTTGAAAACATTTGTGTACAGATTTTTTTTCAAAATGCATTGATGAATGTAAAGTGCAAAAGAACAGCATTTATTTCAAATATAATTTGTTTTAACATTATAAATGTCTGTACTGTAACTTTTGATCAGTTTAACTCCTTCTCGATGAATAAAAGTATTGATTTTTGTTTGTATTTTTAATCAAATAAATGCAGCCTTGGTGAGCAGAAGAAACTTTGCTTAAAAACATTAAAAATCTTACTGACCCCAAACTTTTGAACAGTAGTGTATATATATATTATATAAAAATGTAAGGGACAAGACACAGATAATTTTACTTGCCTGACCTGATTAAAACAATGAAAAAACTTAAATGAAAAAATAACTTGGGAATCACTAAAACGAGTGAATTAATCTGATTTTATGATACAGTCAAAATATTCTACAACAAATTCTTTAAATTCAACGATGTTGAGAACGGAACAAGAATAAAAAAAGAACTATAAACAAGCTGAAACTAAATAAAATAAAAATGAAAACGAAAGTAAGCAGTGTTGGGCTCACACAACTCTCTCATTAGAATCAAAATGTTTCAACATTTGCGATGTATTTGGATGCTAAACTATCCTTTATATCGACGGAAAAAATCATCCTATTCACGCGCAAAAATGTGCTTGGAAACATCACAGTGGAGCGGTGCTTACCAATTGAATGGTACGAATTGTAGTACTGACTATTTAAACAGAGCATTGTAAATTTTATATGTAAGGTTGACTATTTTAAAATGTGCTTGGAAACATCACAGTGGAGCGGTGCTTACCAAGTGAATGGTACGAATTGTAGTACTGACTATTTAAACAGAGCATTGTAAATTTTATATGTTAGGTTGACTATTTTATTAATATATTTGATTAAGGCTATAATGAACAGGCTGCGATGTCAAGATTGCAATGCTGGAATGTGTGTGTGTTTGGGGGGGGGGGACATATAAAAACATACTTTGTCATTTTGTTCAGAACATCATTCAAACTGTAAAGTGTTAACTTATATTTTTGTACAGTAGCAATAAAACACAACATTGTGCTTTTTTAAAATACATTCAAGCAGTCCGCCCCCGAAAATGAAACTAAAATGCTCATGACTGCACAGGCATTCATAATGGTGCTCGTCCTCAGCGAGGAACGAGCAGAACAGAGTCAACGTTTTTTAGGTCATTCCTCCTTCCATAGGAATTTATTGAAAACGCTCGCTCTGCTCCGCACCATTATCAATGTCCGTGCGGACGAACATATTTTACTTTCGTTTTTAAGTTAGCGATTAAAAAGCCCCCAGCGGTGTCACACGTCAGTTAACCGGTGGTAAAATATTCTCACCGTCACATACCTAGTATATTTTTATATAGATATAATAGGCCTACCTGATTTTGAACACAAGAGGGCAGTATAGCACTATGTTTGACTTTATTTATTTATTGTTTAGACTAAACAACCATTCTGGCAGTTTTTAAACTTAAACTTCATTCTTAAATTGAAAAAATAAAGAATAAAATGAGTTAAGTTCAGATATTTGTATACTTTTATATAGTAATAAATGGTGTATAATTAAATTTTTAGAATATATGACGTTTTTAGTGTTTCCTTTTTTGACATTACTTTAATCCCTCGCCATAGCAAAACCGTTTGAGATATTTATTATCCGTTCACAATTTAGCATAATTAATATATTTTTATCATGTTGAAAAAGTTTGGTGGGAATAAAATAAACCACTTAGATAAAGGTGGCTAAAAATTCAGAGGCTGATTTTGCAAAAAAATCCACATTCAGACCAAAATATCTGACTTCCTGATGGTCAGAGCTAATGACTTTAAATCAGAAAGTTGTCTGGGTCGATGAGATCAATATATGAACGGAGTTTTTTTTACTGTAGTTAAAACTAACCCCCCCACTTTTGTCAAAAGCATGTTGAAAGTGACAGACTTCCTGCTGCCAGTTGGTGGCGCTATAAACTTTGACTCACAATAGTTACATCCATCTAATCGGCCTCTTACCACGGACACTCTGCTGAAGTTTCATCAAGATCAGTTAATGTATGCAGAAGTTATTCCACTTCGTGTTTCTCTTTTCTCGCCATAAATTCGATTCCTCGCCACGGCCAAACCGTTCGAGATATCAAAAATCCGTCCGCAATTTAGCATCCTCAATGACTTGACTTCATGCACACCGAGTTTGGTGGGGATTGGATGAATTCTCTAGGAGGAGTACTTCGCATTCCACAGCAAGCGTTTTCCAAACAACCCATAATAGCCGACTTCCTGTTGGGCTGGCGTAAAACTTAACGGGGGAAAAGTTGTTTGGCACGATGAGATCTATATGTGTACCGAGTTTCATAGTAATTCATGCAAGCGTGTTTGATCTATGGACCTAGTTTTCAGACCCAGTTCAAGGGGGCGCTGTTGAGCCCCCCTGCCACGCCCGGGTACCAGCTTCAGCCCGGCCCTGATGCCAGGGGGTTCTGACTTGTGTGCAAAGTTTCAAGAGTTTTTGAGCACGTTAAGGACCCCAAAAGCCCCTGAAACCTTGATTAACAATATAAAAGCAATAGTCAGATCCCCCCTCCCCTCACACACACAGAGACACAGAGAGAGGGAGAGAAAATTCTCCAGAAAATCCACATTCAAACCAAAATATCTCTCTTCCTCTTGGTCCGAGCTAGTTACTGTAAATTAGAAAGTTGTCCGTCTTGATGAGATCAATACACATACCAAGTTTTGTTGCTGTTGATAAAACTAACCCCCCCACTTTTGACTAAAGGTGGCGCTACTGAGCCATTTCACCACGCCCGTTTCTGAAACTTTGCACATGTCTACTGGATAATAAATGTGATGTGTCTGTCGAGTTTCATGCATTTTCAAGCATGTGAAGAGTCTCAAAAGCATCCGAAAAGAATATTAAAGTTTGATGCGTTGCCACGGCAACAGTATCTAAGATATCAATAATCCTTTCACAGGTCTACATCTGCCGTGTGTCTGCATTATACACATAAAGTTTGAAGCAAATCGGGTAAAAATAAGAGGGTGAATTCAAAGCATTTTGAAAGTGACACACTTCCTGTTGCCAGTTGGTGGCGCTATAACTTTGACTCACAAATGTCACATCCATGTGATCGGCCTCTTACAACTAACACACAGCTGAAGTTTTATCAAGATCAGTTAATGTATGCAGAAGTTATAACACACTTCCTGTTTGAATTATTCGCCATAAATTCGTTTCCTTGCCACGGCCAAACCGTTCGAGATATCAAAAATCCGTCCGCAATTTAGCATCCTCAGTGTCTTGACTTCATGCACACCGAGTTTGGAGGCGAATGGATGAATTTCCTAGGAGGAGTACTTCAAATTCCACAGCATGCGTTTCCAAACAACCTATAATAGCCGACTTCCTGTTGGTCTGGCGTAAAACTTAGAGCACGAAAGTTGTTCGGCCCTATGAGGTCTATATGTGTACCGAGTTTCATATTATTACATGCAAGCGTGTCTGATTTATGGACAAGTGTTCGGATCCCGTTCCAGGGGGCGCTGTCGAGGCCCCCTGCCACGCCCGGGTACCAGCTTCAGCCCGGCCCTGATGGCCGCGGGTTCTGACCTGTGTGCAAAATTTCAAGAGTTTTCGAGCATGTTAAGGGCCCCAAAAGTGCCCGAAAGGTTGACAAAATAATAATAATAATAATAATAATAAATATAGCTGCGAGCAGCGATTACGGGCCCAAGCCGGTGGCACCGCAACCCCGGTGCCTTTAGGGTGGCGGTGCCGCCGGCTTTGGCCCTTCATCGCTGCAATATATATATATATATATATATATATATATATATATATATATATATATATATATATATATATATATATACACATATACATATATATATATATATATTTATTTATTTATTTATTTATTCATTCATTCATTCATTCATTTTAATTTTTTTATTATTATTATTATTTTATTCTGATTTTATGATACACTCAAAATATTCCACAACAAATCCTTTAAATTTAATGTAAAGTAAAAATGAAAGTAAGCAGTGTTGGGCTCACGTAACCCTCTCATCAGAATCAAAATGTTTCAACATTTGCATTGGATGCTAAACTATTCTTTATTATAGGCTTTGTTCTTCACTCGTGTTCCAATATCGACGGAAAAAAATCATCCTCTTCACATGCGTAAAAATTTGCTTGGAAACATCACAGTGGAGCGAGCGGTGCTTACTGTGAATGTACGAATTGTACTACTGACTATTTAGAGCAGTGTAATTTTTATATGTTAGGTTGACTATTTTATTATTATATTTTATTAAGGCTATAATGAACAGGCTGCGATGTCAAGATTGTAATGCTGGAGTGTGTGTGTGTGTGTGTGTGTGTGTGTGTGTGTTCATGTTTTTCTATCCCGGTGGGGACTTTAACCTGAATGCACACAGGCTCATGGGGACTCGTGTCACAGTGGGGACCTAAATAGAGGTCCCCATGGGTAAACAAGATTATAAATCATACAGAATGAGTTTTTTTGGAAATGTAAAAATGCAGAAAGTTTTATGGGATAGGTAGGTTTAGGGGTAGGGTTAGTGTGAGGAGATAGAATATACAGTTTGTACAGTATAAAAACCATTAAGTCCATGGAGAGTACCCACAAAGATAGTAAACCGTGTGTGTGTGTGTGTGTGTGTGTGTGGCGTGGGCGCGATTGAACAGTAGACACATAAAAACATACTCCGTCATTATACAGGACGACATTCAAACTGCAAAGTGTTAACTTATATTTGTGTACAGTTGCAATAAAACACAAAATTGTGCTTTTGTAAAATAATTTCAAGCAATCCACCCCCCGAAAGGCGCTAATTTTAAAATGAAACTAAAATGCTCATGGCGGCACGGGCATTCATAACGGTGCGCGTCCACTGCGAGGAACGAGCAGAACAGAGTGAACGTTTTTCAGTTAATTCCTACTTCCATAGGAATTCATTTGAAACGCTCGCTCAACCAATATAAATGTCAGTGCGGACGAACATATTTTACTTTCGTTTTTAAGTTAGCGATTAAAAAGCCCCCAGCGGTGTCACACGTCAGTTAAAGGTACAATATGCAATAATTTTGCATTAAAATATCCCATAATCTCAAGGCCAGTGTTATATATTTTGTTAAGTTGATTACTTACAATATCCCAAATGTTTCCAACTATTTTTAAATCGTGAGAAAATTGCGATTTTAACCAAGGAAATGGGGCGTTAGAGCAGGGGGGACCTGGGAGTCGCCAGTCAATTGCGTCACATCCGCGTTACCCTCTGTTTCCGCTCGTACTGCGTGGAGTCCTAGACAAATGCGGAAGTTGTAATTGTAGCGTCTATCAAGCAACAAACGTTAGCTTGTTTCGTGCAGTCGTTATGGAACACAATTATTCTTTACCGATTGCAGCTGGTTCTGTCGACAAAGCATGCTTAAATTTATATTTTCCAAATGTAGCATTCTGTAATAGTTATGTAAGGGAAGTATTATTGCTTTAGATTTGTGTTTAGTTCATTGACATTGTTTATCACGTCTAGTGTTTATGGCCATGTAAATAAATATAGCATGTGTTATACATAAAGATTAATCAGTATTTTGGCAAATGATGTGGGTATGTTCGAATGTACTTTTACAACAATGGTTTAGAACACGTAAAACTGCGCCGCTTTATCACAACAATGAATTCGACATACACAGTAACATCTATGATAACCAGTGTAGTATTAAACCTTACTTTTCTTGCGGTTAATTAATTTTAATAAAAAATAAAAGTGTGATGAGGTTTAAGAGTCAGGAAGGAAGAAGACAGGGGTCAGCGTGACTGGTACTTTATTAAAATAAAGCAAAACAAACTAAAGTCATGCACAACGCGCATTCACCGTGGCAACCGCGACGGCACAAAACAGTTCAAAAATGAGAGCTCGGATCCACCGGTTTTCTTTCTCTGCGTCCAATTTTCTCTTCAGTCTCTCTCTCGTTCCAGCACGGCTTATAAGCAGTCTCTCCAAGCGGATCACAGCAATAAGACACAGGTGTTCGTCATTTGCACTTGACCTACTTGCGTCCCACGCTCTTCTCTTCTCTCTCCCATTACAGACCGCGCTGAACCATGCCCCCCTCGCCACAAAAAGCATGTCATTATAAAAATAGAACTTAGCCTCATCCATGAACATGATTTTTCGATTCCCATCTGACTGATTTACATCCACGGTGGAGTTTAAAACGACAGTTCCCATCATTCCCGCTCCTTCACATCGTCATCAAGCTACGCCGTTGTTGTTGTTTGGAATGTAGCGCCCTCTCGTGGCAAAAAATTCTTGCATATTGTAGCTTTAACCGGTGGTAAAATATTCTCACCGTCACATACCTAGTATATTTTTATATAGATATAATAGGCCTACCTGATTTTGAACACAAGAGGGCAGTATAGCACTATGTTTGACTTTATTTATGTATTGTTTAGACTAAACAACCATTCTGGCAGTTTTTAAACTTAAAATTCATTCTTAAATTGAAAAAAAGAATAAAATGTTTAGTTGTGATGTTTGTATACTTTTATATAGAAATAAATGGTATATAATTACATTTTTAGAAAATTTGATGCTTTTAGTTTTTCCTTTTTGGACATTACTTTAATCCCTCGCCATAGCAAAACCGTTTGAGATATTTATTATCTGTTCACAATTTAGCATATTTAATGTATTTTCATCATGTTGAAAAAGTTTGGTGGGAATAAAATAAATAGTTTAAGAGGAGTGGCTAAAAATTCATAGGCTGATTTTGCAAAAAAATCCACATTCAGAACAAAATATCTGACTTCCTTTTGCTCTGAGCTAATGAACGTAAATTAGAAAGTTGTCCGGCTTGATGAGAACAATATAAAAACAATTTTTTTTACTGTATTTAAAACTAACCCCCCCACTTTTGTCAAAAGCATGTTGAAAGTGACACACTTCCTGCTGCCAGTTGGTGGCGCTATAACTTTGAATCACAATAGTCACATCCATCTGATCGGCCTCTTACCACGAACACACTGCTGAAGTTTCATCAAGATCAGTTAATGTATGCAGAAGTTATAACACACTTCGTGTCTCTCTTTTCTCGCCATAAATTCGTTTCCTCACCACGGCCAAACCGTTCAAGATATCAAAAATCCGTCCGCAATTTAGCATCCTCAATGTCTTTACTTCATTCTGACTGAGTTTGGAGGTGATTGAATGAATTCTCTAGGAGGAGTACATCACATTCCACAGCAAGCGTTTTCCAAACAACCCATAATAGCTGACTTCCTGTTGGGCTGGCGTGAAACTTGACAAAGGGAAAGTTGTTCGGCCCGACGAGATCTATATGTGTACCGAGTTTCATATTAATTCATGCAAGCGTGTTTGATATATGGACCAAGTTTTCAGACCCTGTTCAAGAGGGCGCTGTTGAGCCCCCCTGCCACGCCCGTTTCTGAAACTTTTCACATGTCTACTGGCTAATAAGTGTTATGTGTCTGTCGAGTTTCATCCAATTTCAAGCATGTTAAGAGTCTCAAACGCATCCGAAAAGAATATTAAAACTTGATGCGTTGCCACGGCAACAGTATCTAAGATATCAATAATCCTTTCACAGGTCTACATCTGCCCTGTGTTTACATTATACACATAAAGTTTGAAGCAAATCGGGTAAAATTAAGAGGGTGACTTCAAAGCATTTTGAAAGTGACACACTTCCTGCTGCCAGTTGGTGGCGCTATAACTTTGACTCACAATAGTCACATCCATGTGATCGGCCTCTTACAACGAACACACTGCTGAAGTTTCATCAAGATCAGTTAATGTATGCAGAAGTTATAACACACTTCCTGTGTCCCATTATTCGCCATAAATTAGTTTCCTCGCCACGGCCAAACCGTTCGAGATATCAAAAATCCGTTCGCAAGAATTCATCCTCAATGTCTTGACTTTATTCTCACCGAGTTTGGTGGCGATCGGATGAAATCCCTAGGAGGAGTATTTCACATTCCATTGTATGCGTTTTCCAAACAACGTATAATAACCGACTTCCTGTTGGGCTTTTGTAAAACTTAGAGCACGAAAGTTGTTCGGCCCGATGAGATCTATATGTGTACTGAGTTTCATATTATTACATGCAAGCGTGTTTGATTTATGGACCAAGTTTTCGGACCCCATTCCAGGGGGCGCTGTCGAGCCCCCCTGCCACGCCCCAGTACCAGCTTCAGCCCGGCCCTGATGGCCGCAGGTTCTGACGTGTGTGCAAAATTTCAAGAGTTTTTGAGCATGTTAAGGGCCCCAAAAGTGGCAAAAAGGCAAAAAAAAAATAATGAAAAATAAAAAAAAATAAAAATAATAATAATCCTTACGGAAACAATAGGGCCTTCGCCCTTTCAGGGCTTGGGCCCTAATAATAATCCTACCGAAAACAATAGGGCCTTCGCCCTTTCAGGGCTTGGGCCCTAATAATAATAATAATAATAATCCTACCGGAAACAATAGGGCCTTCGCCCTTTCAGGGCTTGGGCCCTAAATATTAATTTAATATAAATTAATTAATTTACTTTCAGAATGTGTAATTTTATCATCTAAGATGAATGACTTCAATCATCAAACTTTTGACAATTTATTTTGTCATAATACATTTTTTTTTACAATGTGTAAAGTATCCTCATACAAATACACACTGTCTAACAATATAAACATCATCAACTTGACAATTTTTGACATAAAACATTTATACAATGTGTATAGTATTGTTTTAGTATCCATATACATAGACACACTGGATACAATGTAAATTCACCATAAGAATCAGTTATGGTTTTGAAGAGAAACATGCAATCTTTCCATGAACAGTCGCTTAGAACTGACTACACAATCAAATCTATAGAATTCTGTAATCTTTCCATGAACAGTCGCTTAGAACTGACTACACAATCAAATCTATAGAATTCTGTAATCTTTCCATGAACAGTCACTTAGAACTGACTACACAGTCAAATCTATAGAATTCTGTAATCTTTCCATGGCATGAACAGTCACTTAGAACTGACTACACAATCAAATCTATAGAATTCTGTAATCTTTCCATGAACAGTCGCTTAGAACTGACTACACAATCAAATCTTTAGAATTCTGCAATCTTTCCATGGCATGAACAGTCACTTAGAACTGACTACACAATCAAATCTATAGAATTCTGCAATCTTTCCATGAACAGTCACTTAGAACTGACTACACAATCAAATCTATAGAATTCTGTAATCTTTCCATGGCATGAACAGTCACTTAGAACTGACTACACAATCAAATCTATAGAATTCTGTAATCTTTCCATGAACAGTCACTTAGAACTGACTACACAATCAAATCTATAGAATTCTGTAATCTTTCCATGAACAGTCGCTTAGAACTGACTACACAATCAAATCTATAGAATTCTGTAATCTTTCCATGAACAGTCGCTTAGAACTGACTACACAATCAAATCTTTAGAATTCTGTAATCTTTCCATGAACAGTTGCTTAGAACTGACTACACAATCAAATCTATAGAATTCTGCAATCTTTCCATGAACAGTCACTTAGAACTGACTACACAATCAAATCTATAGAATTCTGTAATCTTTCCATGGCATGAACAGTCACTTAGAACTGACTACACAATCAAATCTATAGAATTCTGTAATCTTTCCATGAACAGTCACTTAGAACTGACTACACAATCAAATCTATAGAATTCTGTAATCTTTCCATGAACAGTCGCTTAGAACTGACTACACAATCAAATCTATAGAATTCTGTAATCTTTCCATGAACAGTCGCTTAGAACTGACTACACAATCAAATCTTTAGAATTCTGTAATCTTTCCATGAACAGTCGCTTAGAACTGACTACACAATCAAATCTTTAGAATTCTGTAATCTTTCCATGAACAGTCGCTTAGAACTGACTACACAATCAAATCTTTAGAATTCTGTAATCTTTCCATGAACAGTCGCTTAGAACTGACTACACAATCAAATCTATAGAATTCTGTCATCTTTCCATGAACAGTCGCTTAGAACTGACTACACAATCAAATCTATAGAATTCTGTAATCTTTCCATGAACAGTCACTTAGAACTGACTACACAATCAAATCTATAGAATTCTGTAATCTTTCCATGGCATGAACAGTCACTTAGAACTGACTACACAATCAAATCTATAGAATTCTGTAATCTTTCCATAAACAGTCACTTAGAACTGACTACACAATCAAATCTATAGAATTCTGTAATCTTTCCATGAACAGTCGCTTAGAACTGACTACACAATCAAATCTTTAGAATTCTGTAATCTTTCCATGAACAGTC
This sequence comes from Scardinius erythrophthalmus, assembly GCF_964197995.2. Lineage (NCBI taxonomy): Eukaryota > Metazoa > Chordata > Actinopteri > Cypriniformes > Leuciscidae > Scardinius > Scardinius erythrophthalmus. The sequence continues at coordinate 2,253,889 of NC_138245.1, forward strand.
GCTTAGAACTGACTACACAATCAAATCTATAGAATTCTGTAATCTTTCCATGAAAAGTCGCTTAGAACTGACTACACAATCAAATCTATAGAATTCTGTTATCTTTCCATGAACAGTCGCTTAGAACTGACTACACAATCAAATCTATAGAATTCTGTAATCTTTCCATGAACAGTCACTTAGAACTGACTACACAATCAAATCTTTAGAATTCTGTAATCTTTCCATGGCATGAACAGTCACTTAGAACTGACTACACAATCAAATCTATAGAATTCTGTAATCTTTCCATGAACAGTCGCTTAGAACTGACTACACAATCAAATCTATAGAATTCTGTAATCTTTCCATGAACAGTCACTTAGAACTGACTACACAATCAAATCTATAGAATTCTGTAATCTTTCCATGAACAGTCACTTAGAACTGACTACACAATCAAATCTATAGAATTCTGTAATCTTTCCATGAACAGTCGCTTAGAACTGACTACACAATCAAATCTTTAGAATTCTGTAATCTTTCCATGGCATGAACAGTCGCTTAGAACTGACTACACAATCAAATCTATAGAATTCTGTAATCTTTCCATGAACAGTCGCTTAGAACTGACTACACAATCAAATCTATAGAATTCTGTAATCTTTCCATGAACAGTCGCTTAGAACTGACTACACAATCAAATCTATAGAATTCTGTAATCTTTCCATGGCATGAACAGTCGCTTAGAACTGACTACACAATCAAATCTATAGAATTCTGTAATCTTTCCATGAACAGTCGCTTAGAACTGACTACACAATCAAATCTATAGAATTCTGTAATCTTTCCATGAACAGTCGCTTAGAACTGACTACACAATCAAATCTATAGAATTCTGTAATCTTTCCATGAACAGTCGCTTAGAACTGACTACACAATCAAATCTATAGAATTCTGTAATCTTTCCATGAACAGTCACTTAGAACTGACTACACAATCAAATCTATAGAATTCTGTAATCTTTCCATGAACAGTCGCTTAGAACTGACTACACAATCAAATCTTTAGAATTCTGTAATCTTTCCATGAATAGTCGCTTAGAACTGACTACACAATCAAATCTATAGAATTCTGTAATCTTTCCATGAACAGTCGCTTAGAACTGACTACACAATCAAATCTTTAGAATTCTGTAATCTTTCCATGAACAGTCGCTTAGAACTGACTACACAATCAAATCTATAGAATTCTGTAATCTTTCCATGAACAGTCGCTTAGAACTGACTACACAATCAAATCTATAGAATTCTGTAATCTTTCCATGAACAGTCGCTTAGAACTGACTACACAATCAAATCTTTAGAATTCTGTAATCTTTCCATGGCATGAACAGTCACTTAGAACTGACTACACAATCAAATCTATAGAATTCTGTAATCTTTCCATGAACAGTCGCTTAGAACTGACTACACAATCAAATCTATAGAATTCTGTAATCTTTCCATGAACAGTCACTTAGAACTGACTACACAATCAAATCTATAGAATTCTGTAATCTTTCCATGAACAGTCGCTTAGAACTGACTACACAATCAAATCTATAGAATTCTGTAATCTTTCCATGAACAGTCACTTAGAACTGACTACACAATCAAATCTATAGAATTCTGTAATCTTTCCATGAACAGTCGCTTAGAACTGACTACACAATCAAATCTTTAGAATTCTGTAATCTTTCCATGGCATGAACAGTCGCTTAGAACTGACTACACAATCAAATCTATAGAATTCTGTAATCTTTCCATGAACAGTCGCTTAGAACTGACTACACAATCAAATCTATAGAATTCTGTAATCTTTCCATGAACAGTCGCTTAGAACTGACTACACAATCAAATCTATAGAATTCTGTAATCTTTCCATGGCATGAACAGTCGCTTAGAACTGACTACACAATCAAATCTATAGAATTCTGTAATCTTTCCATGGCATGAACAGTCACTTAGAACTGACTACACAATCAAATCTATAGAATTCTGTAATCTTTCCATGGCATGAACAGTCGCTTAGAACTGACTACACAATCAAATCTATAGAATTCTGTAATCTTTCCATGAACAGTCACTTAGAACTGACTACACAATCAAATCTATAGAATTCTGTAATCTTTCCATGGCATGAACAGTCGCTTAGAACTGACTACACAATCAAATCTATAGAATTCTGTAATCTTTCCATGGCATGAACAGTCGCTTAGAACTGACTACACAATCAAATCTATAGAATTCTGTAATCTTTCCATGAACAGTCACTTAGAACTGACTACACAATCAAATCTATAGAATTCTGTAATCTTTCCATGGCATGAACAGTCGCTTAGAACTGACTACACAATCAAATCTATAGAATTCTGTAATCTTTCCATGAACAGTCGCTTAGAACTGACTACACAATCAAATCTATAGAATTCTGTAATCTTTCCATGAACAGTCACTTAGAACTGACTACACAATCAAATCTATAAAATTCTGTAATCTTTCCATGAACAGTCGCTTAGAACTGGCTACACAATCAAATCTATAGAATTCTGTAATCTTTCCATGAACAGTCACTTAGAACTGACTACACAATCAAATCTATAGAATTCTGTAATCTTTCCATGGCATGAACAGTCACTTAGAACTGACTACACAATCAAATCTATAGAATTCTGTAATCTTTCCATGAACAGTCACTTAGAACTGACTACACAATCAAATCTATAGAATTCTGTAATCTTTCCATGAACAGTCGCTTAGAACTGACTACACAATCAAATCTATAGAATTCTGTAATCTTTCCATGAACAGTCACTTAGAACTGACTACACAATCAAATCAATAGAATTCTGTAATCTTTCCATGAACAGTCACTTAGAACTGACTACACAATCAAATCTATAGAATTCTGTAATCTTTCCATGAACAGTCACTTAGAACTGACTACACAATCAAATCTATAGAATTCTGTAATCTTTCCATGAACAGTCACTTAGAACTGACTACACAATCAAATCTATAGAATTCTGTAATCTTTCCATGGCATGAACAGTCGCTTAGAACTGACTACACAATCAAATCTATAGAATTCTGTAATCTTTCCATGAACAGTCGTTTAGAACTGACTACACAATCAAATCTATAGAATTCTGCAATCTTTCCATGAACAGTCACTTAGAACTGACTACACAATCAAATCTATAGAATTCTGTAATCTTTCCATGGCATGAACAGTCGCTTAGAACTGACTACACAATCAAATCTATAGAATTCTGTAATCTTTCCATGAACAGTCACTTAGAACTGACTACACAATCAAATCTATAGAATTCTGTAATCTTTCCATGGCATGAACAGTCGCTTAGAACTGACTACACAATCAAATCTATAGAATTCTGTATTCTTTCTATGAACAGTCACTTAGACATGCCTACACAATCAAACCTATAGAATTCTGTATTCTTTTCATGAACAGTCAACTTAGACATGCCTACACAATCAAACCTTTAGAATTCTTCTGAATTTAAAACCCAAAAAATGGTCTAAAATGGGCAGTGCAAAACCAAACACTTCATAAAACACCTACCAAATTAGCCAATGGTAGAAAAAAAAAAAAAGTATTTTCACCTTCATGGAATAGTTTACCCAAAAATGAAACTTCTCTCATAATTGTCATAAATTGTCTCTGAACCAAATTTAATTAAAGTTAAATACTTGAATAGCTTAAGAATAAGTAAACAATGTAAGAATTTTCATGTTTGGGTAAACTATTTAACTAACCCTAGATAAAACAAATACGGTTTAATAAACAGTAGTACAGTTAAATTTGTATAAAAGGCTTTATACAGTCCAACATCTTCAATGAAATTTACCATCAGCAGAACGTTGTAGCTGTGTCAAAGGAACGTCTCGGTTACGGATGTAACCCTCGTTCCCTGAGTAGGGAACGGAGACGTTACGTCGGATGACGACGATTGGGGTTTCGCTTAGAAAGCCTCTCACCTTCGAGTATATAAAACGAGCCAATGGCAATGAAATGCCATGGGTCTGCGGAATTTGCATAGCGTATCTCTGCCCACCGCAGGGGGTATATAAGGAAGTACGCTGCAATATGCAGATATGTCTTCGCTGAGGAGCCGAGACTGAACTCAGGCGTTTTTCAGCGATACAGCGGAAGTGGCAGGAAGACGTAACGTCTCCGTTCCCTACTCAGGGAACGAGGGTTACATCCGTAACCGAGACGTTCCCTTTCGTGGTCACTCCGAGTTACGTCGGATGACGACGATTGGGGTTCCAGTCTAATCACGCCACCTCGGCTGTCATCCAGTGCCCTGCGTAAGTCTGAGCTCCCTGTTGTGAGAATAGCACGAACGAAGGAGTCCTACTTAACACAGGAATACCAAGGTACACTGGGAAGCATATCTCAGGAGAAATATGCAATTATGCCCAACCATTAAGGGGGGGACTTGAGAGACACATATGACCCAGAGGGATGCATATGGGGTATCACTGAGGTGTCCAGCCGCAGGTGGAATATTTAAACCCCAGGGTTGGCAAGGTGGCTTGCCAAGGGAAAGACACACGCTCAAAAGAGACTTATAGTGGAATACACATGTGGGGGTCGCCCAAAGGGGGGACCATGCACATGGAGGCACCTAGTCAAGCGCAAGAGCTGTGTTATGGCAGATTGGCATAACTCAGGCGTTGACGTAACCAGTGCTGGAGGAACTCAGAGCTTATCAGACTCACCTGAGAAGATGATCGCACGTATCCCGTCCGTGGAGAGGAATGGCGAGCAAGCGAAGACACCTGAGCAGAATCTAGTACCGGCTGGTTGAAGCGAGTACATGAGAAGAAACTGGCTCTACTCGGAGATTATAGAATCTCTCGAATGTGTTGGGTGTCGCCCAGCCTGCAGCTCTACAAATGTCTGTTAGCGAGGTGCCATGCGCTAGAGCCCAAGAAGAAGCCACACTACGAGTGGAGTGGGCTTTCACACCAAGGGGGCATTGACGACCTTGCTGCTGGTATGCCAAAGCAATGGTATCCACTATCCAGTGAGATAACCTTTGCTTTGAGAGAGCCTTTCCCTTCAGCTTCCCACTATAACAAAGAGCTGGTCTGAGGTCCTGAAACACCGCGTTCTGTCTACGTAAGCACGAAGGGCGCGTACTGGACAGAGCAGTGCCAAGGCTGGGTCTGCCTCCTCCAAGGGCAGCGCTTGCAGGTTCACTACCTGTTCTCGAAAGGGTGTGGTAGGAACCTTGGGCACGTATCCAAGCCGGGGTCTCAGGATCACGTGAGAGTTAGCCGGCCCGAATTCCAGGCACGCTTCGTCAACCGAAAATGCCTGCAGGTCCCCTACCCTCTTGCTGGAGGCCAATGCAACCAGGAGCGCTGTCTACATAGACAGGAACTTAAGCTCCACTGATTGCAAAGGCTCAAATGGAGCACTCTGCAGGGCAGTTAGAACCACTGAGAGGTCCCAAGAGGGTACGAGGGGAGGACGAGGAGGATTTAGTCTCCTCGCTCCCCTCAGGAACCTGACGATCAGATCGTGCTTCCCCAAAGACTTACCATCGACTGCTTCGTGATGTGCGGCAATGGCGGCAACATACACTTTCAGGGTGGAGGGAGACAGCCTTCGCTCCAACCCTTCTTGCAGGAAGGAAAGCACGACACTGATCGGGCATTTCGTGGGTTCTTGATGTTTAGAAGAACACCAGTTGACGAAGAGGTTCCACTTCAACGCATAGGCATGTCTCGTGGACGATGCTCTAGCGGAAGTGATGGTAGCCACCACCGCAGGTGGTAGGGTACTCAAACCTGCCTCGTCCCGTCCAGGAGCCACACGTGGAGGTTCCAAAGATCGGGACGAGGGTGCCATAAGGTGCCCCGTCCCTGAGAAAGGAGGTCCTTCCTCAGAGGAATTGGCCAGGGAGGTGCTGTCGCGAGGAGTACTAGTTCGGAGAACCAGGTCCGGTTGTGCCAATACGGGGCAACCAAAATGACCTGCTCCTCGTCCTCCCTGATCTTGCGCAAGGTCTGCGCAAGGAGGCTCACTGGGGGAAACGCATACTTGCGTAGGCCCCGCGGCCAGCTGTGCGCCAGTGCATCCGTGCCGAGCGTGCCCTCGGTCAGGGAATAAAACAGGTCGCAATGGGACGAGTCGTGGGAGGCAAACAGGTCTACCTGTGCGTCGCCGAACTGATCCCAAATCAGCTGGACCGTCTGGGGATGGAGCCGCCATTCTCCAGCGAGAGGCCGAACTCGAGACAGCTCGTCGGCCGCCTGGTTCAGGTGTCCCGGGATATAAATGGCTCGAAGCGACCTCAGATGCTTCTGACTCCATATGAGGAGGTGGCGAGCGAGTTGCGACATACGGCGGGAGCGTAGACCACCTTGTTGGTTGATGTACGCTACTGTTGCGGTATTGTCTGATCGGACTAGTACGTGCTGACCCCTGAGCAGCGCATGGAAGCGGTGCAGGGCGAGACGTACAGCCAGCAACTCGAGACAATTGACATGCCAAAGGCGCTGGGGTCCTGTCCAGGAGCCCGCGGCAGCATGACCATTGCACATGGCGCCCCAGCCCGTGGTGGAGGCATCTGTTGATACAACAACATGCCGGGAAACTCGCTCTAAGGGCACTCCGGCCCGTAGAAAATTGAGGTTCGTCCACGGGGTGAAGGTCTGACGGCAGGCTGGAGTCACTGGGACTTGGAGCGTGCCGTGTTGCCATGCCCACCTCAGGACTCGATCGCGAAGCCAAAGCTGAAGCGGTCTCATATGAAGCAATCCCAGCGGCGTTGCTGCGGCTGCGGATGCCATATGCCCCAGGAGCCTCTGAAATAACTTCAGTGGAACCGCACTCTTGCCCTCGAATTGGCGAAGACAAGTCAGCAGTGACTGCGCGCGCTCGCTCGTAAGCTGCGCGCACATGGCGACCGAGTCGATCTCCATACCGAGAAAAGAGATCCTCTGCACGGGGCAGAGTTTGCTCTTCTCCCAGTTGACCCGAAGGCCCAGACAAGCTAAGTGCCGGAGCACTAGGTCCCTGTGTTCGCAAACCTGGCCTCGAGAGTGAGCTAGGATTAGCCAGTCGTCGAGATAGTTCAGGATGCGAACCCCGTGTTCCCGGAGGGGAACAAGGGCTGCCTCGACGACCTTCGTAAAGACGCGAGGAGACAGGGCTAGCCCGAAAGGGAGAACCGCGTACTGGTATGCCTGCCCCTTGAAAGCAAACCGTAGAAACGGTCTGTGTCGAGGTAAAATGGAGACATGGAAGTAGGCGTCCTTCAGGTCGATCGCTGCAAACCAATCCTGCGGCCGTACACACTGGAGGATGTGTTTGGCCGTTAACATCTTGAACGGCAGCCTGTGAAGGGAGCGGTTCAAGACGCGCAGGTCGAGGATTGGCCGTAACCCACCGGACTTCTTGGGTACAATGAAGTAGGGGCTGTAGAAGCCGGACTTCATCTCGGCTGGAGGGACAATCTCGATCGCACCCTTCGCCAGTAGGGTGGCGACCTCCGCTCTCATGACAGGGGCATTGCCCCCGACCATAGTGAAGCGGACTCCCCTGAAGCGGGGAGGAGATATCGCGAACTGAATCGCGTAGCCGAATCTAATGGTTTTCGTGACCCAGCGGGACAGTCTGGGAAGCTCTAACCAGGCCTCCAGAAAGTGCACCAGCGGGGTCATACGAACCACAGACGTACCGTCGGTGGGGCAGCGAGGCGGAATGACCGGCACCGGCGAGGGTGGCATAGCGGCCCTGTGCGGGGGCACGGTCATAAACCGCATCCTGCCAGAGGAGGCCAGGGGAGGGCGCGCGTCCCACGGGGGCGTGCTCTGGCAGGGGTCTGGCGACAGAGGGGGGATGAGAGGAGCGTGGCCCGTGGGCGGCGCGTGCTGTCATCCACTGCCTCTTAAAGCTCAGAGAAAGAGCATCAGTTCTTTAGAACAACATTCTCCCCCAGCCCTCCACTGGGGGAAGGAGTGGTCCTGCTCCCAACTCCCCGAAGAACTGAGCCCTAACTCCAAGCTGCCCATCTCAGGAGTGCTGCTTAGCCAGGTGTTAGCCGGCTAAGGGGCAGAGACAGGCAGTGCCAGCCTCCAGCGACCTCCTCGTGCTCGGACCGGTGAAGGCTCGAGGGAAGGAGCCGCATGGAGGTGGCGTCGGCGGGAAGCGGACTAAGCAGACCACACCAACGGATGACCGTCAGTGCATAGCCTCAGTCCGCTTCTGGAGTGATCGAAGACTGTTGGGCGCAGTCCTCAACCACACCGCCGACCAGGCTGCCCGCCTCAAGGGTGCTGCTTAGACTGACGTGGCAGTCTAAGGGGCGGAGACGGGCAGCGCCACCCTCCTGCGACTTCCTCCTACTCAGAGCTGGTGAAGGCCCGAGGGGAGCAGCCGCATGGAGGGGGCCTTGGCGGGAAGAAGACTAAGGAGACCGCACGGATGGATGACCATCGGTACAGAACCTGAGTCTGCTTCAGGTGGCCGAAGCCACCCGCCAAAGAGCTCAGCCTGGGACATGGGGGAGCTGAGAAAATTAATTCTCAGACCCTACCACATCAACCTGACTAAGCCCATGTCTGGACCACATAGTGGACATCACCTGACCCAGGATCACGCAGGTACCGATGTCGCCCGAGAGCGAGGTCAGTAGTGTGCGTGGCGGAACAACCAGGCCGGGCATGGGAGGCATAGCGTCCCAGCATAGGGGCGTGGTTAAAATTTTCCGCGTTCTGCCAGGGTTGGCCAGGGAAGGACTAGCGTTCCACTGCGGCCGGTTCGACAGAACTCCCGGGACAGCACTGCATCGAAGGCTTAGGCGACACACAGTACTGCATGACCATGCCACGATAGTGACGGGGAACATACAGACCATGATCACCATGCGATCGAAAGCAGCGAAGGCGGAGGACACCCGCGAGCCGCGAAAGTCACGGGGAGTCTCGCGCAGCGCAGGCGTCCTGATGCACGTCCGGGAGAAGCTTACAGCGCTCGGGGGGAGGGCGGGGCCACTCCAGCCGATGCTTTCAGCTGCCCGGGAAAGCATGGCTGACAGCTCTGGATCGGTCCCGGCAACGATGGCACTCCCGTGGGAGGCAACGCAGTCGAAACTTCATTTCCAGAGGAATCAAGCCCACCTTGTGATGCTGTGAGTGCATGGTCTGCGATGTGGAGGGGGGTGTGGCCCGAGGAATTGACTCGTCGGTTGTTGTGCCACACCAAACCCTCAGATCACCCTGGCCACCAGCCAAAGTATCTCTTCTCGAGGAAGAGATAAATTGGGGTGTGGCAGAGGGGACTCTACTCACATGGAGATCATTGAGTCTTGATCTATAAACATCGCGATGGTCATGTTCCCTTCTTTTTCTTTTTTTTTTTTTAGTTTATTTTTTTGCAATGAAAACATGACTCATCAACGAGCGCTGCCAAGCGTGATTAAGCCCAACACGCAAAACAGCGCTCGCGACCGTTAGGCAGATGACCGCACAGTGCGCACACACATCCAGAAAATACACGGGCGAACCGTCTTGAAAAAGACGTGCCGCGTGCAGCTCTTTTAGAGAGTGGAAAAGCTCAGCAGAGTGCTGAAGCGCCCAGGGAGAAACACACTCACTGTCGGCAGATTACTGCACAAATCAGCAGCAGGAAATGCGATCTCGCTGGAAAGCGCCGTCACACAAACACACTGAAGAGCCGCTCGTCTCGAAGAGATTTGAGATGACACTCAAAAGGCTTGTGGAGTGAAGTACTGAACTTGGCTCCGAAGCGAAAACATATCTGCATATTGCAGCGTACTTCCTTATATACCCCCTGCGGTGGGCAGAGATACGCTATGCAAATTCCGCAGACCCATGGCATTTCATTGCCATTGGCTCGTTTTATATACTCGAAGGTGAGAGGCTTTCTAAGCGAAACCCCAATCGTCGTCATCCGACGTAACTCGGAGTGACCACGAAAGGGAAACAAATTTACTCCTGCAGCTTTGAAGAGAGGTTCTGCACCCTTCGGCTCATCTGCTTACTCTCTATGTCCATGATTATTTTCTGAAAGGCCTCAAATGTATATTTGAGTCCTTCAGGATATTTTAAGTTCAGTGCATAAATGAGTCCAAACATCATGGCACAGGCATATGCAACAGAGGGCAAATCATTTAGTACTTCCACACCTTCAATGACAATGGAAATGTCCAGTGCACGACTAAGAGCATCACTTTCGCGGATTACAAAAAATGCCATCGTGGTGTTTTCAAATTCTCTCTCCGCTTCCTCCCTCTGGTCAGCCTAAAAAGATAGAAGAATAGAGAGTGAGGGACAGTGGAAGAAAAAAAAACACCCCTTCATCTTAAAATTTATTACAAAATTTAGTTAGTTGTACTACTATGAAGTTCAATGTAGAGCCCAAACGTCTGTTGCAAACTTTCATTAAAATATCTTCATTTGTGTTCAGTGTAAAAATAAAATTTATACGGTTTATTACAAGAGTAGAGTAAGTGATGACAAAATTTTCATTTTTGGTTGAAGACGTACTTTTAAACTCTCCTTCGCTTTTAAAATGCTTTTAAACACTTGTACAATCAAACGCTCCCATGTGTTGACCATTGTAGACAATAACAGACATTTGTAGAGTGCAGTACCACAATGCCCATTCAGAAGCATTTATCAATCTACTCAAACAGTGTTCAAAATGCATTTTTGGGTGAACTTAATATACACATCGATAATGAAAAAGATGCATTGGGATTGGCATTTAAAGACATTGTAAATTCAATTGGAGTTAGACAACACGTGTCAGGACCTACTCATCGTCGTAATCATACTCTAGATCTAATATTATCACACGGAATAGATGTGGATGCCGTTGAAATTCTGCAGCAGAGCGATGACATCTCAGATCATTATCTAGTCTCGTGTAATTTGCATTTAGCCAAGGCTGCAAAGCCGACTCCGTGTTTCAAATATGTGAGACCTATCACTTCTGCTACTAAAGATTGCTTTATTAATAATCTTCCTAATCAGTTTCATCATCTCGGCATCTCAGATAGCTTAGAAGAACTAGATATTACAACAGAAACGTTTAACTCTCTCTTTTCCAGCACTTTAGACACAGTTGCTCCGTTGCGCTTAAAGAAGATTAAAGAAAATAGTCCAACGCCGTGGTACAACGAGCACACTCGGGCCCTTAAGAGAGCAGCCAGAAAAATGGAGCGCAACTGGAAGAAAACAAAACTAGAGGTATTTCGCATTTCATGGAAAGAGAACTCAATTACTTACAGAGAGGCTTTAAAAGCTGCTAGATCTGCTTATTTTTCAACCCTATTAGAAGAAAATAAACATAATCCTAGGTATTTATTTGAAACGGTGGCTAAACTAACAAAAAATAAAGCTTCAAGCACCGAAGTTTCCAAGCAACACAGCAGTAATGACTTTATGAACTTCTTCACTGATAAGATTGATAATATCAGGGACAAAATTATAACTATGCAACCGTCTACTACAGTATCGCATCAGGCAGTGCATTGTCTCCCTAAGGAAAAATTTGATTAATTCGTTGCTATAGGAGAGGAAGAATTTACTAAACTCATTAAATCATCTAAATCTACAACATGTATGTTAGACCCTATACCGACTAAGCTACTGAAAGAAATACTTCCAGAGGTCATAGATCCTCTTCTTAATATCATTAATTCGTCTTTGTCTCTAGGATACGTACCAAAAAACTTTAAGCTGGCTTTGATTAAACCGCTTGTTAAAAAAACGCAACTTGATCCTTCAGAATTAGTCAATTACAGGCCGATCTCGAATCTACCCTTTCTGTCAAAGATATTAGAAAAGGCAGTATCCTCACAACTGTGTTCCTTTCTTGAAAGAAATGATATCTGCGAGGATTTCCAGTCCGGATTTAGACCGTACCATAGTACCGAAACAGCTCTCGTTAGAGTCACAAATGATTTGCTCTTATCATCCGATCGTGGTTGTATCTCTCTATTAGTGTTACTCGATCTTAGCGCTGCATTTGACACCATCGACCACAACGTTCTTTTAAATAGATTAGAACATTATGTTGGCATTACAGGAAATGCACTAGCATGGTTTAACCCTTAATCGCTGTTTGGGGTCATTATGACCCCACTGGACTTTTCTTTCATTTTTTAAAAATGTTACCTTCATATCAGAGGCATGAAACTCTGGGACTTTTCCTAAATAACCTATCTAAACATGCACAAAAAAACTGGGCTTGATTTGGTTGTTCTAAAGGTGTGTAAAAAAAAATTTACCGTTTAAGCTGTTTGGGGTCAAAATGACCCCACATTGAAAATGAATGGGAAAATGAAAAAAATGACTTTTTTTTATTTTGTTTGTCAAAAAAATAAAATTAAATCCATTATAAATCTGAAAATTTATACATATAAACCAAGGTCTGGTCCTAGAGCATAAATAAAAAGTAGAACGAACTTTCTATCTCATACACACACACACACAGACACACACAAACACATAAACAAACACACAAATGTATGTGTTTGCAACAGAGAGCATTTTTACAGAAATTGGTAAATAAAATAAACAAAACTGGCATAAATCTAAAAAAATTTACATTTAAATCAAGGTCTGGTCCTAGCGCATAAACCCAAAGTGGAACGAACTTTCTATCTCATACACACACACACACAAACACACACAAACACACACAAACACACATGTATGTCACTGCAACAGAGAGCATTTTTATAGAAATTGGCAAATAAAATAAATAAAACTGGCATAAATCTAAAAAAAAAATTACATTTAAATCAAGGTCTGGTCCTAGAGCATAAACCCAAAGTGGAACAAACTTTCTATCTCATACACACACACACACACACACACAAACACAAACACACACAAACACAAACACACACGTGTATGTCCCTGCAACAGAGAGCATTTTTATAGAAATTGGCAAATAAAATAAACAAAACTGGCATAAATCTAAAAAAAAATTACATTTAAATCAAGGTCTGGTCCTAGAGCATAAACCCAAAGTGGAACGAACTTTCTATCTCATACACACACACACACACAAACACACACATCTATGTCACTGCAACAGAGAGCATTTTTATAGAAATTGGCAAATAAAATCAACTAAACTGGCATAAATCTGAAAAATGTCACATATGCAACATGGAACAAGCTTGTTCACACACACACACACACACACACACACACACACACACACACACACACACACACACACACACACACACACACACCACAGTCATGTCATAGTGGTGACTTGTAATGGTTCTGCAAATGTATGTATAATCATTTGCAAAAGCAGATAATTCAAAATATATCAGAAAACAACAACAAATTCTAACTCTGACAAAAATACAGATTTTTTTATGTATTTCAAAATGTTTAAATAAATATTCACAAAATATATATATCAAAGTTGTGAGGAGAAGTTGAAGCATCACAAACAATAAAGTGAAAATGAATGAGTCTCTATGGCCCTCTATTGGATATATGTGGTCATTGCACTTTCTTTCTTTAATTATAATTTCTAAAGTTTTTCCACAAACTAGCAGATGTCAGTATTCTATCTCTAACACATAGAGCAATGTCCAAAAACTATTTAGATTTAATTAAGATCATCATTTAAGTGATTTTTTCTTTAAAAAATCATTTTTCATGAGCCAATTTATGGCCTAGTTATGTAATTGTGCAGTAAATAGGTAAAAAACTTCAAAATTTCCACAAAAACACAGCATAAATGTATAGTTGAGAAGTAAATAAAAAAATGATATATAGTTTTCCATATAAAAAATGTATATTTCCTTATGCAATTGCTCTTTAAAAGTTTGGGGTCAAAATGACCCCAAACAGCTTAAATGTTGTCCTTTTTTAACAGCGATTAAGGGTTAAATCATACTTATCTGACCGTTATCAGTTTGTAGCAGTAAATGATGAGATGTCTCATCGATCACAGGTTAAGTATGGCGTACCACAAGGCTCAGTACTAGGACCGCTGCTGTTCACTCTGTACATGCTACCGTTAGGAGATATCATTAGGAAACATGGAATTAGCTTTCACTGTTATGCTGACGATACTCAGCTCTATATTTCTTCAAAACCTAACGAAACTTATCAATTCACAAAATTAACGGAATGCATAGCGGATATAAAAAATTGGATGACTTGTAATTTCCTACTTCTAAATTCTGAAAAAACAGAGTTTCTAATTATTGGACAAAAAACTTCCTCACGTAATAACCTAGAATACTGTCTAACACTTGATGGCTGCTCTGTTAAGTCTTCGTCGTCGGTTAGGAACCTGGGTGTGCTCTTTGATACCAATCTTTCATTTGAAAGTTACGTGTCTAGTATCTGTAAAACTGCATTTTTCCATCTTAAAAATATATCTAAATTACGTCATATGCTCTCATTGACAAATGCGGAACAATTAGTTCATGCGTTTATGACCTCAAGGCTAGATTATTGTAATGCTCTACTGGGTGGTTGCCCTGCACGCTTAATAAACAAACTACAGCTGGTCCAAAACGCAGCAGCTCGAGTTCTTACCAGAACCAGGAAGTATGACCATATTAGCCCAGTTCTGTCAAAACTGCACTGGCTCCCTATTAAACATCGCATAAATTTTAAAATATTGCTGATTACTTACAAAGCACTGAATGGTTTAGCTCCGCAGTACTTGAGCGAGCTCTTAACGCATTATAGTCCGTCACGTCTATTACGATCTCAAAATTCCGGCCAGTTGATTATACCTAGAATATCAAAATCCTCTGCTGGCGGTAGATCCTTTTCCTATTTAGCACCAAAACTCTGGAACAGTCTTCCTACCATTGTCCGGGAAGCAGACACACTCTGTCAGTTCAAAGCCAGATTAAAGACACATCTCTTTGACCTAGCTTTCACATAATACATTATAGACTTCTATAATTTAATGTTATGCTGCATAGATTAGGTCAGCCGGAACCGGGAACACTTCCCAAAAATCCTGATGTACTCGTTACATCATGAGAAGAATGGCATCTACGCTAATTTTAGTGTCTGTGTTTATCCCAAGGTTTTTCCTGCAGCCTGCCGGATCCAGGCCGTATCCAGATCTGACGAAGGACCTTCACCTGGACCGATGACAACGCAGTGCTGAAGTGCCAACTAGTCTCTCCCTATGGAGGATCCCACTACCACTCTACAGATAAGGCGTTGTCGGGAAAATTTGTCTTGCGGTCCTACCCCAAAGCAACAAATAAAATAAAATTCCTTATCAAAATTTATAAGGAAAGACAAGTATTTTGTTTAGGCTTGGCTTGTAGGGAATTCCAAACCTGCGTATATTCTAACGCACATAACTATAGAACCCATTCTAAATGCGCATGTGACCGCCATCAGCGTTTCTCACAGGTTCGCGTTTAAAGTCTGTGTAGAGAGAATGGTGTCGTCTTAGCGGCCCCTAATTTAATAACAAATGATCATTGTGACGGAACCAAATCAATTAAAACTAACTTTAGATGGAAATAACTTAACTCTGCTGTAAAGCCGAAACAATCTCTGTTACCTTAAATTATACGCTTATCTCTGTAAAGCTGCTTTGAGACAATCTACATTGTTAAAAGCGCTATATAAATGAAGATGACTTGACTTGACTTGACTTGAACCAACCCCTATTAAAGGAGTAGTTCACAATCAAAATTCTGTCATCATTTACACGCCCTCTTGTCATTTCAAACCTGTATGTAATTAGTCCTCTGCAGAATTTTGAACAATGTTGGTAACAGAACAGCACAGCCCCCATTCACTATTATTGTATGGACACAAAACCAATGCAAGTGAATGGGGGGCTCTTAAAGGGGTCATATAATGCCATTTTTGTACAAGCTAATATGATTCTTTAGGGTCTAAATTAAAAGTTTGTAATATACTTTAATTAAAAATTCTCATTAGTATTGTAAGAAAACACTAATTTTACCTGGTCAAAAACAGCTCTGTTTTCAGCACGCCGTTTGAGTGCATGTGTCTTTAAATGATAATGAGCTTTGCTCACCGCGCCCCTCTGTTCTGTGGGTACACCGTATTAGACATTCTCTGACCGTATCTAACACAATAACCACGTGTTATTCGTTATAAACGTGGGATTATGAATTATATTGAGAACGTCGTACATAGAAAACATGCCGTAATGTACCCTGAGTGTAAACCTTAGATGCATTCATCGTGAAGCCTGCAGCAAGGTTTGCAAATTTCGCAAAGATTAATATAAATACTAATATAAAGGTTAATAAAACATTACACTCACATCTTCTGGAGGTTCAGCAGGAACACGTTGGTACCGATCCGTTTTTTCTCGTTTGTGAAGCTGTCTGGTGTGAAATGATTCGCGCAAACATGAAAGCACAGACGATCGTGGGGAATCCCCGTGAGGGAATCCCCGCGTCAATCCTTTGGGCATATTGCTTCAAAAACAAAACTCAGCCACTGCTTCTTCAACGGCTCGGATTTAGGAACATCCAAATGACTGCTGTGTTCCTTATTACATCTAAGAACAGAACATCACAATCGCTTAGACGCCATTCTACTCCAGCATATCAACAATGGCGGACTACTATGACGACGGCTGTCACAGCTCGCTCAGGGCGGGTCTTGTGTTGAAACACAGCTGTCAATCAAAATAGCGGGAGGGGCGTACGATCTTATGACGTCACAATATCGAACGGCTTGATTTCAGAGAGGGTCAAACATATAAGGAGATTAAAACAAAACCACTGGATGGATTTTTATCATGATAGGATGGTTGTGTACAGGCACTGCCAACAGACATTTCAGTGCAATCAACTTGTAAAAGTGCATGTACCATTATATGACCCCTTTAACCATGCGCGTAATTTGCACGGGGGTTACGGGGGTTATGACCCCCCCAAAAATCTGATCCAGCTAATATAACCCCCCCCCCCCATATTAAAATAAATATGAAATATTCCGAATGAATACTTTTGTTCGTTTTCTTTATTTCATTTGCCAGCAAGAAAGATAGTATCATATTTTAAATAATCTGTAATGTACTTCCCGCCCACCGCACCGCCGACTACTTGGTATTACCCAACCCGCTTTCTCTACCAAGTTTGTTCACTATATTGCGCAGTCGCTGGGATGAATGGTTGGAGAAAGCTGACGGTGCATGCTAACGGATGGAAAGATGAAAAAGGACACTGAAAGGCAGCCAGACAACGATTTTTCATTGTTGGTCGACACCATTTTTTACAGTCTATGGTCGACACCAGCCAAAAAGAGGAAAAATCCTGACCAAACGGAGGTGCGTTTCTCAAAGTGTGAGGCGCGGGCGCGTGCGCGGCCCACTGCTGGGGGGGAATAGAGACATGACAAATGGGGCGCGACAAACAGGTTTTGTGCCCATCTTTTTAATTCCTTTATTTATTGACCATACACTCAAAACAAAACAAAGACACATTTAAATGTAAGCCTTGCTGAACCTTTTTACACGTAAGTTTAAAAGTAGTAGCTAGGCTATCACTTTATGGTTCCCATGGAGACGCGTCATTCATTGCTTGTCACACCGCAGCCACAATAGCGCTGAATGAATGACTGATGATCTGCTTTTATTTCTTTTTATTCAAAATTTCACAAATTTGTTAGCTATAGCAGGATATATCTGATATTCCGATTGTCAAATATGTGCAAGTGGATGTGTTTTGTTGTTTAAACACCTTTATAACGATCGCGTTAGTTGTATGCGCAACGTATTTTAGGTAAGTTATCTTAAAATACCTAAAAACAAAAATACGTAAATTATTAGGAATTTACCACCTCCGGCTCAATTTGAGATTATTATCATTATTTTTATTTTTTTATAATTTTTTTGTTCTTTTTGCAGTTTGCAAAGTGACAAAATGAATCAAAGCACAACTAGTCCACACTTTCCCAGTTTCTGAATTTGATGTTATCAGAGGCTAAATGCAAACACAATTTTTTTTATCTACTTTTGAGTCTTATTTCATGCAAAGTGATAATATAATTGCACTTTCATTTTCTCTCTTTGAAAGTTTTTAATGCTGTTATTTCATGTTAAGTTTTTAAAATGTGATGTTAATAAAATACATTTTAACAGATAAACTTAAAGATTTTGTTAGTGGATGGTGAGTTTTGGTGATGCCCACCAATATGTGAAATCTGTTCAGAATAAAGGTGCAAGCTGCACTCCAGTGTGCCACCCTATATTGTAATATTGAGAGTTGAATTGTGCATAATACATTTGCTGCATGTAGGTGCCAATACAGTGATGCAATTGATTAATCTTTAAGTTTTTTTTTTTTTTTAGTTTTTTTTTTTATAAGATATTGAACACACAAAAAATCAATTAATTGGAAGCTGCCACTGCTGGCTAGTGCTTAAACACTGTGTCATTATGGCATAAATAGTCAAGTGAACAACTGCATTTACGTTAAGTAGCCTAAATCAGTAAAAGTATCACAATGTATTTCTAAAACAGGAACGGCAAATTACCTTTTACACAAGAAAATTATTCAATAAATAAATTAATAAATATGCAGCGAGTTTAACCCCCCCAATGGTAGACCCAAAGTTACGCCCTTGCCTTTAACAACATTCTTCAAAATATATTCTTTTGTGTTCTGTGGAAGAAAGTAACACAGGCTGATGTGTAAATGATGATACAATTACTTGAACTACTTTAAAGTGATATGTCACTACCAAATCAAAATTTCCCCACATTGTACTTGCAAGAAAAAATGAACTTTTTCACGACTTTATAATTTATTGAGATGCACCTGTATATTCTTTGAGAAAACAGGCAAAGTTATTATTATTTATTATTTTATTATTTATTATTGTGAATTACTGAAATAAATGAACTTTTCCACAACTTGAGATGCACCTGTAACCATATTCAGTTAGGATGCCTTGAGGGCAAGTAAAACATGGGGAAATGTTGACTTGCTAGTGAAATATAACTTTAAGGCAAACATGGTTGGAGAAAATTTCAGTAGTTTGCATTGCCTACATTACCTGGTATTCTTTGATCAGACAGCTTGCATCTTCACCAAGGTACATGATCAGGCACTTCAGCAGGCACTCTCTTCTGATGTCTATGTCCAGACTCTACAAAATGTTCAAGATGTATTGTTTTTATTAGACCAAAACACTACTAAATTGATTGCCACAAGCAATTTTGTTCGCATGCAACCAATACCTGATCCATAACTTTAATAGTATCCTTAGTTTTTTCGCGGAGGACTCCACCTTTGCTCCTAATAACCTGGAGAAGCTGAGAGCTCTGTCTGTCCAAAGAGGCCATAAATCTCGCTTGTAAAGGTAAGGTCGTGATGCGAAAAAATTCTGCATTAATCTGTAAGAAAGAGAAACAGAAAATAGACTTCTGGAAAAGTCTAATATAAAAAAAAACAATATTTTACTTTGAGAACTACTTGTAAAAATACATAGACACACAAAGCATTAAACAACAAAAGGTATAATTAGGGCATCTAAGACATTTTCAAATACACTAAATACTAAAATACCATTAAAAAATTAAGGATTAGTCACTTACATTTTAACATTTTTCAATAAAAAATAAATGCTTTTACCTCCTCTTGTTGAAACAGAGCTGGCCATCTTTCTTGCAGTTCTTGAACACTAGGTTGTTTTTCCACAATCTCTTGTCTGCGTAAGGCAAATGTCTTTGTCATTTTTTCTCTGATTGTCAAAGCATTGTTTCTTTTCTTCGCTTCCTTTACAAGTGCCAGGCGCTCAATTTCAAGGTTTGCTGATGTCTCTCCAGCAGGTAGGGATGGGATATGATTGGCCTCACCACGTTTAGGTCGTTTAACATTTTTTGCTGGAAAAGCATGGTCTAAGGCTTTGGTTTTCAGAGAATTTACCAAATACTCAGGGCATCCAAGACCTTTCAACTGTGTGCGTAGGTTTCCCATCTTCATTTTAAGTCTCTGTGTCCACCCGTAACAGCCACTGAAGGATCCTTTTTCTGCTAAGCAAGGGTGTTTCTTGACAAGTGCCTCTGAAACTTCACAGAAGTTTGCACTGCTTGGATAAGATTTATACTTGTATATCTCATCACAAACCTTCTCCAGAATATCAGACTTCATCTTTGGAGTGACAGTCAGCCTTGTTCCATTAGCCTTAAAAAGAGAATTTCCTCTCTCTAATTGGAGTTCAGTGTCATAAGAAAAGCGTGGAATATTAAATTCTTTTGGCCACTGTTGATTTCTTGTAGAAACTGTTTCTGAGCCAGGGGGTGAGAGGATGATTGTATCATCAGTGTCGCCAGAGCCAACGGAGGACAGAGCATCATCATTAGTCTGGGTCCCATCATTTGCTTGAGCAGTGATTGAGTCTTCGTCTGGCAATGGGATAATCTTTAGAGTGCCAAGACTCTGAAGTTCTCCAGTGTTCGTAAAATTTACAAATAGATCCCCAAAATCTTTATCCTGATACTGTAGTCTGAATCTACAATTTAATCCAAAAGCTTCCCTCATTTTTTCACTGAGCTCATCCACTGATTTGGGAATCCCATCTGGCAGAAGCAACTTTCTTGAATCATCTTGACCCACAATCACCAAAAGCTTAGCAGGTGTTCTTCCTGACATGCTAACAGATTCTGGAAAAATAAATAAGATTAGATACAGTACAAGTAATAGATAATTGCTAGAAATGTACATGTTCACTACATCTTGTGCACTTTTCTTAGAATTTATAAACAATTCTAACCTCAAACATGTATATATCTCTTCAGAACCACCATGCGTCTCCCCCCAATTGTGTACTGAACAAGTGGATATGGGTCTGTAAGGTCATGGTGCTCTAAAAGTTCAATTTTCTTGTCAGATGACTGGACCAAGACATAGGCTCTATAATGTTCAGTATACCATGCATCAAGTCTTCTGACAATAAACAGTGGTTTGTCCTGCAACACAATCATTTGCACAATTTCGCCAAACTCTGGAAGTCCTGAACATTCTCCATGAGCAATGACCATACTTTCTCTGTAGTTGAAGCCTTTAAATGTTACTTCCTAGGCCAAGCACACAACATCCAGGTTTGGGTGTTTCTGTTGTACAGTCCGTGATATGTCTTCATTCAGAACATCAATGGGAAGATTAGAAACATGTGATACTTCCAATCTTGGTGTAAGAGAGCTGCACTGATACAGATGATATGCCATATGAAACTGATGTCTTTGTGACAACGACAGGAGCACATTCTTGAAGCAGTTGGTGTGACGCACAACTCTTTTAAAGAAGCTATGCTTAGCCTCGAATCGCATTGTCCACAGAGCAACCAGAGGGCCAAATTTCTCAATTAGCTCAGGATAATGCTCCAAGTAGTGGTGTTTGGGCAAAAGTTTAGTCTTGGGAAAAACTTCTTGGAATCTGATTCTATGCTCAGATATCTTGAAGGCCAGATATGCTATAGAAGCTTTGGTGTGTGAAGGAGCGACAGCAAGATCTACAATATCTTTCAAATCATTCAGAAGTTGCCACGCAGGTTCATCGGCAGGCACTCTGTCTCCAATCAAAAAAGGAAAAAACCTCAACAGGCTCCAATTTTCATGGGCATTACCCCCTACTGTTCTTCTTGCAGAAAATGTGAGAGGAACAGAATGTGGACGATTTGTCTTGTCATTCCATTTGAATGGAAAGTTCTGAATTGCTTTATTCAGGTGTTCCAAGGTGAAATACTTTTTAGATGAAAAGACTGTCAAGGACAAAGCGATCTCAAAAGGGACTATACCCTCAAAGAGATCATGCACAACATCAGCCGGGAATCCTGTGCAAACATTGAAGTGTGATAATTTTTCTGAAAACACACACCCCCTTTTCACACCAAAATGGTGAGGCAAGTCATTGTCTTTCATAAACTGAAGATGAGCAGAATGTAGTTCTTCAGTTCTGATGCAGAATGTTTCAGATCCAACTTCTTGAGTCTGGTATTCTTCTTTCTCTGCTGTACAAAATCTGCAGATATATTTTCCAGAGAAATTTTCGACAAATCCGCCAATACTGTGAGCACCAAGATTGTCAGCAACAATACATTGAACTGTGCCGTTCACAGTCTTTCCGAGTTTTTCAATGAAAAGTCCATGTCTCTCCAAAGTGACAAGGTCATCAATCAATGGTTCCAGCACTCTGTCATACCCAAAACGCTTAACATCACTGCTTTTAATTAAAGCAGCTAAATTTATAGCAGACAGGGATGACTGGCATCCTTCATGTAAATTGCCTAATATCCAGTAAACTGCCAAAACTTTGTGTTTTTTCTTGGACGTGCCAAGGGGGTTGCATATCTCAAATTCATCAACGTACAAAATTAAAGAGATAGCAGGTTCAGAAAGCAGTTCATTCCTTTGGAAGTTGAGTGAATCAAAAAAGCATGTATATTTACATTCATCTCCTTTATACACTGATTTTAAATGAAGTGTATTATCAAGTATTGGCTGGCAACTCAGAAGTTGCTGCAGGGATTGTAGAATTGGAACGTACTGAAATGTCCTTCCATCACTCCGATCAAGCACATACTCTACAGGCTTTACTACTGAAAAATGGGCTTTGTAGTATGCCTGCCGTTTCCATGTTGTGGAAAGTGGACCTTGCTCTCTGATTGCTGTTTGAATTGGATGTGACTGGCAAAGAAAGGTGGCCAACTCATCTACAACAACTTTATCAACCTGCAAATTATGTTCCTGCAGTACCTGGTGAATAGTTTGATTAACAACTGGAACTGAAACTGTACTTATTAAATACTGCAACTCCTGCAAAAGGTCATCAATGGCCACACCAGGTACAAGAAAAACATGCTCTAACTTTATTAGGACTGAGGCTAATTTGTGCTCTATAGCTTTGGACAAGTCTTCAGTATTTTCTGTTATTACACCAGAGGATGTAGGTTCATCAAGTGAGACATCTTCGTCTGACTCAATGTCATCTTCTGCAGAAAAAATAGGGACTGGTCTTTCACTAACAACAATGCCAGGCTTTAAGTCTTCTTCAGAGAATGATTTGTGTTTTCTTGCCTTGTGCGTTCTAAATGATCCATAAATATTGGTTTTGTATGAGCAGTGAGCACCCACTAAAAACACAAGGAACAGTTTCATTATTTTTCAGGTGCTGCCCAATGTGATGGAAGTAGTCTTTAAACGATGACGTGTGTTTGTATTCACAAAGCAAGCATTCATAAGTTATCAATGCATCTTCTTGAGGGGGATGCTGAGGATGCCTCCTTGACACATGGCTCTTCAGAGAACTCCAAGTTTTAAATGAACAAGGACAGTCTGAATAAACACAAGGATAAGGATGACGACGTCCAAAATTCCGATGATCAAGCTTAAAATGCTTGAGAAGCTCAGAACGCTTGACTTTGGAGACACCACAATCTTTGCATTTCCACATTGAGTTACTTGCCAACAAGAATGGTGAGGTAGAGCATAGGAGAAGAAAGATTTACAAAACTGACCCTCCAAAGCAATAAGTAAAAGGTGCAAATTACTTACGTTTTTCATGTGACTGGATTATTCAAAACCGGTCCTAATTGTTGTTCAGCAGTACCCTATCCTACAAAAGACAAAGAGAAATAACAAACTGGCTCACATAAAAGTAAACAGACGACTTCTTTACCGGGTATGCTGGTTGACACGATAGGTTAAAATAGGTGTTTAGGCACGTCACTAAATAGCCTACATGTGTTTGGGCCTTCATGTAAAGCTAACGTTATGTGTTAACATTAATCATAAATGAGAGATCATACAAGTAAGCAGAGTGAATACCTTGCGAACGCGAGCTTCATTATAAATCAATAAAAATCACCATACTAATAAAGCTTCATAACAACATTAAGTCCATACAAAACGTCTGAAGCGTGCATGTACATGGTGGCGCCATGTATAAAGTACATGCATGCTTCAGACGTTTTGTATGGACTTAACGTTGTTATGAAGCTTTACTATTATGGTGATTTTTATTGATGGCTGATGGTGCCGTACAATATCGCACTCCAGCATACCCGAAACAGTTTTTATACTATGTTTCAATATCAATCCATCTCACCTCAAGCACTTGTGTTATTATTATTACACTCAAAAAAATGCTGGGTTGTTTCTGTAAACAAATTGTTGGGTTGATTGTGCTGGGTCAAAAAGTTGGGTTGTTTGGGGTACTGTAAACACATTATTGGGTTGCTCATGCTGGGTCAAATGAGTTGTAAGGGGGTCATTCACAAATAAACCGCTGGTTGGGTTATTTTGACCCAGCAACTGGTTACTTTTTTCATTCTTTGCGGAACTTTCTGGATTCTTCACTTCTGACTCGAGGAGCACGCCACTCGGAGCAGGCAGTGTTTTATGGTAAGTTAATATGAATGTTTACCTATATTTTTAATAAGTTGTGGTGGTAGCAGCAAGCTAATTTCACTGTTCAACATACAGTCTTTGATGTGGAAGTGTGATGGGTAACGTATTTATTCTGTGAAACATTAAATAGCCACAGCTAGCCGGTTAGAATTTTTGACAAAATGCTGCATCGTTAAATCCTTAGTTGAAATTAAACCAGCTATATATGCAGCCTTTTTGAGTTTAAATTTGTTTAAATTCTAAATTCATCATGTAATTATCGTAGGCCTATTCATTGTGGACGTTGCGTATTTAAAAGTGAGAAAAGCGTTTTGTATGAAATCCATACGCGCAGTTTCCCTCACAGGGCTCGCACGTAAAATCAGCGGGAAATGAGTCTCTAATGTAGGCTAGCTAGTGTGAGTGAAAAATCTGCTGGCGTAGTTTTAGAAATACTCGTCAGATGAAGTGACTGAGGTAAGTTCCAGCACAGTCTACATGTGTCTTCTGTAATGTCTCGAACCATCGTTTCTGCCAAAAAAAGGCTTTCAAGAGCTTGATAGCCTAGTTTTTTTAGTAAATGTATGACTTGCAATCTTTATAAACAGCGACTGAGGAAAGGAGAAATAAATGGACAGGTTTTGAGAAGAAAATGATACCCGTTTAGTTGAACGAATGATCGTCAATATTTAAAACTTAAAAAATGTAAACTTACATGATAGCCTACCCTATCACCATGCATGTCATCTTTCATTTTATTGTGTAACATCTAAACGAGGCGATCATCAGCGCTGCCAGTCAGGAGATTAATGAGCAACTTTGTGGGTTTGTGAGTTTTAATGTTAAAGACACTATCAACATTACAGTAATATTTAAAGGCCATCTTTCAATTTAATTTTATAACTTAATTTATACAGAATTTTGTATGAAAATGTCAATTCAAAAAGACATACATAAGAATTCATATGTTTTATAAGACCCACGGGCAGAAATTAAGAAAAAAGTGTACCTATTCTAAGCTAGGCTTCAAAAAACCGCCCTTTTCCAGAGAACGCGTCATATGACGTAAGGACAGGCAAACAAAGGCGGGGGCGCTGCCCTGGACCCTGGTTCTCAGTGTGGGTTTACGTAGTCTGAGAGGTGGTAATAGAAAAGAGAGCTTGTCGTTATCATTATTATATAGTACGTTTGAGTTGTCACAATGGTGAATTCTTGTGTTTGTTTTGGATGCAACAACTCCAACTTGTCTGGCCATCGGGTCCACCGATTTCCAAACAAGAAACACAAAGATTTCCGTGCTTGGATACGTTTCGTCCAGGCAAAGAGAGGCCATTTCGCTGCCTCCTCGGTGACAAGACACACGGTGGTATGCGAAAAACACTTCACACCGGACAACTACAACCAGGGAGATCTTATGGAATTTCGCATGGGATTTCGACGAAGAGAGTGGGTTAGGCTGGCAAATGGAGCTGTCCCATCAGTGCATGCAAGTCCACCAGCAAAATCTGGCGGGAGTGAAGAGTCCGTTAGCACTAGCAGAGAATCTGCGCGCCGAAAACGGGAGCTTTGCACAGTAAGTCTTATAATACTGTATACAAATTGTTGCATCGAAATGTAGCTCTGCATGTAATTTCTGCAAATGTATTTTTCTTGATGTTATAATGGATTAGTCTTGGCATGACTTAGTTTGAGAAGTTAACGTTAGCACCATGAAGGCACGAAAGCCCGCCTAGCTGTTAACGTTAGCTTACTCCTGTTACACCCCGTGAGGCTGCACATGAGCCTCCTGACACTTATTTTATTGAACTAATAAGACGGGCTTCCAGACTGCGACCATTTTCTGAGAATGTGGGAGTCAACATTTTATGTGGTCGCATTTGTGCGAGTGCATGCAGGTTCATGTAACGTTAGCCTACTAAGTTACTCGGTTAAATTCACGCATACATTTTCCTGCATTGAACTTGGTTTAGCGCCCGCCAAAGTGAATTTTTGTCCCGCCAAAGCTTTATTTGATCGGTGAGTAATAGATGAACTGCTGCGCTTGGCTTGTGACAGTGTGCATGTTTCGAGCAGAGAGAGAGAGAGACCCTGTCGCGCGCGCGCACTCTGTAAACAAGACTTCACCGTCTCCAAAACGCATCCAAGTAATGCTTTACACTTTCGCCTGGCATCCGAAGAGAGAGAGTGCGCGCGCGACCGGGGCTCTCTCTCTCTGTGAAGCTGGTATCAACAGGGCACATGCGAGGGAATGCAGCTCGGGACAACTTTGAAAAGATTTTGAAAAGATTAGCAGTCTTTTAAATAATGCATGAATGGGGTATTTTCATGAAAGGACTACATTTTTTTAAAGTTTAAAGTTGTGATTTTGTTTTCAGATTTTGGGAGAGAGTGCTGCCAGCAAAGACGGGGCGGGTGCAACTGCCACTTCAGATCCTGAAGATGATGTAGATGGAGACATCTCTACAACGGACCCTGAGCCAGTAGTGGTCCATCGTGGATCACAGTGCAACATAAGATGTTTACATCGTTCATTAGGTAGTTAGCTTATATCTAGCATTCACCATACATGCCATATACAATCACAAATAAGGATTACATGCCAAAATTTTTCATGATCTCCATGGTTACTATTTTGTAATTTACACTTTTCAGACAGTAAACATTAAAAATTATGAACTTCATAATGTTAGAAAAATATATTTTGTACTGGGATGCATTAGATTAGTGCATGTGTTGTTGCCAATGAATGTACAATGGTGAACAATTATTAAGATGAATCTCTTTCATCTAAGCTGTTCAGGTAAAGTCTCAGATGGTGGATGTGGGGACTCAAACCGAAAGGTTTGAGCATCGCAGATCAACTCCACTGGCCAGTCCTGAACAAAGTGATGATGAATGGTCATTTTCTGATATCATCAACCATTCTGGTGATATGTCATGGAGTCCCGGGGAGGAGATGTTGAGCGAGTCCTCTGAGGAGGAACCAGAAGAGCTGGAATCTCTCAGTGACCCAAAGTAAAAACCTTTTTATTAATGGAAAATGTCTGATTGTGTATCAAAAAATGTCATAGTCAGAATTAATGTGTTTTTTCCTTTTCTTGTTTTCAGTGCTGTTGACAAGTTCATTGTTTGCCAGAGGCAGTTGCTGTCTTTGTTCACGGTTTGTCCTGCATGCTGTGGGGAAACCCAGGGACACATAATGCACCCGGAAGGAACCTTCATAAAAGTCAAGCAGGTAATGTCTTATTTGTCAACTGTCTGTGAGGAGCTGAATTATAGTCTGTGAATGTACAGTATGTATATTCATTATTTGTGTCTTAACTATACAGGTATTTCACTGCCTCATCTTAAAGCTGCTTGAGTCTTGAATCTTCTCTCATCTTTCAGGCCTGCGGAACTTGTGGTTATGAGCGTTACTGGCAAAACCAAGAGAAGGTGCATCGAAACATGCCTGCCTGCAACCTTTTACTCAGCGGTGCCATCCACTTCTCAGGTTGCATGGCTACTCAGACAATCAGGATGCTGAAGCTGTTTGGACTGCAGTGCATAAGTCCCGGCACTTTTTTCCGCCATCAGCGCTATTACACTATCCCTACCATCGTGCAGGCCTGGAGGAATGAGCAGAAGGGGATCATCAGGGAGTTGAAGGAGACTGGGGGTGGATTGATCCTGTCTGGTGACTGCAGGTAGAATGGTCCAGCTCACGTCACTGATGTAGAACAGGTCAGTGTATTTTTGCATTAACCTCTAAATGTAACTGTTTTTGACGTTCTTAGATCAGATTCTCCTGGACACTGTGCCAAATATGGTAGCTACTCCTTGATTGAGGATGGAATTAACAAAGTTTTGGATGTTCAACTTGTCCAAGTAAGTTGATGTCACATAAAAATCTTGCGTCTGATTTAGTTACTAATATTACTGTTACTGTTAATAATCCGTTGGTTTTACAGAGCTCAGAAGTCCCAAGCAGCTCTTGGTGTGAGCTAGAGGGTCTAAAGCGGAGTATGCAGTTCCTGATGGACCAAGACATGCAAGTGTCTGCTCTGATAACAGACAGAAATCGGCAGGTAATGATGCTAGGAGAGATCTAAAGCTGAACAGCATATTGACATGCACCGTATCACTCAAAATAAGTTCTAAATTCTATAAAATCAATTTGTGTCTTATTTGTTTTAGGTGGCCAAGTGGGTACGTGAGAAAATGTGTTCAGAAGGAACAAGGCATTTCTTTGATGTCTGGCATATTGGGAAAAGTATGTATTGTGATGTTGGTAGTTCTATATAATAGACTTGTTTTTTGTAGTTAAATTCACTTTCCTAATAATTAGTTTGCTCTGCTCTGTTTGTCTGCTCTGGAACAGGCGTACAGAAAGCACTGGATGCTGCTGCAAAAGAGAGGGACTGTGAGGATCTGAAGCTGTGGAGGCCAGCCATTATCAACCATCTGTACTGGACCGCAGCTTCCACTCCTACAGGAGATCCAGATGAGATGCAGGCAAAATGGCAGAGTATGATAAATCATGTACAGGACATACATGAACACAGCACTCCTGCATTTACCAGCTGCGCACATCCACCGTTGGAAGGAGAGGCAAGAAACAAGGAGTGGCTGGAACCAGGTACAACATAGTGGCCTATGTTAAAAGATGTCAAATGTTTAGTTTGTCAAGTTTAGTTTGGTTTTATCAATACGTAACCCCATGTGTACTAATAATTACTTGTGTTATGAAATGCGACAGACTATATGACATAATATGTTTTATTTAGGATCACCAGCAGCCACTAAACTGGAGAGTGTAGCTGCCAGGAAAGCACTGGTAAAGGATATTCGACAATTGTCACCTCAGCATCAGACATTCTCCCTGGAGGCCTACCATTCCCTCATTCTGCACTTTGCGCCCAAACACACTGGCTTTTCTTTTCTTGGGATGTACAGCAGGTAGTGTTATCACTCAAAAGTATCAATACTAATAAAATTAGGCATTTATTTTCAGTTTCAGGATATTGCAATACTTTTGTAGCAGGATGATGACAGAATGAATATGGCTAAAAACTAATGCAGTCTTGTATAGCAGACCAAAATGTTATTGATTGATAACTGCATTACATATTATTTGCAACAAAAAAAAAATTGCAAAGATGAGTCATTGTCTTAGACCCATTTGAACTGAAAACATTAATGTCATGTATTTCTGTTGCATTTCACTGCATTGGGTTAGCTTTGGAGACCTAATGTTCTATCTACTTATCTCCTACAGACTTCTCTTGGCGGCCCTACATTACAATAGTAATGGCAACAGAGATGTAGCTCGAACCAGTGAGGGTGAGGCACGCTACGCCGTTCGCTACCCACGGTTTCGGAAAGGTGGCTGGGTAGTCCACCCCATCAAGGAGAAACCATCTTACGGTTAGTAGATTCACTTAGTTTTTCAATATCTTTTTTATGTGGGTCAACCATGTTACTAAATGTGTTCTAAACATTTCTCTCCTCAAGGATACGCAACAAATCTTATGGTCTCTCTGGTAGAGGAATACTCAAAGTCACCACAGGCCCTACAAGAAAGCAGTGCTGTCTTGTCCTCTGCTGCCCCGCCCCCCCTCACCACTTCCCTCCAGAAGGTTGCCAAGGATGAGGCAGTCAGCCTCCATCTCGCACAACACTCACGCTTTAACATCTAATAAAAGATCAATTTTACCAGTTGAGTTTGTTTCACTATGGATTTATTAATCATCTTCCAAGCGGGGCCACTGGAAACCTTTGTATGTTTGTCCCTCCTCTGCAAACTGCCTCCTTATTGCTGACACAACACACGAAGGTATGGCTTTCCTAATGTCCCTGCCTAGTATTCCGTACGCCCAGCGGACAACCTGCCTGTATGCGGTGTATCGGAACTGCCTGTGGTGGAGATTGGGACATAATTACATTTTGATCATACCATGGTTTCATAATAAACAATTCCAATGGTAAATATTGCATGTCCTGTTGGCTGATATTCTACTGTACTACACAACACCAAAATTGTTTTTATAGTAAGTATATGGAAACCACTGAGTTTAAAAACCTGCTTAACAGGATTTACTATTTTGGTGTAGAAAAGCTGGTTCTTTAAATTGCAGTGTGAAATAATTTTTGCTCAAAACATACTCTGGTCTGCTGGCTTGGAGAGGGCCATGCTCCTGTCTGAAGTTCATGTATGCTATCTGCAGCACAAAAGGATTCAGACAGGATGCTTCAAACCCTGGATGGAGTGTGAGGCAGGTAATGTCTTCTGGGGGATCTAGGGTTTGGACAAGGGTCCAATAGGCGTCGACCTCCCTACAGCACACACTCTCCACTGCTGATGGCATAGCCTCACATCTACCACACAAGCACCTGTTAAACAAAATGTGCTAAGATAAACTCACTCTCCTTCCCTCCTTGTAGCTCTAGTGGTTGGTGTAAGACCTTGTAAGAAACGACATGTAGACTACCTACTTACTTCCTAAAGCTTATGTAAATATGCACTGTAAAAAGACGACCCCCCCCCCCCACACACACACACACACACACATTTATGCACAGTATAGGCTGTCAATTAGATGCATTTATCTGCATGCCTTACACCCAGTATCCCTCCAATTGACAATAAAATATCCTTGTAACAATGACTATATTTACATGAACAGCATATTCCCGTCCTAACCGGAACACTAACTGCTTTCATACATGTACTCCGCAGTACATGCGAGCTCATTTACATAATGTCCGTCGGAAATACTAGGAGGGGAATAGTATAACAGCCGGCTAAGTTCGGAATTCCAGCTGGCCGGTTATGTTGTTCAGATATACGGCCCAAACGCTTGACATCTGCAGAAGCAGAACATGCGGACACCTAGGTCTGAAAGCAGCTACTGATTAAAAAAATCAGCTAGCAATTTCTACAAAATTTCACGATAAACTATGTTGTGCAGAAATGCACAGCTTTTCCATCCCTGTCCAGACTAGCTGACCGTCACAGATGTAAGCTAACGTTATAGCCTACAGCATTCATTAGAATCTGGGATCTAAACTCAACATTTTAAGACACATGTTGCATATGGTGACAATCTACATGGATGCTTGAAAAACAACAAAGTTGACAGCAATATTGCAAAATATGATTTATTAAAGATGCAATGTGATAAACATGGAGACAACGTTAGCCACAATTAGCTATAGCCTGTGGTCACTCACCAAGACACCTGCCCAATTCTCCACCGATTCTCCTCACACCACAACTCTATCTCTCTCCTCTGTCCATTTACCCTTCCCCTTAACTCTGCCTGACCCCTCTCTTGCCTAGGTGGCTCATAATTATACGGCAATGGCCCATCGTAAGAGTTTACATTAACCCCTACTGCAACCTCTTCACTGTCTGACTCCATTACGAAGAGATGAGATTTACCGGCCGTTGCGTCACTTCCGATCAGAGCGTTTTTGACAGCGGAAGTAATTTTACTCACACTTTCTTTTTAAAAACTTTTTTCATGCACATTTATGATTAATTTCTTCACGCAAATCGAGTTCCTACACTATTTATCTACACGTTCATTCACAGGGATCTTCAACTTGAAAGATGGCCTTTAACTTTTAATAAAGTAATGTTTTATTTCAATGCCTTAATGTTGATAATATTTGTCCAAATTACTCTTTTATTACTATTACTATAATTCAGTTTGCAAATACTGAATACACATTTTGTTTATTTTTCACATTTGGTCATTTGGTAATGTTTGCAATAATTTTAATTGCATATTCAATAATAAATTGATACTTCCACAAAAAAAAGCTTAACTTGCATGTCAGTTTTATTGCAACACTCTAAGTGATTGTCCGGGAAGCAGACACACTCTATCAGTTTAAATCTAGACTAAAACGCATCTCTTTTACCTGGCATTCATATAGAACATTATACATTTATATTATTCAAATCAGTTAAATGATTATTAGGACACTTTCCTATAACACCTGATGTACTCGTATTTAATAAGAAGAATGGCATCTATGCTAATGTTTGTCTTTATGTTCATTCTAAAGTTTACTAAAGTCAGCCGGATCCGGGCCGTATCCAGATCAGAAGGTGGACCTGCGCCTGGACCC
The DNA here is from genome assembly GCF_964197995.2 of Scardinius erythrophthalmus. NCBI lineage: Eukaryota > Metazoa > Chordata > Actinopteri > Cypriniformes > Leuciscidae > Scardinius > Scardinius erythrophthalmus. The sequence goes on from NC_138245.1 coordinate 2,286,427, forward strand.
ATCCATGACGCATCCCTGAAGTGCCAGCCTCATTAGCCCTGTGAAGGCCTCATCGACACGACTGATCCTCAACAAACTCGTCTCCATACCGGTGTGATGACTCCGACTTCCAACCAGATGGAACTGGATAAATATTCTGAATGTTCTTATTCAGTCTGACCTGTAATGCTGCCTGAATCATAATTATACACTGTTCGCTCGATGGCCAGAGGAGAACTGAACGACTGAGCCTTCACCCAAGGTTTTTTTTCTCCGTTCTGTCACTGATGGAGTTTTTGTTCCTTGCCACTGTTGCCTTGGCTTTTGGCTTGCTTAGTTGGGGACATTTAATATTCAACAATATTATTATAAGGTGGACGATGGCGCAATTTTCTTCTATAAACAAACTTTGTTGTATTATTTTCATGTTACAGTATCACTGTGAAGCTGCTTTGATACAATCTGTATTGTAAAAAGCACTATATAAATAAAGATGACTTGACTTGACTTGTATAATCAACAGGTGAGGACCAACATGGTTGAATATTTACAAAATGAGATGACTGGAGAATTGCTGCACATTCTGTGCCTCAGGGATGAGACGAGGGGGACATGTCAGACCTTTGACATTGATTAACATTTGTATTCGTTAAAGAAAAGTATTAAAGAAATGTATCAAATAAATAAAAATAAAAATGAGATTGAAATCACATATAAAGTGGCCTCTCTGGTTTATTGTATTACAGAGATAATAATTATTTTACATTCGTAATATAATAAATATTTGTTACTAATTTTATTAAGGCAATGAGACAAGAAATAACCCAGCACATGAGTAAGACTTAACCCAGCAAGACGGTTAATTTCACCCACTGGTTGGGTCAAATGAATGACCCAGAAATATGGGTTAAATGGTAAAACCCAGCACTTGGGTCAAACCAACCCAGCGCGTGTTCTGTCCAATAGTGACCCAGCGGTGTGGTTAAGGTTGGGTTATTTTTTAACCCAGCAGTTTTTAGAGTGTATTATTTTATTTCCACTCGGTTTAACATCGTGATGAGGGAAACTTGTAAACCTTCTAGCCGAGTTAGAGCTGTCAAACTAGTAATACTAACCATATGTAAAACAACAGTACAACATAATATTTTATGAAATCATACATGTATAACAGGGCTTGACATTAACTTTTTGCTCACCAGCCACTGTGACTAGTGGTTTTCCTAAGTTACTAACCACTCAGCATTTTCACTGGCCAAAATGTTTTGGTTCGGAAATTTGTTGTTGGCTATATGTAAATGACCACTGTACCACAAGTCTACATGAAATGCATAACAGGACAGGTCATCAAATAGGCCTTTTTAGCTCTGATATGGTTGTGTGTAAAGCTCCTTAAATCTAGATGGAGAAAACAGTTGCTTGTCTAATTTTTTTTTTTTGTAAATATAATTTATTCTCAAGCAATATTCTCATCAGTGTTTTATCAGCTATGACATATTTAAATTTAGCATATTTTGTGTATGAGCCTATACAGTAGCCAAGTGAAATATGTGATTTGACAGTTTATTTTATTAAATATCAAAAATCCAAAAGGTGTGCATCATACCTAACACCTAGATGAACACTTTGCAGTTGGTTTTGTGACTGTAAGTCATTCTCTTCAAATGCTATTGAAGTTAGAAACGACATATGTCGTGTTTAAGTTTAGAGACAGTCCCTAAATGCGAATATCGAACGTCCAATGTCAAGCCAATTTTATGGCAATCCCATCAGATGCGCTACGGTTCTGCGGTAACTTTGATTGAAACTATATTCGCTGCTGAAATAGAACAAAAACAGAATTAATCTCCTAAGTAAGTAGGCTACTACATCGCTCGTACTCTTTTTTGAGTGCAAATTTCAGTGAGTGAGAGCGTGCTCTGAACAAAACTCCCGCGTTTGTAATCTGAACAAAACTCCCGCGTTTGTAATTCTGATTATTAGACATTGCACTCATAAACTTAAAAGAATCGCGTGTGTTTGTTCTAATGCGCAACGCGATTACTGTATAAGAGATGCCTTTTGAGAAGACTTAACCCGCCAAAGTGGCTAGTGGGAGTGACTGTGTTACATGCCACAGCTGAAATCCACCCGCGAATGGCGGGTGTTAATGTCAAGCCCTGATGTATAATGATAATAATACGGCCAAACGTATGTTTAAAATTACTTACCAATTTTCTTGATTCCCGTTTTACCACGCTGAGTTCTTCCATGCGGTGTAACAAGATGGCGGAAAGCTGAACGTCCTCACGCACGACCACGGATGACGTTAGAAGTCACGTGACAATGGGAACCAATATTTTTAATTTAATTTAAAGAAATGTATTTACTTTACACTAACAAGACTTACTTTTAATTTGACTCAACCGAAACTTTTTACGTAACATTGATGGCTAGACAGAAAATTAAATGTTTTGAGTTAGATCAAGTATAACAACTTCTTTAGAGTAATGACATGCCTTGTGCATTTTTTTCACACAAACCATGGCCATACATATTAAAAGAGATACATTTTGTGGTATTAGACTTTTGGAGAAAGAGTTAAAATGCTCTCAATTAGCGGACGACACTGCTATTTTTTTAAAAAGTGAAACTGAAGTTAAAAAAGCTATTGAGTGCCTTAATGTTTTCTCTTCTGTATCTGGTTTATGTTTAAACATTAAAAAATGTGTGTTATTCCCCTTGAAAACATGTAATCATAATAACATTTTTGGTATTCCAGTAAAGGAGTTAGTAGATTATTTAGGCATTAAGATCTGTAAAGACCAAAAAGAGAGAAATAATTTAAATTTTACACCAATTATAAGGAAAATTAAACAAAAATTTTATTCATGGTTAATGAGAGATCTCTCATTAAAGGAAGAATATTATTATCCAAAACTGAAGGATTGTCACGCTTGGTATATACAGCTCTTGCATTAGATGTTCCACAATCAATTATAAAAGAGGTGGATACTGTTTTGTTCAATTTCATTTGGAAGAACAGACCTCATTATTTAAAAAAAACTGTTTTATGCAATCCAATTGAGGATGGTGGTCTAAATGTACTTGACTTTAATACTGCTAATTGCGTATTTAAAAATAAGTGGATAAAGAACTACTTTAACTCTAAAGGCAAAATTTGAAATATCATCCCTGAGTTCATTTTTGATAAGCTGGGGGGCTTAGAATTTTTTTTGAGGTGTAATTTTGATGTACCGGTAAATAAGATTCCGATAAAGCTTTCTTCTTTTCATAAACAGGTTTTTCTATTATGGATGCTCATTTTTAAGCATAATTTTTCTCCACACAAATCTGTGATTTGGAACAACAAATATATTACATTTAAAAATAAATCTTTATTTTACAGAAATTGGTACAATAACGGTATAATTTTGGTCAGACAGTTATTTAAGAATAATGGACATCTTTTTAATTACTGTGAATTCCTTAAAGGAGAACTCCGGTCAATTTTAACATTGAGCTCATTTTTTTGTACATTTGCCGAGTTCACGCGCGTTTTATAAAAGCAATAAGGTACTCTAGGCTAGTGCTGTATCATCTGAATAAGTCACGGCTGAAGGGCGTTGTTAGGCACGACGCGAATATGAAACATTGGCCGAGGTTCTCGGTTAAAGCTAGCGGGTATTAATGTCTGGCTATAATTGTTGTAGAAATTGTGTTACTAAGACTTCTGTACACCCAAATAGTTGAATTTCCAAAACAGCCTAATACATGAATGAACCTCATCGTCGATTATGGTCTAGTCTGAGTCTAACATGGTCAGACTGTCACGGTTCATAAATCCTATGTCTCTTCCTTGTCTCGTGTTCTGTTGTTGTGTGTGTGTGTGTGTTAGTGCTAATTGTGTGGGCGTGTCTACTCATTAGTGCTCATCAGTGTTCCAGCTCATCATCCCCGTCACCAGCTGCAGCTCATCTCATCACCCTATATATACTCACCACTTCCTCATCTCCTTTGTCAGATCGTTGTGTATGGTGTCCCGGTTTGTTTCCCAGTCGTGTGCCTTCCTTTGTTCCTGTTCCTGTTCCTGTTCGTGTTCGTGTTCGTGTTCCTGTTCCTGTGGATTACTTTGGATTATCTCACCTCTGGACTCACCTCATCGCACTGCTGCACCTCACCACCGGGTTTCATCTGGCCATCGGGGTCCCTGTGCCGCTAGCCTGTTCTCTGGACGTTACGTCATTCTATATCACAATAAAGAGTTTAACTTGCATCTTGCTTCCTGCCATCATTTCATGACAGAACGATCTGACCTCACCATGGAAGCAGCGAGTGACTCTTCAAGTTCACTGGAAACGTTTGTGAGCAACAGCAGACAGAGAATGGACGCTCAAGAGAAAAACCTCAACAATACAGCTCGCGCTGTTCAGGCGTTAGTGGCGCAGGTGTCCGGGCTCACCCAGCAGATTCAACAGCTTCGCATTCCCACTCCGCCACCCACGCCGCCGATTCCCCCACCACCAGTACAGCCCTCCCAGTCGGAGCCCCGCCTGCCGGTTCCCGAAGCCTATTCAGGTGAACCTAATTACTGTCGTGCTTTCCTAACCAGGTGTTCGATGCATTTCTCTCTTCAGCCCAGAACATTTCATGATGAGCGGACCAAGGTCGCGTTCGTACTGACGCTCCTGACTGGGAAAGCGGCACTATGGGGAACGGCGGTGTGGGAGAATCGGGACAAATGCTGCTCCTCGTTCCAGAGGCTCTCCGATGAAATGAGGCGGGTATTTGATCGCGCTGTTGCAGGAAGAGAGGCTGCTAGAGTGCTGGCAGATCTACGACAAGGCGAGAGATCCGTGTCGGATTTTTCGATTGAGTTTCGAACCCTTGCAGCAGAGAGCCGATGGAACGAGGAGGCGCAGTGGGACATGTTCCTGCATGGGCTGGCTGACCGCGTCCAAAAGGAAATCTATGCCATGGACCTTCCCACCAGACTTAATGACCTCATTGCTCTGGCCCTAAGAGTGGACGCACGGCTTTCTCGTGTAGAGCGACGTGATCAACCTAACCGTCCTTCTGGAGGTACCGAGGGATAGCATTCCGGAGGTGGGGACGCAGTCAGCCCCGTCTACGATCACGAGCCCATGCAGGTGGGTCGAGCCCGGCTTTCCCGGGAGGAGAAGGAGAGGCGGAGATCCCTGGGCCTTTGCATGTACTGTGGAGGAGCTGGACATTTCGCTTACAGTTGTCCGTTAAAAGGCCCAGCCCTGACAGTAAGTATGAGGCTACTGTCGGGTGGGATCTCTGCCGAGAAGACCTCATCAACATCTACTCTCCTTCCGGTAAGACTCCGATGGTCAACTCACCTCCACGACTGTCGGGCACTTCTGGATTCAGGGGCTGAGGGTAATTTCATGGACCACACTTTTGCATACAAGTTTCAAGTTCCCCTCAGACCCCTCACACACCAGATTGCAGTACACGCCCTCAATGGTCAGAAGCTCCCCACCATTTCACTAGCCACCGAAGACATCACCCTCATCACATCAGGCAACCATACTGAGACCATCTCCTTTTACATTCTGGACACTCCTCTTGCACCCATCGTCCTTGGTCACCCCTGGCTCACCCGTCACAACCCCAAAGTGGACTGGCAGTTAAAGTCTGTGTCAGCGTGGAGTAATTTTTGTCACAAGTCTTGTCTTGTGTCTGCTTGTCCGTCTGTTTCTGTCCCTGTGTTTCAGGAGGAGGCAGTGGATTTATCTAACGTGCCCGCGGAGTACCTGGACCTGAAGGAGGTGTTCAGTAAGTCTCGGGCTGCTTCTCTTCCCCTGCATCGTCCCTATGACTGTGCTATTGAGTTATTGCCAGGTACGTCTCCGCCTAAGGGCAAGTTATATTCACTCTCTGTCCCTGAGAGAGAGGCCATGGAGAAATACATTTCTGATTCTCTAGCAACGGGGTTCATCCGCCCTTCCTCTTCTCCAGCGGGGGCGGGGTTCTTTTTTGTGGGGAAGAAGGATGGATCGTTGCGACCTTGTATTGATTACCGGGGGCTGAACAGCATTACGGTAAAGAATACTTATCCTTTGCCGTTGATGTCTTCAGCCTTCGAGAGGTTGCAGGGAGCATCTATCTTCACGAAATTGGATTTACGGAATGCTTATCATTTGGTCCGCATCAGGGAGGGGGATGAGTGGAAGACCGCTTTTAACACCCCCAGGGGGCACTTTGAATACTTGGTTAAGCCTTTTGGCCTTTCCAACTCCCCAGCGGTCTTCCAGGCACTTGTCAATGACGTGTTACGAGACATGGTCGATCAGTTTATATATGTCTACCTGGATGACATATTGATTTTTTCATCGTCTCTCCAGGAACACGTGCAACACGTCCGACAAGTGCTTCAGAGGTTGCTAGAGAATGGGCTTTATGTCAAGGCGGAGAAATGCGCTTTTCATGCACAGTCTGTTCCTTTTCTAGGTTACATCATTTCGGATGAGGGAATGCGCATGGATCCTGAGAAGATCAAGGCTGTGGTGAATTGGCCAAGTCCAGATTCCCGTAAGGCCCTACTGAGGTTTCTGGGGTTCGCCAATTTCTACCGGCGTTTCATTCGCAATTTCAGCCAACTAGCCGCACCTCTGACCGCCTTGACCTCCCCCAGAACGACGTTCAGGTGGGGGTAGGTGCAGTGTTATCCCAGCGTTCTCCTTCAGACGACAAGATGCATCCTTGCGCGTTTTTGTCTCATCGTTTATCCCCTGCCGAGCGCAATTATGACATTGGCAACAGAGAGTTGTTGGCGGTCAAGTTAGCATTGGAGGAGTGGCGCCACTGGTTAGAAGGGTCGGGGGTACCTTTTATCGTCTGGACCGATCACAAGAACTTGGAATACATTCGGACTGCTAAAAGATTGAACTCCAGGCAGGCTCGGTGGGCTCTTTTTTTCGGTCGTTTTGATTTTACTCTCTCGTACCGCCCGGGTTCCAAGAACATCAAACCCGATTCTTTATCACGTATTTTTGACCGTTCCGAACGCCCGTCTACTCCCGAGTGCATTTTACCAGAGACTCTATTCATCTCTACACTCACATGGGAGATCGAATCGAAGGTCAAGAAGGCCTTAGAAGGGGTAACGCCTCCGGCTCGTTGTCCACCGAATCGGTTATTTGTGCCTGAGGGTTTACGGTCCAGCGTTATTCAGTGGGGACATTGTTCCAATGTGGCTTGTCATCCAGGAGTTAATCGAACTAAATTTTTAGTCAAGCACGATTCTGGTGGCCTCTTATGGCTCGTGACGTTCACAGTTTTGTCTTGGCTTGCTCAGTTTGTGCCACGGGTAAGACTTCTAATCGACCTCCAGATGGGTTACTTCAACCGCTGCCGGTGCCTTCGAGACCCTGGTCCCATATCGCTCTAGATTTTATCACCGCCCTCCCACCCTCTCAGGGTCACACGGTAGTTTTGACCGTGGTGGACCGGTTCTCGAAGGCGGCCCATTTCGTTCCCTTGCCCAAATTACCTTCAGCCAAGGAGACAGCGTTGATTGTCGTTAACCACGTCTTTCGGCTACATGGCCTCCCGACAGACGTGGTTTCTGACAGAGGACCCCAATTTGTGTCCAAATTTTGGCGAGAATTTTGTAAACTCCTGGGGGCGACTGTTAGTCTGTCCTCTGGGTTCCATCCCCAGAGCAATGGTCAAACTGAGCGAGCCAACCAGGATTTGGAGAGAACGTTGCGATGTTTAGTGTCCAAGAATCCTTCATCTTGGAGGCAACAACTGTCTATGGTGGAGTACGCCCACAACACGTTGCCAGTGTCATCCACAGGCCTATCACCGTTTGAGTGTAGTGTAGGGTACCAGCCACCAATTTTTCCTAGTCTGGAATCCGAAGTCGCGGTCCCCTCCGCCCACGCCTTCGTCCAGAGGTGTCGCCGTACTTGGACCAGAGCCCGTGAGACTCTACTCCAAGTGGGGGCGCGCACCAAGGCCAAAGCCGATCGCCACCGCAGTAGGCCTCCCGTATACGTCGTCGGTTCTAAAGTGTGGCTTTCTACCAAGGATATTGCTCTCCGCTCCGTTTCAAATAAGCTTGCACCTAAATTCATTGGCCCGTTTTCTGTCACTAAAATCATTAGTCCGGTGACAGTCCGCCTCAATCTCCCTCCAGTGTACAGGAGAATTCATCCCGTTTTTCATGTGTCCAAAATTAAGCCCGTTTTCTTTGCTCGCATTAATCCGCCAGTCCCGGTTCCCCCCCCCCGCCGCGACTCGTAGACGGGGAACCTACTTATTCGGTCAATCGTGTTCTGGACTCAAGACGAAGGGGACGCGGATTCCAGTACTTGGTGGACTGGGAAGGTTACAGTCCGGAGGAGAGAAGGTACCAGCTAGAGACATCCTGGATCACTCCCTTATCGATGATTACAATCGGCAGGTAAGGGAGCCTGGGAACGCCAGGAGGCGTTCCTAGGGAGGGGGGTACTGTCACGGTTCATAAATCCTATGTCTCTTCCTTGTCTCGTGTTCTGTTGTTGTGTGTGTGTGTTAGTGCTAATTGTGTGGGCGTGTCTACTCATTAGTGCTCATCAGTGTTCCAGCTCATCATCCCCGTCACCAGCTGCAGCTCATCTCATCACCCTATATATATATACTCACCACTTCCTCATCTCCTTTGTCAGATCGTTGTGTATGGTGTCCCGGTTTGTTTCCCAGTCGTGTGCCTTCCTTTGTTCCTGTTCCTGTTCCTGTTCGTGTTCCTGTGGATTACTTTGGATTATCTCACCTCTGGACTCACCTCATCGCACTGCTGCACCTCACCACCGGGTTTCATCTGGCCATCGGGGTCCCTGCGCCGCTAGCCTGTTCTCTGGACGTTACGTCATTCTATATCACAATAAAGAGTTTAACTTGCATCTTGCTTCCTGCCATCATTTCATGACACAGGCTGGTTGTTTCCATGTTCTAATGTTGCGGCAGCTTCCCGCAAAAGCTCATTAACAGATTTCGCCATATCTCGTCGTCTCGATTACAATTTTAAATAATTTTGTTTCACACATTCAACTCATGCACACGGGATGATGACTTAGCTTTACAGAAGGCGTGTCTCAGCGCCGTTACTAGAATAAGCCACACCCACTCATTAACATATAATTTGCATGCAGGTTGTCTTTGAAAATGAAAACGAAAATGAAAACTGTGAAATAAAAGAGGAATTAAAATGAAAACGAAAATTTACATTTGTATTTGAATTGTCACTATTATTGCGTGAGCGTTACTAAAGAGCATTGTAAAAACTGTATTTGTAGTTTATTTTTCACGTTTGGCTTTTCATTTTAATATTGGCAGTCTTGCCTCGAGACTGTAGTGGAAATGAAATGTGAAATCACCAATTGCATTTTATTTTTCAATTTGACAGGGATAATGCTGTGAAAATGAAATCATTTAATTTCATTCTCAATTTTGTCACATTTTTCGCGTACTGTTTTCTGTAATGAAATTGTTAATCTGGTTTTAATTTTAATTTTAATCATTTAATTTATTTATTTAAATTTGGCAGAAAATGCCTTCCATAACTTTGGACTTCACCCGAAAACAGGATGTAAACACAGGTATTTGCGCTGGCTTAAATAACATCATTTTTATACATTTCTTTCACATCTACTGCAGTCAGATTCACTCGTGTTCACTCTGAAGGAATCACTCACATTTTCTGTGCACTTGTAATGACACATCAAGGATGTTAAGAGGCTAAAAGCTGGTTTAAAACTTGCCCCATTGAAGTCAACAGGGTGCAAATTTTAAAAATAGAATAACTCGGTGTAGGCAACACCGATTTTTGTCGTTGTTCTCTGTATTGACAGCACTCCAAATGTACAAAAAAATGAGCTCAATGTTAAAATTGACCGGAGTTCTCCTTTAACTATTATAAGATCCCTGTAGCGGCTAAGGAGTTTGCAGTGGTTTTTGATGCCATTCCTAGTGGCCTTATTCAACTTTTATCAGGCAATATATCTTCTGAAGCTATCCCCATATATGGGTGATTCTTCAATTAGGGGAACTTTTATGTCCCCAGGTTATACATTCATGTTAAAAATACTATATTATAAAATAAATAGTTTAGTTATTTCAAATAATATTTATTGAACCACCAAAAAATGTTATACACTAAAATCAGTATGATTTCCATTTTTAAAAATGTTTTCATCACTAACATTTGGCTACTAAGGCCTTGTCCCCAACCCAGACTTTAAAACTTATCTGCTCTGAAAATGTGATAAAATGTTATCAGTTCATTAAAAAATCACAATATATGTTTAAAAAGTAACTTAAAAAGGCACTTGATGCATAATTCGGGTTCATATCTGTGGAATTTGTGAATATTTTTAACAATTTAGTATTGTCCACAACAATACTGTCATTACCATGACAGTCTACGATTACAACAAGGATATTTTTGAGGGTAAGACTTGTTTATGCCGTAACCATGGAAATGAAGACTAGCAGAGGAGCACATGTCAGCCATGAAAGAACAGTGATATTTGATGTCTGAAAAAGTAAGTAATTTAATCATGAATTCCTTCTGATAATGGAGTAGACTTATTCAGCGTCATTACCATAAATGCTGTAACAGCAGTATTTTGATAAATGTATATATATATTCACATGATTTATGTGTATTTAAAGTTCTTTTTGTACTAGCTGCTGAGTGATGTTAGCAAATCCATGACCTAGCATCTTTTTTCCTGAAAAAAATAAAAAATGTCATTACCGCAACACGTCATTACCAACACAAAACTTGTTGTGATGGTAATGACAAGTGATGGTGGTAATGACATGTGCAAAGTCTAAATTCTAAATAAAACCTAATTTTACAACAAGGACAATTCTTTATGAAATTAAATTAGCTTATTTTAATACCATGAGCAAGATCCTAAGCAAAAACATTGGGTTACCACAATACTCCCACATGACACACAATGGCATTGCTCTTTGACACTTTGCTCATTGAGTGACTACACTATGCCTGTCATTTAAACTAGGGCACAGTATCTCTTTCTCTCCACATCCCATCCATCTCCCTTTATCATCTCTAATTCACATTTTGAATGTTCAAATACATGTTTGAAAGCAAACACATTTCATTATCCATTGTTAGTTTTAACCCAATGCAACTTTTATGAGTTTTTAACCTAAACATATAGTATTTCACCTAATGGTAATAGTCATAGTTATGAAATGTGTATGAAGGATATTTTTATGCTGTTTTATCCCATTGTGACAATTGATTCTCTAGAAAATATTGTATGGTTTCTTCATGATTGAAATAAACATGTTCAAGTTGATGGTTGTCATATTTATATATATCTCCTCACATCTGTCCATTTCTTTCAACAACACTCACCAGAAGTCATTATTTAAGCCTTTAAATTTGCTTTATGTATCAGTGCACTTTTCATTTATGTCATTACCAAAACACTATGTCATTACCAAAACAGTATGTCATTACCGCAACGTTGCTTAATTTACATCAAAAATACCTTTAAAACTGTTTTATGTTCAATCTTGAGGTACTAAATAAAAAGCCTAATGAAATACTCATCCACCTATTAAAAGAAAAAACATCTAAAATTAATTTTCCAGAAATTAAACAAAAGTGTGCTTTGATGAACACAGAAAAACACATTTTGATGGTAAGAACAAGAAAATATATGTAATTCGCTGAATGGAAACATTTTGTTTTTTATACGTATTGTTGAAGGTTAACAATGTTTGCAAGATAAATGAGTTTAAATGATCTCCTTGATACATTCTTTGCATTATGAGACTTTTTGATGTTGTGATGGGAATGACGTTTTGCAGTGCCAGTTGGCAAATAGATATAAAATACTCAAATTATATTTAAGCTCAGTCGCGGCCATTATTATATCTTTACATCAAAGCATGTAAATATTGTCTTGACATAATTCTAACAAAATTCAACCAAATTTCATTCATCAAAATGTAAGATGGCAAAATAGCCCCCAATTGAAGAATCACCCATATACTACTAATCAGTTAAGTATTGATGGCGTGAAAATTATAGATAAAAAGTTTAATAACTTTTATATTAGAGAATTATGTAGGATTACGTTATTGCCTAAATGCAAACCTTTTTGGAACTCAATGTATAATCAGATTGATTGGAAAGAGGTCTGGAACTTACCCAGTAAATACTGTCTGACCAATAAAGTTAAAGAAATTACATATAAGATTATTCACTTGATTTATCCAGTGAGACAAGTAGTCTCAAGATTTTTTAGAGACATGGAAACTACATGCAACTTTTGTAATACAGAAGAAGAATCAATAAAACACTTATTCTTTGAATGTGTATTTACCCAACTGTTTTGGATTGATGTTGAATATCTGATATTTAAATTCACAAAATTAAAGATTCAACTATCTGGTAAAGATATATTTTTGTTATACAAAAATAAGAGTGTGGAACAAAATTTTGTTGTTAACTTAATAATTATGTATGGAAAATACCATATACATAAGCAGAAATGGACAAATAATAAACCTAACATTATATTATTTAAAATTGAGCTTAAACATTATATTGAAGCCCTAAAAGATGTTAGAAATAAAAAAGCGAAACAGATGTATAAAAATTTTGAATCCTTTTCTTTGTAATTTTTTCCCCTGTTATTTTTTATTTTATTTTAATTTTATTGTTTCTTTGATGCTATTCTGATTGTAATAGATAATAATACATTGTGTTTCCTCTGTATATGTATGTTGTCACGCTCACCATGTTTCTCCTCGTGTGTAGAGCTGGTTAAACTAGTGTAATAAACCTCATAGAACAGCCCTACGGTGGTCAAAAACCCTCAACAGCCAGCCGGTTTGATCAAAAAGGGTTTACACTTTATTTCAGATAGAAAAGATAAAACTCATATTCACGGGCACAGATATAGATACGGAGAAGGGGAAGAGAAACACGGGAAGACCTGCAGGGCACACATCACTTCATCTACACACAGTGAGTTTCACGTTTAATACGTCACATAGTGTTTTATACTCAACGTAACACCCCAGTCTGCACAGCACACAGTGGACAAAAGTAAGGCGTGTTTTCTCCGTTCTCAATTCCCTGACCTCCCTCCTTAACTGTCCGTTACACAATCAAACCAGTCCACACATACATGAATAGATTAAAAACACTTCCCTCTCTCAGGGCAAAGAAGACCCATCCATATGGGGTGGATAGTGCAGGCGCTTCCCGTATCCTCAGCCAAGGACGCTAATCCACCATCCAGGAGCCGTAAGGCATAAGTTCTGTCATGTTCTGTAAGAATACTTTGCATTTAGTTTGTTACTTTCTCCCCCTAGTGGTCATCTAGGAGTAATTCATTATGTTCATATATAATTCTTACATTACTTTCATTGGTTGATTTTATCACATGATGCAGTCTGATCTGGAAACACATTAGTAGTTATATTCCATGCGGTCAGCTTGCAGCTCTAGTCACCTTATCTTGTCTCCATTTCTGTTTGTGCCTTGGAAAAGCATCGCTTGTAAGTTGTTTTGAATTTATAGTTAACTTCATTGATACACATGCGTCATGTATGATGTTCTGTGATGTTACTTGAATATTTATTTGTTAACATGTGAAAACTGCTATTGTATAGCCTTTCAACGACAAGGTCATCAATAGTTTGTTAGTTTAGTTGTTGAGCTGCACATACTATATTTACAAGTTATTTACAGCTATAAGCAGGGACGTGCACAGGGGGGTTGCTCAGGTTGCCCGGGCAACTGCCCATATGCCCTTCTTGACTCACGTTGCCCTTCCGAGGGGGAAAAAAATAAATAAATAAAAAGTACAATGGATGCAGAATTTCACGTAGGCCTAGATTAAAAAAAATCGCAAAGCCTCATTCAATTCCATTCGGGCACCGAAAGTGAAAGTCACTAGGGGAAGGGCAAACTCTGTTTACGTGGCTGCAGCGCTGCACGCGACCGGCACCTGAGCTGAGCCTGCATGAGCGGCCCTAGAAGGAGATTGTCGCGGTTGTCGGGTGAGACGACTCAACGTTGTCGGAAAAGGTGAGTTTGTGATGTATAACAAACGAACGATCATCATCAGGGTTCCAGACTGCGACCATTTTTTGAGAATGTGCGAGTTTTATGTGGTCACATTTGTGCGAGTGCATGGTCATGTACTACTCAGTTAAATTCACGCAAGAATTTTCCTGCATTGAACTTGTTTTAGCGCCCGCCAAAGTGAATTTTTGTCCCGCCAAAGTCTTATTTGATCGGTGAGTAATGTAGATGAACTGCTGCGCCTGTGACGGCGCATGTTTAACTGAAAGAACAAGCAGAGAGAGAGCTGTCTTGCTCTCTCTCCCTCACACATATTAATCAAAATTAATCGATACGGTGGTAAAAGGTCGGAAGACCAAAAGTTTCATGTGGAGCATTCGGAGATTTGTTTTCCTGAATTACCGCTGGGTGTGAATTGTGCTAAATAAGTTTCCTTAACTTCTCTGAAAAGTGTTCCGGACATTCAGCTGACATAAAACAACACTTTAATTAAACGAAAAAAACTATCCAGTGATGAAATGTTTTCTGTGTTGACAGAAATCTTGGATGTCCATGTCCTAACTGCTGGGATAATCACACAAGGCGCATGACACGTCCAATTCGCGAACTAATGACTAATTTGAACCGATTCATTTTAATGAATGGCTAAAACAACTGATCTTTCCAACAGTGAACTCAGGAGACGTCTGAATCGGTGTATAACTAATCAGTAACACTTTACAATAAGGTTCTATTTATTACATAAATTACATAAAAAGTACAGTTTGCTTACTCAAGCTTAAGCTTTAAAATAAATAAAACCACTTGTTTTTTTGAAAAGCATACTACATTTTTTCCACACAGTGCTATCAAGAAGAACCGTTAAAGAATCGGATCGATAATCAGAATCGTCAGTGGCATTATTATTGATAAAATCTGTGTTATTATTAGTAGTAGTTAAGGTGATTGAGTGCTGTATTTCAGTGTTTTACTTCTTTGTGTATATATATTTTAATAAAGACCCTGTTATTCTCAGTCCTTCATATAGCCCATGGGGGGGGGGGGGGGGCTTTTTTCAGGTCAGAGCAACTGCCCCTCAAAATTCCTGTGCACGTCCCTGGCTATAAGCATACCAGCTGAATGTAATATATATGTTACAACTTTGTAGCTTAAAGGTATATTATTTTATGTCTGTTAATGTATGACGTGTTTGAATAGCATTCAGTAATTGGTGGTATCTTTTTGTATCATTTCAGTTTTACAAAGATTCCTTCTTGAGAATTACGACAACAGTAAAGAGCCTTGAACTTTACTCCAGCCTCTGACTTTCTCTTGAAGCCTGTCTGTCGATTTGTGTACAGTCACACACACTGAGGACAGAATAAGTTAATTCATCAAGTCAATGCGTCGTTCGTGTCAGAGAATTCTCATTCGCAGAGTCTCATGTGGCATGGGGGCGTCAGCCGAACAGTATTCCGAGGTAATAGGTGACTCTATAATAAGCTCATCTCATCTCATCTGATCCGCGGAGTTTCTTCCGTCTGCGGCGCGGCAGATGTGTGTGTTGTTCAGAGATGAGCTCAGCTGATGTTTCATGAGTTTATTTCATGAAAGTGTGTGTGAAACTCTGGCCTGTTCTCTGCCTGTCTCAATTCACTTCCTGTCTAAGTCTGATCTCTCAGGGCGGAGCGTACACGGTCAGACCCTTCACACACTTTAACCAAAAACCGCACACTTTAACTATCACAATCACTCCTTTAGCATTAAACTTACACAATAATAAAATACTTTAACATGAAACTTACTGCATTTTGAATGTAAAACTTTTTGACATAGCCACATTGTTTTTTTCTCTCTAGCCTACTCTGCATATTTACAATATTTTTGTAATTTGTTTTATTTGACAAAATTCATAAAAGTTGTGGTCATTTGTGAAAATGATCTTGGACAAAACGTGTAAGAATGATAAACATTTGTTGATCACAAACACACATATATTTATATATATTTTTGCTTTTGTGTGCAAAAATTCAAAATCCTTTGCAAAAAAGTTTTTGTTGAGGGATTACGACAACAGTTTTTGTTTGATTTACATATTCCCTGCATCACTATTTTCTTTTTTCTTTCTTTTTGTATGGAATATTGCAGTATTTATTATAAACAGAGCCGTCGGGCCTCGTGCCAAAGTAAAGCGACAGTTGACTTGATGATGTAAAGCCAATAGCTAAAGTTCATGTTTTGTCCTTCGAAATCCTATAATAGTAAAAATACATTCATAGCTAAACGTGAGACTAATATTGAACAATATTATTGATCTGCCTGCATTGACACCATTATATGAGTAGGACACCATGATCCACAGTGTCGAAGGCTTTCTTTAGATCTAAGAATATAGCCCCAACAACTCCTCCTTTATCTAATTTAGATCTCACATTCTCCAGGAAAAAGCAGTTTGCAGTTTCCGTTGAATGGTTGGATCTAAAACCAAACTGCATAGGATGCAATCTGAAAGGGCTGTTGTTGAGGTGGCTAGTAAGTTGTTCTACTACATGTCTTTCGATTACCTTTGACACTATGGGTACTATGCTAATTGGTCTGTAGTTACAGACCTTAGATGTATCACCTGTTTTATGAATCGGTATTATTATAGTGATCACAGAGCGAGGAGTGGCCGGGCTCTGTCACAGACCCTGCATATCCCCGTGTCCTCACCACGGCCGTCAAAGACCTTGGCCTCGAGTGGTCTTCCCCAGAGGAGCCCACCAGAAGCCGCCTCGACGAATGGTTCCTTCCGGGGCGCCAGCAGGCCCCTCGACAGCGTCCAGCCCTGTTTTTCCCGGAGGTGCACAATGAGCTGACAAAGTCACGGCGCGCTCACTACCGCCTGTACTCGTCAACCTCAGCCACGCTGTCCACCGTTGACGACTCTGAAGAGAGAGGGTAAACTGCCTGTAATGGAAAAATTTGATTTCCATTGATCTTCAACATATATTGCAAAGTGATGTGTCACATGTCTATATTGTCAATGTGTGAAACAAGATGTATGTATGTACGTGCCTGGGGAGGGGCTGGGTGTGACACTTCAGGAACATATGGGACAGGACCTAGTATTTGACTGTTTGTGTCTTTAGGTATAGAAACTTGAACCGCAATGGGTCCCTTATCTATATGGGCCAAAGAAGAAGAAGAAGAAGAATCAACTGCTGGGGAGGAACCTTGAAAGAGGGTATAAAGGCTGCCCATCTCTTCCTGTCTGTGTGTCACTCACCCTACAGCGTAACTTCTGTGTGGTAGACTGAACCTTCTTGCAAGAATAAATACTTTTTAAAAGACCATTTAATTCAGAGTGTCTCTTAGGCAGTGATGATTATTTAATGAGAATTTTTGCCACAACACTGCCCCCTCTGGAGGAAGCAGTGGCCGTGCACCTCTGCCCGCCCACCGTCGCTGGATGGAGACCCAAGGCGGTTCACCCATCAAAGCCCTGCAGGACCACCTCAGCTCTCGCTGGCTGGGCTTATACCTTCGCCAGCCAAGCTGCTTCGGCCTTGCACACTATGGCAGTCCTCCAGGTGTTTCAGGCCAAGCTCCTGGACGAGTCTGGACTGGACCCCGCGGCCTTCAGGGATCTGCGCAGCGCCACTGTGCTTGCCCTGTGCGCCACGAAGTCCACTGCCCAGGCTATAGGAAGAAGCATGGCCAGCCTAGTTGTGTTAGAGCGCCATCTCTGGCTCAACCTGACTGAGATCAAGGATGCAGACAGGGCTGCTTTCCTGGACTCTCCGATCTCAAGTGCTGGTCTCTTTGGCCCCACGGTGAAGGGATTCTCTGATCGCTTCACGGAGGCTCAGAAGTCATTGCAAGCCATGCAACACTGCCTGCCAAAGCGCTCCAGTTCGGCGTCGGGTCGGCTCGGGTCGCGGCCATCAACTCTTGCAGAAAGAAAAGTACCGATGGTACATCATCGGTCGGACCCCCTCCACACTCAAAGTATATGTGGCGGCCATAGCAGCCTTCCATGCTCCTTTGGTTGACCAGTCCTTGGGAAGGAATAACCTTGTCGTGCGCTTCCTTAAAGGGGCCAGGAGGCTTAACCCACCTCGACCCCCCTCGACACCTGCCTGGGACCTATCCAAGCTCCTCAGGGCCCTTAAGGGACCCCCTTTCGAGACGCTTCAATCGGCTGACCGCACTCCTGCTAGCACTAGCATCGGTCAAGCGAGAGGGGGACTTGCAAGCGCTATCAATGAACGCTTCCTGTCTCGAATTCGGGCCTAACGACTCCAAGGTCGTCAACCCCGTTCAGAGCCCAGGTCAGTTTGCTATCGGCACTTCCCTCACTAGAAGACGATAGAGAATTGAGTCTACTCTGTCCTGCTAGGGCTCTCAGAATTTATCTGGAGCGTTCTGTCTCATTCAGACAGTCAGAACAGCTCTTTGTATGCTTCGGCGGCCGGACCAAAGGGCTTCCGGTCACGAAACAGAGATTATCACGGTGGATAGTGGATCTCTCTAGCCTACGCCTCAATGGGCCTGCAATGGGACTACAGAGGAAAATGAGCTTTTCTGCATTTTGAGTGTAAGCAAAAAATGTCAATTGATGTGCATTGTCCCTTTTAAATAAAAATTAATAAAAATAAAATAAAAATCATGACGTCACATGCCTGTGTATGTATAAGAAACTTGAAACTGTTCCACCTATTTTGTCACATAGTGCCAGTGCCAAAATAAATCAACCACAGTTTCAGGGCAACTGTCGCAAAAAGTGCAATTAAAATCAATATCTATTTTAAATTTCACAAAGTAATGTTTAACTGAGTAAATTCTATGTATAATTTTGAATACCTCCTTAGCTTTGTTTGTTATTAAATATTGATTACACTCTCAGAAAAATAGGTACAAAGGCTGTCACTGGGAATGTACCCTTCAAAAGGGTTCTAATATGTACCATTTAGGTACTAATATGTACACTTTTGGTACCAATATGTACCTTTGAGGGACAAAAATGCACTCTTTAGGTATAAGCCAAACCTTTTTCCACACAATATTGTATGAGTATATGAGGCAAAGACACATTGTTTCTTTGAATTAACGCTCTTATGGATCTGTTTTGTGAGTTAAGGGGAAAAACTAATATTAACTACATTAGAACTTACTATAGTAGGTGGGGATCATTGCTGAATAGTAAGTCTTTTCTGATGTCTAAATAGCATACAGATTTCAGGAGATATTGCATCAAAAACTTTTGCATAGTCCCCTGGTGTTACAGGAATCTTATAATGTGCCAAAAACTCATTGTAAGTAAAAAGAAAACCATTTAAATTAATGCGCGCGAGTGAGTGAGTGAGTGAGCAAGGGACAGTGAGTGTGTGTGTGTGTGTGTGTGTGTGTGTGCGTGCGTGTGTGTGTGTGCGTGTGACGGCACGCGATGACTGGTCGGAAAGCAACGTGTAGTCTGATATGTTTCTTGTCCATGACACGACTAGATTTTAGGAGTCAAAATCGTGTAATTTGACACCGTGACTATCGTAACAGACACGAAAATCTTAAAATCTGAACCAGGTGTTATTCATCGTGTCAGGCTGTCTGTTGCGATGTGTTCATCGCGCAAGTTCATATCGCGATGACGATGAAAATTCGATGTATCGTTCAGCCCTATTATTCAATATATAATACTTATGTGGTGAAAAGTTAGATGAAGATAAAAAGGCCCGGCGACGAAATTCTGATCATTTTACTGGTATTTTGTCAATGTTATAACTACAATTAAGAAGAAAATGTATATTACCAAAGTTAGAAAGCATATGGGAAGGGATAAAGTTCCAAATGGAGTAAGGATTTCTCAAACCTAACTAAGCCAATTTACTTCAAATGTATTATTTAATGTTTCAAAATTCCCCAAAACTAGGCCACCATCACCATCAAGCTCTTAATCTTGTTGTGGGTTCGTCTCGGCTTTGTCAGACTGTTGGACTCTCGCAAGCCGAAAAAAGTCCTGAACCTGGAGGGAAAATTACAACAACAACAAACAAAAAAAGTTCCCTTACGAGAACGTTCTCTCGTACTGCGTTGCAAACGCTGTGGGAAAACTCCTTTTCTCGAGAATATTGAAGCCTTTATTTTAAAACGCATTGCATGCAGCACAGGCGAGAGCATCAAGCTCGCGCGAGCGAGCTGATAGGCTGTGCTGTGGGCAAGTGCACGAACCAATGGCGGATCGGCAGAGGCACGCGAACCAATCAGGGAGCTTGGCACACTGCCAGTGTCAAGCGCGCGAAACTGCACGTGACCAAAGCATATAAATATAGACAATATTCCGCCATTTGACAGATTTTATCTCCTTCAGCTCGACTCACCTCGTTGCTGATCTTCTCCGGATAAAGAAGCCGCTCGTCGTTGAACAGCCGTCCAGCTGAACAGCTTCGCATCCCGGCATCTGCCAGCTGAGCGTTTCCCTGTGGCATCCGACGAGTATCCTTTTTCTCTTCCTCTCTATCCTAAAAGAGCAAATTCGCTGTTTTCACAGCGCGCGGTGTTGATTCAAATGCCGCTCTCTATCTGTGAATACTGCGGGTTTCCCCTGCTTGTGTTTACAGACACACTCTGCCTGTCTCGGCCCTGAGCACGCCGAGTCAGCGCTCACTGTAGGCGGCTGCCTTCTCTGCGACGGGATGCCTGTTTCTACTCTCCGCTCGAGACTCGCTCTCGCTTCGTCGGTGAGTTATCCCGCCCATCTTCCGTCTTCGGCGCCCCGCGAGCCCCGTAGGAAGAAGCGGCGCGATCATGAGGCGTCCTGAACGCGGTGAGTTTAGCGGATGCACGCTGGGCTTTTCTCCACGTGCTTCCCCCACGCTCTTCTCAGTTCTGTTCTCTCAGAGCGACCAACGCCCCTTGTCTGAAGCGGCGGGATTCGTCTCTTTGACGGATCTGCTGATGTTAATGCATGACGCAGTTCCGTGGCGGCATCTGAGAACGAGGATTGGTCGGGCTCCGCGGACCCCTCCCCCCCGTCTCAGTTAGACCCTTCTGACACTCGAGCGAACATCGACGCCGAACTCTTCCGCGTCATGTCTCGCGCTGTCAACGAGCTGGGACTCTACTGGTTTTTCTCCAGTTGAGCCTGCCAGAAGCCGCCTCGACGAGTGGTACCTGCCGGGGCGCCAACAGGCCCCTCGTCAGCGCGCCACTCCATTTCTGCCTGAGGTCCACGTAGAGCTCACTAAAAGCTGGCGCGCGCCCTTTTCAGCGCGAACGCGCTCATCTGCTTCTTCAACGCCCTCCACTGTTGACGGCGCTGAAGAAAAAGGTTATGTGTGTCTCCCCCCACTGGAGGAAGCGGTCGCTGCACACTTATGCCCTCCCACTGCAGGAAGTTGGAGGTCTAAGTCTGTGCACCCATCTAAGCCGTGCAGAACTACTTCGGCCATTGCCAGCCGCGCTTATGCTGCCGCCGGTCAAGCCGCCTCTGCTCTCCACGCCATAGCGACCCTCCAAGTGTTTCAGGCGAAGCTCCTCCGCTCCATGGATGAGTCAGGCCCTGACCCAGACACTTTTAAGGACCTCAGAAGTGCGACAGATCTAGCGCTACGGGCCACTAAGACCACCGCTCAAGCACTGGGCCGCAACATGGCCAGCCTAGTAGTATTAGAGCGCCACCTTTGGCTGACATTGACCAAAATCAGGGAC
The DNA here is from genome assembly GCF_964197995.2 of Scardinius erythrophthalmus. NCBI lineage: Eukaryota > Metazoa > Chordata > Actinopteri > Cypriniformes > Leuciscidae > Scardinius > Scardinius erythrophthalmus. The sequence goes on from NC_138245.1 coordinate 2,308,142, forward strand.
GCAGACAAAACCGCCTTCCTCGATTCTCCGGTCACAGCATCTGGTCTCTTCGGCCCATCTGTCAGTGGCTTCGCAGAACGCTTCACTGAGGCTCAGAAAGCCTCCAGCGCCATGAAGCACTTCCTCCCTAAACGCTCCAGTTCAGTCCAACGGCGCCCCAAGAGCACGCCGCGACCTGAGAGGGTAGCTTCACAAGTCCTCCAGCCCCGCCCAGTGGTTGAGACTAGCCAGCGCATGAAGCCTGCAAAACGGTTCCCCTTCCCTAAGCGCCAGGGCCCGCGGCCGAAGCTCACGCTCGATCACGAGCCCAAGAAGCCGTCCTAACCGGCTTAAAAAGGGGTCATTGTCCCGCCGCGGCCGGACCAGCCCCGAAGATCGCTCGAGTGCTACTCTCAGCCCGCTCTTCAGTTCAGGCGGTTGGAGCAGTATTAAATGCAGAACATGGGCCCGTCACCTGTCACGCACCCCTGCACACAAACGCTGTTTTAACAGCGACCCACAAAAAGCACAAATCGAGCAAAATTTCTCCCTCACATACATGTCAGTTCGAACCCCCAACACTGGGCGTTCCAGATATGATAATGTCTCTATCTCTGCGGGCTCTAGCTTGGCAAGCTATCCCCGGAGTTTCAGAATGGGTAATGAACATCATAAAGCGCGGTTACTCACTTCAGTTCGCCCGCAGACCACCGCGTTTCCGTGCGGTTATACAAACCACGGTAAGGAGCACACTGAGTCATGTCCTCCGCACCGAAGTGTTAAGTCTGCTGGCCAAAGGGGCCATCGAAAAGATCCCCCTTTCTCAGAGCGAGTCAGGTTTTTACAGCCGTTACTTTCTTGTTCCAAAGAAAGACGGCGGCCTGAGACCCATTTTAGATCTGAGACATCTGAACAAGGCTCTCATGTCACGGCCGTTCAGAATGCTCATGACCAGACACATCCTGGCGCAAATTCGCCCAGGCGACTGGTTTTTCTCAATAGATCTAAAAGACGCTTACTTTCACATTCAAGTGAACCCCCACCACAGGCCATTCTTGAGATTCGCCTTCGAGGGGCAGACATACCAGTACACAGTCCTACCATTTGGACTGGCACTGGCACCACGTAGATTCACGGAGTGCATGGATGCAGCTCTTTCCCCCCCGAGACAGCGGGGAATGCGCATCCTGAACTACCTCGACGACTGGCTCATATTGACCCAGTCAGAGGCGGAGTCACATACTCACAGAGCCTGGCTCCTCAGACATCTAGAATGTCTAGGGCTCAAGGTCAATTTTGCCAAGAGTATTCTGTTGCCCAGCCAACGTATCACGTTCCTGGGAACAGTTCTCGACTCCGTACTTATGAGAGCATGGCCCACATCGGCCCGTGCTCTAACGATTCAGCAGCTCGCAGCATCGTTCACAGAGGGCTCTTATGTACCCCTCAGAACGTTCCAGAGGATCCTTGGCCTCATGGCCTCCGCATCATCAGTACTCCAACTAGGCCTACTGCGTATGCGTCCTCTTCAGCTGTGGCTAGCACCTCTGGTGCCACCCCACGCCTGACATTCAGGCCACTTGGTTATCAAGGTGAACCAGTGCTGTGTTCAAGCCCTGGCTCCTTGGAAAGACGCCAGCTGGTACCAGCAGGGCGTAAGCATGGGGGTGGTCTCAGAGAGGAGGGTGATTTCAACAGACGCTTCCAACTCAGGTTGGGGAGCGCTGTACGAGGGCAGGCCTGCCTCCGGCCTCTGGTCGAGCTCGGAGAAACGCCTACATGAGAGCAGTTTTTCTAGCCCTAAAAACCTTCCTCCCTCACCTGGCTGGACACCACGTGCTGGTCCGAATGGACAATATGTCAGTGGTCTCCTACATAAATCGCCAGGGCGGCCTCAGATCCCACAACCTGCTTGCCATAGCCACGCAGCTCCTGCTATGGACTCACACCAACCTGCGCTCGCTCAGGGCAGCTCACGTGCCAGGCACGTTGAACACAGGAGCAGACATGCTCTCTCGGGGCAGAGTTCCCCCAGAGGAATGGTCTCTCCGCCCTCAGATGGTTCTCCTGCTTTGGGAGGTCTTCGGGAAGGCAGAAGTAGATCTTTTCGCCTCAGAAGACAACTGTCACTGCCCAATATTCTTTTCAAAGAACAGGGATGCGTTGGCCCACGACTGGCCCAACCTCCCTCTCTATGCGTTTCCTCCGGTCTCGATGCTCCCTCAGGTCATCGAACGGATCAGGAACACCAAAAGCGCGGTCCTCTTGGTGGCTCCTCTCTGGCGGACCCAGATTTGGTTCCCAGAGTTGATGCAACTGTCTGTAACAGACCCTTGGCCAATTCCACTGAGGTGCGACCTTCTGGCTCAGGCCAACAGGACAATCTGGCATCCTCGTCCCGACTTGTGGGCCCTACATGTATGGCCACTCAACGGGTACCCCAGGATCTCCCAGAAGGTGTCCTAAACACTATTATGGAGGCTAGAGCTCCGTCTACTAGACGCCTCTATCTCCTAAAATGGTCAGTGTTTTCCAGCTGGTGTTTAGCTCGAAACCTCGACCCACACACTTGTGAAGTGCCAAATGTGCTTTCTTTTCTACAGGAGATGTTGGACGCGGGTCGCTCCCCCTCCACTCTCAAAGTGTACGTGGCAGCCATCGCTGCTTTTCACGTATTGGAAGCTGGAGCCTCCTTAGGTAAAAACGACCTTATAGTTCGTTTCCTTAAGGGTGCCAGAAGGCTTAACCCGCCTCGGCCACCGTCTGTGCCGGCCTGGGACCTTTCACTGGTCCTGCGGGCTCTTAGGGGACCTCCCTTTGAACCACTTCAGTCGGCAGATCTCAAGCCCCTCTATCTGAATACCGCCCTGCTTCTGGCACTGGCGTCAGTTAAAAGAGTAGGGGACTTGCAGGCGCTCTCTACTAGCGCTTCCTGTCTGGAGTTTGGCCCTAATGACTCCAAGGTCATCCTTAGGCCAAGACATGGATATATTCCTAAGGTGCTCTCAACTCCGTTCAGAGCCCAGGTTATTTCTCTGTCAGCTCTTCCCTCCTCCGAAGAGGACAGTGATTCTCTCACGCTTTGCCCCGTCAGAGCTTTGAGAATTTATCTGGAGCGTTCAGCCTCTTTCAGACAGTCTGAACGGCTCTTTGTTTGTTTCGGGGGCCGAACCAAGGGCCTTCCTGTTACTAAGCTCACCCTGTCCAGGTGGATAGTTGACGCCATTGCTCTGGCTTACACTTCACTGGGCCTTTCCTGTCCCATAGGTGTTAGAGCTCACTCCACGAGAGGTGTCGCCTCTACGTGGGCCTGCTCTACGTGGGCCTGGTCGAGTGGTGTTCCTATCGAGGACATTTGTGCGGCGGCCGGCTGGTCCGTTCCGTCCACATTTGTCAGATTCTATAACCTAGACGTTCCTGCCCTGCAGGCACGAGTTCTTTCTGTCTAAACCCTGGCTTTGCGGACCCAGGCTTACTTTAGGACTTAGACACATGAGTGTTCTTATCTGGACATTTGTGCGGCGGCCGGTTGGTCCGTTCTGTCCACATTTGTTAGATTCTATAGCTTGGATGTTCCTGCTCTGCAGGCACGAGCTCTTTTCTGTTCAGAACCTGGCTCTGCGGACTCAGTCTGACTTCAGACCTGAACACGTGAGTGTTCCTATACAGGATATTTGTGTGGCGGCCGGCTAAGTCCACTCCGTCCACATTTGTGAGTTTTTTCAACTTATATGTCTCTGCTGCAGACACAATTTTTCCTTCTAGACTTTGGCTCTGTGGACCCAGACTAGTTGTGAAATTGGACACTCAGTTGTCACTGGACTTGTGGTAAAGTTAATCTGGCCCTTGGCCCAGATCTTTATTATTGGATATTTTCTGGGCCCGAAATTCGGTCTCGTTTTATCCTGGCTATTCTGTAACTTCCCGGAACTTCTGGTGAGTCAGAGCGGCCATAAGAGATTAATTGCACGGCGTTTTAAATAAGCGTTCCCACAGCGTTTGCAACGCAGTACGAGAGAACGTTCTCGTAAGGGAACGTACTTGGTTACTTACGTAACCTCGGTTCCCTTAGAGATAAGGGAATGAGTACTGCGTTGCCTTGCCGTGCAATCTCTCTTATGTCAGGTGTTTTCGCTTCAGTCGATTATATCTGTCAAATGGCGGAATATTGTCTATATTTATATGCTTTGGTCACGTGCAGTTTCGCGCGCTTGACACTGGCAGTGTGCCAAGCTCCCTGATTGGTTCGCGCGCCTCTGCCGATCCGCCATTGGTTCGTGCACTTGCCCACAGCACAGCCTATCAGCTCGCTCGCGCGAGCTTGATGCTCTCGCCTGTGCTGCATGCAATGCGTTTTAAAATAAAGGCTTCAATATTCTCGAGAAAAGGAGTTTTCCCACAGCGTTTGCAACGCAGTACTCGTTCCCTTATCTCTAAGGGAACCGAGGTTACGTAAGTAACCAAGTACGTTATTGATTAAAGCAGTTGTGAAAAAAACATCAGCTTGTGTGTTGCATTTGATCACACATTGCTGTTTGCCGACTTTAAATCTTTACTGTAGCTCATTTTCGTTTAACCTGTTAAGGATCGCTGTGCCGTACACGGCACACCCACCCTCGGAAGTGACGCTGCATAAACTTCATTGTAACTTTGAAGCATTAAATCTTCAAAATATACGGTCATACAGCACATCGTTTGAAAGCGTAGACTCTCAAGATTCCATTAAGCCCACACACAAAGCATAATATGATTTATAACAGTCATAAAACTGTAATCTAGTTGTTAGTCACCTGAACTGGGCGGCGCCAATTCAGTTTGTTTACTTACCGTCAAAATTCTTCCCTCTTTCCACTTCGGTGAAATTGTCCAAAACAAATTGTTTTCATAAATCCCCAAGAGTCCAAGGAAATGGAATATCCAAGCCTTTTAATCCAAAACTATTTGTTCGCCTCACAATCTTGTCATTTCTGACCGAATTACGATATAAAAACTGTAAACAGTAGTTCACTACCGGACATTCTTTCGACTCTCACTTCTCATTCGAGACTTATAATACTACATTTGGGTGTCATGTTTGTTGAGCAAAGTCTAACATATCAAACAAGCCCTCTCACTTCTCTCTCTTTCAATCACAGGCTTTGTTTTAGACCAAAACAGTAAGAGAGTGCCTGACAGGCTGCGCGCGCTGTCAATCTCGCACCTGGGTTTTCGATTGGATAAAAGCCTGGATAAAGCCGGCCAATGTCCAGTCAGTTCAGTTTTGATTGATGGAAGTATTAGCCAACTAAAATCGATTGCAGTGATAGACAGTTTATGCAAGCATATTCGTCAAATTCAAGTGCGCAATGTTTTCATTCACATGAGCGCTTTCGCCACTCGCGCGACGCACACACATAGTTCGCCGACCATAGACTGTAAACACACATATACACGCAATGTTTTGACACATGGAGCTTGCATAAATGCACGGATTTACTCCAAAACATATATCTAAGCATCTCTATCATGGATCGTCGACTACAGAAGAGATTTGGAGGTGTTTTTGATGAAGATGAAGATGAAGAGGAGCAGCGACGAAGAGCAGCAGAAAGTAATAGGATATTCATTATAATTATCAGTTTATTGCAATTTATTTGAGTAAAAACCACAATTTGTAATTACAAATGTTCTAAAACATTTATTGTTTTCTTTTTATATATTTAATACATTAGTTTGAAAACGATTACTTCTGGAATGTCTATACATGTAGTGAGAAATCACTGTTTTTGCTATTAGAATTGTTCAAAATAAAGGGAATTTTGTTCAAATGTTGTGCTGAAATCGTTTTTTTCTTGTGTGGTTTGAAGGGCACAACAGTTCTGAATTGATATACATCAACATAAAAACATCAACAACAAATACAGATTATTTCAAGATTCAAGATTTCAATTATTTTTAATATTTGTGCATTATTACCACTTCCACCTGTTTGACGGGGTCCTTAAACTTGGAGAAGCTCTTTTGATAGGGCCCGTCTGTGACCCTCTCGAATATTTTTTGGACCCAGGCCTTCAAATGAGAGTACTGGAGCTCCTCTTGTGAATCTTCACTTGATTCCATTTCCTGTAGAACACATGATTAGTCTGTAATCTTCTGAGACAGAACTGTACAGAAGACACAGTGACATCAGTGTGTCTTTATATGTAAATGTGTTTGTGTGTGTATTTATTTACCCATTTTTCTACTTCAGCACAAAAGCTCTAGCCTAGAAATCTAGACGCACCCTAGCGGCAGCAAAATGTATTTCGCAGCCAGGTACGTCTAGCAACTCTCAATAAACCTTCTCGCTGCAAAAACACAGATTGGGTCAGGCCAACCACGTTGTGTATTGAGTAGGCGGGGGCGGGCTTAACATACACGACAGAGTTGCGACGGTTACCTGGCTGCTGCTACTTGAAAACAAAGAATGGCGGCTGCTGATGGAGAACAACGGTCTTTCGAATCGGCTTTGGCCGCGACTCTGGAGGACTTGGAGTTAAGTTTTTCTTTGAGAAAAGAGCAAAGAACGGCACTTAAGTCATTCTTAAAAAAAGGAAGATGTGTTCGTCGTTTTGCCGGCCAGATATGGCAAAAGTTGAATCTATCAACTAAGCTCCGCTGTTGGGAAAACGCTCTGGTTGGTTGAAGCGCTGTCCTATTGCGTGCAGAGGGAATTTGAAAGACAGCCGTTTATCCCGCCCCTCGGATTGAGCCGTGACTATGGTGAGTTTCCAGACCTAACATCTTGATGTAGGTCTGGCTTGCCAGGCTACAAAAGCTCCTCATCTCTGCCTGTTCCTTTAAGATGGTAAGCTCTGACTGTGCCAATTTCATAGTCTAGTGACGGCTCCTGCCCCTGACTAAAACTACATAATGAGTAAAAAAAGCGTACCTTTTGTAAATAAAACAATTTATGAATAAAATGTAATGATATATTATTGTTTAAAATGGATAAGGAAAATAGAGTAGCTGTGTTGTGGAGGGGCGGTTCAGTGTCAGTGTCTGGCAATCAGATCTATATAAACTGAAACTGGATTATTTACAAATCAACATTTAACAATGATGTAAAAGTAATTACACTTTTTTGGCCTCTGGTGCATTCAGCACTTTTAAAGGGTACATAACATACACAATTTCACCTAATCTCATGTTAATCTTGAGTACCTATAGAGTAGTAGTGCATCCTTCATATCTCCAAAAAGTCTTTAGTTTTATCATATTTATAAAAGAAAAATACAGCTTTCCGATTCTCTCCGGAAAAAGCCGAGCTCCTGGAGGCGTGCCGTGGGCGGAGCTATAGAGTCAACATTCACTTATGTGCTGATTTCCAGCAAAAGACAGAAATCTGATCCAGTTGTACTTACATGAATGGGGTCTTTTATCACTGGGAACGCTCGCTCCACGTTTTAATAGCAAACGATTTGCAAATCCAGAGTCGACCTGGGCCTTGTTAATAAAACATTCGTCACTGAAATGACCAGAACACACAACCGCACTTGCTACACTCCGTTGCTGCCCCGGAAAAACAAACTGCATCCACTGTTCCTGTAACGCCGGGTTCTTTGGGAAGCTGAACACGGTAAGCCTTCCCTCACATCCAAAAACACACTTTGGAGACATTCTTGAACAAATCCTATGCAGCGCTGCCGATGATTTCCTGTTGAAGCGCGTTAATGTGCGCGGTCTCACTCTCCTCTGGTCGACGTGTGCGCGGGCGCGCTTTTCCGAGAGAAATGCTCATATAAGGAGTTCCACTCTCGTCTACGTCATTAGATCCACGATCGAAAAAAAACAGCCGAAACTTGTACCAACCCGGAAGTAAGATTTTCGGCACAGAAATTCTCTGTTATTCGTCCAAAATATTTTTTTTTAAACTTTGGCCATGTTTAGCATGAGAATCCATCTCTTTAACACTGTAAACAACTCTGAATACATGAAACACCATTGTACCCCCCCTTTAAACAGGGTTTAAGATTGGCCTCAAAGTTGTCCCGATTATTTTCTGCCTTCAGCTCTCTTTCAGATATGGCACTTTCCTTCTGAGGTATATGATGGTCCTCTTTACGATTCGCTACATAAAAAACTGAGAAAGAAAGAGAGAACACACAAAAGAAAAACTTACTCCACACAATTTACAAGCAGTAGATATTTCATATCGTCACCTTCCTAAAATAATTGCCCAAGTAATTCAAATTGTCAAATTAATTTGAACTGAAACAATCAGAATATACAAAAATTCACTTAATTCATAGCTAATTTTGCGTATAAGCTCAGCCCTGGGTTGCACAGCCCTGTATTCAACTAAGTCGTCGTCTTCCTCTGAGTGGGTGGGTGTGGACACGGTCCTGTATAAAACATGTTAATATGCTTCTCATGAAGGAACTTATGTTTACATCATATTCAAGTGATATGTTTTGAATTCAAATGTAGGAAACCGGTTTCAGATTGCTGGACTAGCTCACCGCTGGCACGGGAAGAGAAGGATGAAGAGGAGGAAACTTGACTGACTGCGGTCGGTTGGAGATCATGGACTTTTCTCTCATAATAATTATATTCTGATGAGAGAGCTCCTTTTGATAATAGGTTTTGTATTTCGGTGCGAAGCACGTGAGCTACGTTGCTTCTCACCTAAGTCTCGACAACCGCCTGAAATTGCAGGGGTCTGTGAGCAAGTTGGAGCGAATAATCTCGCTTTATGATGTTCATAACCCAAACTGACACTTCGGGGATGGCTTGCAAGGCCTCGACCCTTGTGGCTAGGGTTTGAATGACAACTGGGGATGGGCCGCCTAGCATAGGGGGACCTAATACCCTTGTGTTGTGATTTGTGCACATATTCTCTTTGGGGCTGGCTTGACAGGCCGTGGCCCGGTTGAGAGATGACAACTGGGCGCCTAGTGAAGGGGGACCGTTTACCCGTGGAGCGAGTAACCTCGCTTATTGTGTTCATAACCCAGTTCGGCACTTGAGGATGGCTCGCCAGGCCTCGACCCGTGTGGCTAGGGGTTGAATGAAAATTGGGGATGGGCCGCCTAGCCAAGTCAAGTCATCTTCATCTTTATATAGCGCTTTTAACAATGTAGATTGTTTCAAAGCGGCTTTACAGTAACAAACGGATAATTTAAGGTAACAGAGATTGTTTTGGCTTTATAGCGGTTCTTTAATAAAGTTATTTTCCAGCTAAAATTAGTTTTGATTGATTCACTTCCGTCGCAAGGATCATTAGATAATAAATTAGAGGCCGCTGAGACGACATCGTTCTCTCTACACAGACTTTAAACACGAACCTGTGAGAAACGCTGATGGCGCTCACGTGCGCATCAAGATTTAATTCTATAGTTATGCGCATTTGAATATATGTGCGCAGGTTTGTAATTCCCTACAAACCACGCCTTAAACTACTTGTCTGGCCTTAACATTTTGATACAGAATTTGATCACTTCGGGGTAGATACGCGAAACCAAAATTTTCCCGACAACGCTTTATCTGTAGAGTGGTAAAGGGATCCTCCATAGGGAGAGACTAGCTGGCACTTCAGCACTGCGTTGTCATCGGGTCCAGGCGAAGGTCCTTCGTCAGATCTGGATACGGCCTGGATCCGGCAGGCTGCGGGAAAACCTCGGGATAAACAAAGACACTAAAATTAGTGTAGATGCCATTCTTCTTATGATGTAACGAGTACATCAGGATTTATGGGAAGTGTTCCCAGTTCCGGCTGACCAAAACTATGCAGCCTAACATTGAATTATAGAAGTCTATAATGTGTTATGTGTATGCTAGGTCAAAGAGATGTGTCTTTAATCTAGCTTTGAACTGACAGAGTGTGTCTGCTTCCCGGACAATGGTAGGAAGGCTGTTCCAAAGTTTTGGTGCTAAATAGGAAAAGGATCTACCGCCAGCAGTCGATTTTGATATTCTAGGTATTATCAACTGGCCGGAATTTTGAGATCGCAATAGACGTGAAGGACTATAATGCGCTAAGAGCTCGCATAAGTGTTGTGGTGCAAAACCATTTAGTGCTTTGTAAGTAATCAGCAATATTTTAAAATGTATACGATGTTTAATAGGGAGCCAATGCAGTGTTGACAGAACCGGGCTAATATGGTCATACTTCCTGGTTCTGGTAAGAACTCGAGCTGCTGCGTGTTGAACTAGCTGTAGTTTGTTTATTAAGCTTGCAGGGCAACCACCCATAATAGCATTACAATAATCTAGCCTTGATGTCATGAACGCATGAACTAATTGTCCCGCATTTGTCATTGAGAGCATATGAAGTAATTTAGTTATTTTTTTAAGATGGAAAAATGCGGTTTTACAGATACTAGACGCGTGACTTTTAAATTAAGGATTGGTATCAAAGAGCACAACCAGGTTCCTAACCGACGACAAAGACTTAACAGAGCAGCCATCAAGTGTTAGACAGTATTCTAGGTTATTACATGTGGAAGTTTTTTGTCCAATAATTAGAATCTCTGTTTTTTTTTCAGAATTTAATAGTAGGATATTACTAGTCATCCAGTTTATTATATCAGCTATGCATTCCGTTAATTTTGTGAATTGGTAGGTTTCGTTAGGTTGTGAAGAAATATAAAGCTGAGTATCATCAGCATAACAGTGAAAGCTAATTCCATGTTTCCTAATGATATCTTCTAATGGTAGCATGTACAGAGTGAACAGCAGCGGTCCTAGTACTGAGCCTTGTGGTACGCCATACTGAACTTGTGATCGATGAGACATCTCTTCATTTACTGCTACAAACTGATAATGGTCAGATAAGTATGATTAAAACCATGCTAATGCAATTCCACTAATGCCAACATAATTTTCGAGTCTATTTAAAAGAATGTTGTGGTCAATAGTGTCAATGCAGCACTGAGATCGAGTAACACTAATAAGAGAGATACAAACACGATCGGATGATAAGAGCAAATCATTTGTGACTCTAATGAGAGCTGTCTCGGTACTATGGTACGGTCTAAATCCTGACTGAAAATCCTCGCAGATATAATTTCTTTCTAAAAAGGAACCTAGTTGTGAAGATACTGCCTTTTCTAGTATCTTTGACAGAAAGGGAAGATTCGAGATCGGCCTGTAATTGACTAATTCTGTAGGATATATTTGTGTTTTTTAACAAGCGTTTCAATCATAGCCAGCTTAAAGGTTTTTGGTACGTATCCTAGAGACAAAGATGAATTGATGATAGTAAGAAGAGGATCTATGACCTCTGGAAGCATCTCTTTCAGTAGCATAGTCGGTATAGGGTCTAACATACATGTTGTCGGTTTAGATGATTTAATGAGTTTAGCGAATTCTTCCTCTCCTATAGCAATAAATTAATCATTTTTTTCCTTAGGGAGACAATGCACTCCCTCATGCGATACTGTAGTAGACGGTTGCATATTTATCATTTTGTCCCTGATATTATCAATCTTATAAGTGAAGAAGTTCATAAAGTCATTGATGCTGTGTTGCTTGGAAATGTCTGAGCTTGAAGCTTTATTTTTCATTAGTTTAGCCACTGTTTCAAATAAATACCTAGGATTTTGTTTATTTTCTTCTAATAGGGTTGAAAAATAAGCAGATCGAGCAGCTTTTAAGCCCTCTCTGTAAGCAATCGAGCGCTCTTTCCATGAGATGCGAAATACCTCTAGTTTTGTTTTCTTTCAGTTCCGCTTTGTTTTTCTAGCTGCTCTCTTAAGTGCCTGAGTGTGCTCGTTGTACCACGGTGTCGGACTATTTTCTTTAATCTTCTCTAAGCGCAACGGAGCAATTGTGTCTAAAGTGCTGGAAAAGAGAGAGTTAAGAGTTTCTGTCGCAATATCTAGTTCTTCTAAGCTATCTGGGATGCTGAGATGATGAAACTGATTAGCGAAGATTATTAATAAAGCAATCTTTAGTGGCAGAAAGGATAGGTCTCACATATTTGTAACACGGAGTCTGCTTTGCAGCCTTGGCTAAATGTAATTTACACAAGACTAGATAATGATCTGAGATGTCATCGCTCTGCTGCAGAATTTCAACGGCATCAACATCTATTCTGTGTGATAATATTAGATCTAGAGTATGATTACGACAATGAGTAGGTCCTGACACTTGTTGTCTAACTCCAATAGAGTTCAGAATGTCTTTAAATGCCAATCCCAATGCATCTTTTTCATTATCTATATGTATATTAAAATCACCAACAATTAGTACTTTATCTGCAGCCAATACTAACTCTGATAGAAAGTCAGCAAATTCTTTGATAAAATCTTTATGGTGCCCTGGTGGCCTGTAGACAGTAGCCAGCACAAATCTAAAACGTGATTTATCATTTATACTATATATTTATACATTAAGCACCAACACTTCAAAAGAAGTATATTTAAAGGGGGGTGAAATGCTCATTTTCACTCAATCTCCTGTTAATCTTGAGTACCTATAGAGTAGTATTGCATCCTTCATATCTCCAAAAAGTCTTTAGTTTTATTATATTTATAAAAGAAAGATAGGCTGTACCGAGTCTTTACGAAAAAAAAAACGAGTGGCTGGAGGCGGGCCGTGTGGGCGGAGCTAAAGCTGTGCTATCGCGCCGAGCTAACAACACACAGAGACATTTGAAGCAGTTTTACTCACCGCCCGGTTCCGACGCACGACCGTGAACCTTTATCATTGTGACTGCTCGATCCTTAGCCATTAGACGATCTGCAAATCTGTCGATCTGGGCTTTGTTTATAAAACAATCATCGTTGAAATGCAGGGAACAAACAGTCTTGCACAACCTCCGTTGATGCTCTGGAAAAACAAACTCCATCCACTGGTCCCTTAACGCTGGGTTCTTTGGGAATCTGTGCAGGGTTGTCTTGCCATGGCAACCAAAAACCCACTTCTTTGGTGACATTGACTTCCCTAAAGCCGAGCATAGCGCTTTGATGGGCGTACTGCTTTCGCTCTCTTGCTCTGGTCTACGGTTGCGCGCACGCCCGCGTCCTTCCGGAGAAGTGCCTTTAGGACCCGTATAAGGAAATTCCGCCCCATCTGACGTCACACAGGCCCATACTCGAAAAAAACTTTCCGAAAATTGTGACAAACCGGAAGGAGCATTTTTGTAACAGAAATACTCCTTCAAAATGTACAATTTAATTTTTGAAACTTTTTCCATGTTTAGCATGGGAATCCAACTCTTTAACAGTGTAAAAAACTCAGTATGCATGACATAGCATTTCACCCCCCCCTTTAAAACTAGATTTCATAGTGATTTCGAAAATATTACTATAAATTACAGCAACACCTCCCCATTTGCTTTTCAGACGAGGTTCATGTTTATAACAGTAATTTTGCGGGGTGAACTCATTTAAAGTAATGTAATTGTTTGGTTTAAGCAAGGTTTCTGTCAAACACAGCACATCTAGGTTATTATCTGAAATCAAATCATTAACAATGAGTGCTTTTGGAGTATGGGATCGAATATTCAGCAACCCAAGCTTTAGCATTTGCTCAACTGTATTATAGCTGTTTTTTATTTGTTGAACATCAATTAAAATTTTAACCTTAGATGGGTTGAAATGGTTTTTGGATTTCCAAATTCGGGGAACAGACACAGTCTCTATGTGATGACAGCTAGGTGAAAGAGGCTCTATGTGATGGGACTTATCTGACCTTGGTGACGTGAGAAAGCTGGCAGACGGTCGGTTTAGCCAGTCTGTCTGCTTCCTGACCTGAGCCCCAGATTGTCATGTTTGAGCTCTAAGACTATGAGCCAAATTAATATGGAGAAGAGAAGCAGCATCCCAGGAGGGATGAATACCATCTCTTTTCAACAGGTCAGGTCTGCCCCAAAAACTTGTCCAATTGTCTATGAATTCTATATTATTTCGCGGACACCACCTCGACAGCCAGCCATTGAGTGAACACAATCTACTGACTATCTCATCACATATTCTCTTTGGGGCTGGCTTGACAGGCTGTGGCCCGGTTGAGAGATGACAACTGGGCGCCTAGTGAAGGGGGACCGGTTACCCGTGGAGCGAGTAACCTCGCTTATTGTGTTCATAACCCAGTTCGGCACTTGGGGATGGCTCGACAGGCCTCGACCCGTGTGGCTGAATGAAAATTGGGGATGGGCCGCCTAGCCAAGTCAAGTCATCTTCATCTTTATATAGCGCTTTTAACAATGTAGATTGTTTCAAAGCGGCTTTAAAGTAACAAACGGATAATTTAAGGTAACAGAGATTGTTTTGGCTTTATAGCGGTTCTTGAATGAAGATATTTTCCAGCTAAAGTTAGTTTTGATTGATTCACTTCCGTCGCAAGGATCATTAGATAATAAATTAGAGGCCGCTGAGACGACATCGTTCTCTCTACACAGACTTTAAACGCGAACCTGTGAGAAACGCTGATGGCGCTCACGTGCGCATCAAGATTTAATTCTATAGTTATGCGCATTTGAATATATGGGCGCAGGTTTGTAATTCCCTACAAACCACGCCTTAAACTACTTGTCTGGCCTTAACATTTTGATACAGAATTTTATCACTTCGGGGTAGATACGCGAAACCAAAATTTTCCCGACAACGCTTTATCTGTAGAGTGGTAAAGGGATCCTCCATAGGGAGAGACTAGCTGGCACTTCAGCACTGCGTTGTCATCGGGTCCAGGCGAAGGTCCTTCGTCAGATCTGGATACGGCCTGGATCCGGCAGGCTGCGGGAAAACCTCGGGATAAACAAAGACACTAAAATTAGTGTAGATGCCATTCTTCTTATGATGTAACGAGTACATCAGGATTTATGGGAAGTGTTCCCAGTTCCGGCTGACCAAAACTATGCAGCCTAACATTGAATTATAGAAGTCTACAATGTGTTATGTGTATGCTAGGTCAAAGAGATGTGTCTTTAATCTAGCTTTGAACTGACAGAGTGTGTCTGCTTCCCGGACAATGGTAGGAAGGCTGTTCCAAAGTCTTGGTGCTAAATAGGAAAAGGATCTACCGCCAGCAGTCCATTTTGATATTCTAGGTATTATCAACTGGCCGGAATTTTGAGATCGCAATAGACGTGAAGGACTATAATGCGCTA
Source organism: Scardinius erythrophthalmus (assembly GCF_964197995.2). Classification (NCBI taxonomy): domain Eukaryota; kingdom Metazoa; phylum Chordata; class Actinopteri; order Cypriniformes; family Leuciscidae; genus Scardinius; species Scardinius erythrophthalmus. The sequence goes on from NC_138245.1 coordinate 2,323,194, forward strand.
AGAGCTCGCTTAAGTGTTGTGGTGCAAAACCATTTAGTGCTTTGTAAGTAATCAGCAATATTTTAAAAGGTATACGATGTTTAATAGGGAGCCAATGCAGTGTTGACAGAACCGGGCTAATATGGTCATACTTCCTGGTTCTGGTAAGAACTCGAGCTGCTGCGTGTTGAACTAGCTGTAGTTTGTTTATTAAGCTTGCAGGGCAACCACCCATAATAGCATTACAATAATCTAGCCTTGATGTCATGAACGCATGAACTAATTGTCCTGCATTTGTCATTGAGAGCATATGAAGTAATTTAGATATTTTTTTTAAGATGGAAAAATGCGGTTTTACAGATACTAGACGCGTGACTTTTAAATGAAGAATTGGTATCAAAGAGCACAACCAGGTTCCTAACCGACGACAAAGACTTAACAGAGCAGCCATCAAGTGTTAGACAGTATTCTAGGTTATTACATGTGGAAGTTTTTTGTCCAATAATTAGAATCTCTGTTTTTTTTCAGAATTTAATAGGAGGATATTACTAGTCATCCAGTTTATTATATCAGCTATGCATTCCGTTAATTTTGTGAATTGGTAGGTTTCGTTAGGTTGTGAAGAAATATAAAGCTGAGTATCATCAGCATAACAGTGAAATCTAATTCCATGTTTCCTAATGATATCTTCTAATGGTAGCATGTACAGAGTGAACAGCAGCGGTCCTAGTACTGAGCCTTGTGGTACGCCATACTGAACTTGTGATCGATGAGACATCTCTTCATTTACTGCTACAAACTGATAACGGTCAGATAAGTATGATTAAAACCATGCTAATGCAATTCCACTAATGCCAACATAATTTTCGAGTCTATTTAAAAGAATGTTGTGGTCAATAGTGTCAATGCAGCACTGAGATCGAGTAACACTAATAAGAGAGATACAAACACGATCGGATGATAAGAGCAAATCATTTGTTACTCTAATGAGAGCTGTGTCGGTACTATGGTACGGTCTAAATCCTGACTGAAAATCCTCGCAGATATCATTTCTTTCTAAAAAGGAACGTAGTTGTGAAGACACTGCCTTTTCTAGTATCTTTGACAGAAAGGGAAGATTCGAGATCGGCCTGTAATTGACTAATTCTGTAGGATCAATTTGTGTTTTTTAACAAGCGTTTCAATCATAGCCAGCTTAAAGGTTTTTGGTACGTATCCTAGAGACAAAGATGAATTGATGATAGTAAGAAGAGGATCTATGACCTCTGGAAGCATCTCTTTCAGTAGCTTAGTCGGTAAAGGGTCTAACATACATGTTGTCGGTTTAGATGATTTAATGAGTTTAGCGAATTCTTCCTCTCCTATAGCAATAAATTAATCGAATTTTTCCTTAGGGAGACAATGCACTCCCTCATGCGATACTGTAGTAGACGGTTGCATATTTATCATTTTGTCCCTGATATTATCAATCTTATAAGTGAAGAACTTCATAAAGTCATTGATGCTGTGTTGCTTGGAAATGTCTGGGCTTGAAGCTTTATTTTTCGTTAGTTTAGCCACTGTTTCAAATAAATACCTAGGGTTTTGTTTGTTTTCTTCTAATAGGGTTGAAAAATAAGCAGATCGAGCGGCTTTTAAGGCCTCTCTGTAAGCAATCGAGCGCTCTTTCCATGAGATGCGAAATACCTCTAGTTTTGTTTTCTTCCAGTTCCGCTTTGTTTTTCTGGCTGCTCTCTTAAGTGCCTGAGTGTGCTCGTTGTACCACGGTGTTGGACTATTTTCTTTAATCTTCTTTAAGCGCAACGGAGCAATTGTGTCTAAAGTGCTGGAAAAGAGAGAGTTAAGAGTTTCTGTCGCAGTATCTAGTTCTTCTAAGCTATCCGGGATGCTGAAATGATGAAACTGATTAGGAAGATTATTAATCAAGCAATCTTTAGTGGCAGAAGGGATAGGTCTCACATATTTGTAACACGGAGTCTGCTTTGCAGCCTTGGCTAAATGTAATTTACACAAGACTAGATAATGATCTGAGATGTCATCGCTCTGCTGCAGAATTTCAACGGCATCAACATCTATTCCATGTGATAATATTAGATCCAGAGTATGATTACGACAATGAGTAGGTCCTGACACGTGTTGTCTAACTCCAATAGAGTTCAAAATGTCTTTAAATGCCAATCCCAATGCATCTTTTTCATTATCTATATGTATATTAAAATCACCAACAATTAGTACTTTATCTGCAGCCAATACTAACTCTGATAGAAAGTCAGCAAATTCTTTGATAAAATCTTTATGGTGCCCTGGTGGCCTGTATACAGTAGCCAGCACAAATCTCAAATGTGATTTATCATTTATACTATATATTTGTACATTAAGCACCAACACTTCAAAAGAAGTATATTTAAAACTAGATTTCATAGTGATTTCAAAAATATTACTATAAATTACAGCAACACCTCCCCATTTACCTTTCAGACGAGGTTCATGTTTATAACAGTAATTTTGCGGGGTGAACTCATTTAAAGTAATGTAATTGTTTGGTTTAAGCAAGGTTTCTGTCAAACACAGCACATCTAGGTTATTATCTGAAATCAAATCATTAACAATGAGTGCTTTTGGAGTATGGGATCGAATATTCAGCAACCCAAGCTTTAGCATTTGCTCAGCTGTATTATAGCTGTTTTTTATTTGTTGAACATCAATTAAAATTTTAACCTTAGATGGGTTGAAATGGTTTTTGGATTTCCAAATTCGGGGAACAGACACAGTCTCTATGTGATGACAGCTAGGTGAAAGAGGCTCTATGTGATGGGACTTATCTGACCTTGGTGACGTGAGACAGCTGGCAGACGGTCGGTTTAGCCAGTCTGTCTGCTTCCTGACCTGAGCCCCAGATTGTCATGTTTGAGCTCTAAGACTATGAGCCAAATTACTATGGAGAAGTGAAGCAGCATCCCAGGAGGGATGAATACCATCTCTTTTCAACAGGTCAGGTCTGCCCCAAAAACTTGTCCAATTGTCTATGAATTCTATATTATTTCGCGGACACCACCTCGACAGCCAGCCATTGAGTGAACACAATCTACTGACTATCTCATCACATATTCTCTTTGGGGCTGGCTTGACAGGCTGTGGCCCGGTTGAGAGATGAGAACTGGGCGCCTAGTGAAGGGGGACCGGTTACCCGTGGAGCGAGTAACCTCGCTTATTGTGTTCATAACCCAGTTCGGCACTTGGGGATGGCTCGACAGGCCTCGACCCGTGTGGCTGAATGAAAATTGGGGATGGGCCGCCTAGCCAAGTCAAGTCATCTTCATCTTTATATAGCGCTTTTAACAATGTAGATTGTTTCAAAGCGGCTTTAAAGTAACAAACGGATAATTTAAGGTAACAGAGACTGTTTGGGTTTTATAGCTGTTCTTGAATAAAGATATTTTCCAGCTAAAGTTAGTTTTGATTGATTCACTTCCGTCGCAAGGATCATTAGTTAATAAATTAGAGGCCGCTGAGACGACATCGTTCTCTCTACACAGACTTTAAACGCAAACCTGTGAGAAACGCTGATGGCGCTCACGTGCGCATCAAGATTTAATTCTTTAGTTATGCGCATTTGAATATATGTGCGCAGGTTTGTAATTCCCTACAAACCACGCCTTAAACTACTTGTCTGGCCTTAACATTTTGATACAGAATTTGATCACTTCGGGGTAGATACGCGAAACCAAAATTTTCCCGACAACGCTTTATCTGTAGAGTGGTAAAGGGATCCTCCATAGGGAGAGACTAGCTGGCACTTCAGCACTGCGTTGTCATCGGGTCCAGGCGAAGGTCCTTCGTCAGATCTGGATACGGCCTGGATCCGGCAGGCTGCGGGAAAACCTCGGGATAAACAAAGACACTAAAATTAGCGTAGATGCCATTCTTCTTATGATGTAACGAGTACATCAGGATTTATGGGAAGTGTTCCCAGTTCCGGCTGACCAAAACTATGCAGCCTAACATTGAATTATAGAAGTCTATAATGTGTTATGTGTATGCTAGGTCAAAGAGATGTGTCTTTAATCTAGCTTTGAACTGACAGAGTGTGTCTGCTTCCCGGACAATGGTAGGAAGGCTGTTCCAAAGTTTTGGTGCTAAATAGGAAAAGGATCTACCGCCAGCAGTCCATTTTGATATTCTAGGTATTATCAACTGGCCGGAATTTTGAGATCGCAATAGACGTGAAGGACTATAATGCGCTAAGAGCTCGCATAAGTGTTGTGGTGCAAAACCATTTAGTGCTTTGTAAGTAATTAGCAATATTTTAAAATGTATACGATGTTTAATAGGGAGCCAATGCAGTGTTGACAGAACCGGGCTAATATGGTCATACTTCCTGGTTCTGGTAAGAACTCGAGCTGCTGCGTGTTGAACTAGCTGTAGTTTGTTTATTAAGCTTGCAGGGCAACCACCCATAATAGCATTACAATAATCTAGCCTTGATGTCATGAACGCATGAACTAATTGTCCCGCATTTGTCATTGAGAGCATATGAAGTAATTTAGATATTTTTTTTAAGATGGAAAAATGCGGTTTTACAGATACTAGACGCGTGACTTTTAAATGAAGAATTGGTATCAAAGAGCACAACCAGGTTCCTAACCGACGACAAAGACTTAACAGAGCAGCCATCAAGTGTTAGACAGTATTCTAGGTTATTACATGTGGAAGTTTTTTGTCCAATAATTAGAATCTCTGTTTTTTTTTCAGAATTTAATAGGAGGATATTACTAGTCATCCAGTTTATTATATCAGCTATGCATTCCGTTAATTTTGTGAATTGGTAGGTTTCGTTAGGTTGTGAAGAAATATAAAGCTGAGTATCATCAGCATAACAGTGAAATCTAATTCCATGTTTCCTAATGATATCTTCTAATGGTAGCATGTACAGAGTGAACAGCAGCGGTCCTAGTACTGAGCCTTGTGGTACGCCATACTGAACTTGTGATCGATGAGACATCTCTTCATTTACTGCTACAAACTGATAACGGTCAGATAAGTATGATTAAAACCATGCTAATGCAATTCCACTAATGCCAACATAATTTTCGAGTCTATTTAAAAGAATGTTGTGGTCAATAGTGTCAATGCAGCACTGAGATCGAGTAACACTAATAAGAGAGATACAAACACGATCGGATGATAAGAGCAAATCATTTGTGACTCTAATGAGAGCTGTCTCGGTACTATGGTACGGTCTAAATCCTGACTGAAAATCCTCGCAGATATCATTTCTTTCTAAAAAGGAACGTAGTTGTGAAGATACTGCCTTTTCTAGTATCTTTGACAGAAAGGGAAGATTCGAGATCGGCCTGTAATTGACTAATTCTGTAGGATATATTTGTGTTTTTTAACAAGCGTTTCAATCATAGCCAGCTTAAAGGTTTTTGGTACGTATCCTAGAGACAAAGATGAATTGATGATAGTAAGAAGAGGATCTATGACCTCTGGAAGCATCTCTTTCAGTAGCTTAGTCGGTATAGGGTCTAACATACATGTTGTCGGTTTAGATGATTTAATGAGTTTAGCGAATTCTTCCTCTCCTATAGCAATAAATGAATCGAATTTTTCCTTAGGGAGACAATGCACTCCCTCATGCGATACTGTAGTAGACGGTTGCATATTTATCATTTTGTCCCTGATATTTTCAATCTTATAAGTGAAGAACTTCATAAAGTCATTGATGCTGTGTTGCTTGGAAATGTCTGGGCTTGAAGCTTTATTTTTCGTTAGTTTAGCCACTGTTTCAAATAAATACCTAGGATTTTGTTTATTTTCTTCTAATAGGGTTGAAAAATAAGCAGATCGAGCAGCTTTTAAGCCCTCTCTGTAAGCAATCGAGCGCTCTTTCCATGAGATGCGAAATACCTCTAGTTTTGTTTTTCTTCCAGTTCCGCTTTGTTTTTCTGGCTGCTCTCTTAAGTGCCTGAGTGTGCTCGTTGTACCACGGTGTTGGACTATTTTCTTTAATCTTCTCTAAGTGCAACGGAGCAATTGTGTCTAAAGTGCTGGAAAAGAGAGAGTTAAGAGTTTCTGTCGCAGTATCTAGTTCTTCTAAGCTATCCGGGATGCTGAAATGATGAAACTGATTAGGAAGATTATTAATCAAGCAATCTTTAGTGGCAGAAGGGATAGGTCTCACATATTTGTAACACGGAGTCTGCATTGCAGCCTTGGCTAAATGTAATTTACACAAGACTAGATAATGATCTGAGATGTCATCGCTCTGCTGCAGAATTTCAACGGCATCAACATCTATTCCATGTGATAATATTAGATCCAGAGTATGATTACGACAATGAGTAGGTCCTGACACTTGTTGTCTAACTCCAATAGAGTTCAGAATGTCTTTAAATGCCAATCCCAATGCATCTTTTTCATTATCTATATGTATATTAAAATCACCAACAATTAGTACTTTATCTGCAGCCAATACTAACTCTGATAGAAAGTCAGCAAATTCTTTGATAAAATCTTTATGGTAACCTGGTGGCCTGTATACAGTAGCCAGCACAAATCTTAAACGTGATTTATCATTTATACTATATATTTGTACATTAAGCACCAACACTTCAAAAGAAGTATATTTAAAACTAGATTTCATAGTGATTTCAAAAATATTACTATAAATTACAGCAACACCTCCCCATTTACCTTTCAGACGAGGTTCATGTTTATAACAGTAATTTTGCGGGGTGAACTCATTTAAAGTAATGTAATTGTTTGGTTTAAGCAAGGTTTCTGTCAAACACAGCACATCTAGGTTATTATCTGAAATCATATCATTAACGATGAGTGCTTTTGGAGTATGGGATCGAATATTCAGCAACCCAAGCTTTAGCATTTGCTCATCTGTATTATAGCTGTTTTTTATTTGTTGAACATCAATTAAAATTTTAACCTTAGATGGATTGAAATGGTTTTTGGATTTCCAAATTCGGGGAACAGACACAGTCTCTATGTGATGACAGCTAGGTGAAAGAGGCTCTATGTGATGGGACTTATCTGACCTTGGTGACGTGAGACAGCTGGCAGACGGTCGGTTTAGCCAGTCTGTCTGCTTCCTGACCTGAGCCCCAGATTGTCATGTTTGAGCTCTAAGACTATGAGCCAAATTACTATGGAGAAGAGAAGCAGCATCCCAGGAGGGATGAATACCATCTCTTTTCAACAGGTCAGGTCTGCCCCAAAAACTTTTCCAATTGTCTATGAATTCTATATTATTTCGCGGACACCACCTCGACAGCCAGCCATTGAGTGAACACAATCTACTGACTATCTCATCACATATTCTCTTTGGGGCTGGCTTGACAGGCTATGGCCCGGTTGAGAGATGACAACTGGGCGCCTAGTGAAGGGGGACCGGTTACCCGTGGAGCGAGTAACCTCGCTTATTGTGTTCATAACCCAGTTCGGCACTTGGGGATGGCTCGACAGGCCTCGACCCGTGTGGCTAAGGGTTGAATGAAAATTCACTTCCGTCGCAAGGATCATTAGTTAATAAATTAGAGGCCGCTGAGACGACATCGTTCTCTCTACACAGACTTTAAACGCAAACCTGTGAGAAACGCTGATGGCGCTCACGTGCGCATCAAGAATTAATTCTGTAGTTATGCGCATTTGAATATATGGGCGCAGGTTTGTAATTCCCTACAAACCACGCCTTAAACTACTTGTCTGGCCTTAACATTTTGATACAGAATTTTATCACTTCGGGGTAGATACGCGAAACCAAAATGATCCCGACAACGCTTTATCTGTAGAGTGGTAAAGGGATCCTCCATAGGGAGAGACTAGCTGGCACTTCAGCACTGCGTTGTCATCGGGTCCAGGCGAAGGTCCTTCGTCAGATCTGGATACGGCCTGGATCCGGCAGGCTGCGGGAAAACCTCGAAATAAACAAAGACACTAAAATTAGCGTAGACGCCATTGTTCTTATGATGTAACGAGTACATCAGGATTTATGGGAAGTGTTCCCAGTTCCGGCTGACCTAAACTATGCAGCCTAACATTGAATTATAGAAGTCTATAATGTGTTATGTGTATGCTAGGTCAAAGAGATGTGTCTTTAATCTAGCTTTGAACTGACAGAGTGTGTCTGCTTCCCGGACAATGGTAGGAAGACTGTTCCAAAGTTTTGGTACTAAATAAGAAAAAGATCTACCGCCAGCAGTGGATTTTGATATTCTAGGTATCATCAACTAGCCGGAATTTTGAGATCGCAATAGACGTGAAGCACTATAATGTGTTCATTTGCTCATCTTTATTATAGCAGTTTTTTATTTGAATAGAATAGAATAGAATCGAATCGGGCATTTATATAGCGCTTTCATATGTACTACTGTACACCCAAAGCGCTTGACACTCATATCAGGGGATATCTCCTCAACCACCACCAGTGTGCAGCATCCACTTGGATGATGCAACGGCAGCCACAGTACAATGGCGCCAGTGCGCTCACCACACACCAGCTATAGGTGGAGAGAGGAGAGAGAGTGATAGAGCCAATTCAATGTAAGGGGATTATTAGGAGGCCAAGATTGGTAAGGGCCAATGGGTGGAATGTGGCCAGGACACCGGGGTTACACCCCCTTTGTTGAACATCAATTAAATTTTTAACCTTAGATGGGTTGAAACGTTTTTTGGATTTCCAAATTCGGGGAACAGACACAGTCTCTATGTGATGACAGCTAGGTGAAAGAGGCTCTATGTGATGGGACTTATCTGACCTTGGTGACGTGAGACAGCTAACCTGACCTGAGCCCCAGATTGTCATGTTTGAGTTCTAAGACTATGAGCCAAATTACTGAGAAGAGCGGCACCATCATCGCACGTGAGAAAAATAAATAAATAAAGAGCGCGCGGATGGCACGCTAACAGGCTAGCGAATTACTGGCGTGTTGTGCTAGCAATAACGATTTAGTTTGAAGCTAGCCATGTCAGGTTAATGTGTGATGTTGAGTAAGTTATATTTAGCAGTATAAACAACAAGGAATGATAGTAAATAATGATTAAAAACAGGAAGATATACAAAGCTTTTCAGACGCACACCAACGCAAACAGCAATGAGGCAGACAGGAGCAATCGAATAGCTAATTCGCATTCGAGCAGCCCGATTATTTTCTGCCTTCAGCTCTCTTTCAGATATGGCACTTTCCTTCTGAGGTATATGATGGTCCTCTTTACGATTCGCTAAATAAAAAACTGAGAAAGAAAGAGAGAACACACAAAAGGAAAACTTACTCCACACAATTTACAAGCAGTAGATATTTCATATCGTCACCTTCCTAAAATAATTGCCCAAGTCATTTTGATTATTTTAGGAAGGTGACGATATTTCAAAATGTCAAACTCATTTGAACTCAAACAATCAGAATATACAAAAATTCACTTAATTCATAGCTAATTTTTTGTTTAAGCTCAGCCTTGCGTTGCACAGCCCTGATGCCGTATTCAACTTAGTCGTAGTCTTCCTCTGAGTGGGTGGGTGTGGACACGGTCCTGTATAAAACATCACATGTTAATATGCTTCTCATGAAGGAAATTGTTTACTTCATATTCAAGTGATATGTTTTGAATTCAAATGTAGCGCCCGTTTCACACATATATACTCCGTTTGCGGTGTGTATTTTTTTCCGTACCCATGTTAACAGGTTAGAGCTTTCACACTGCATTTATACAGCAGTGCAGCGATCGTTTTTATGGTGAATCGCATTTATGGTGAAATTACTACATTTTCAGGTCAATCTGTGTTCATTTTGACCACGAAACATGCGCAGTCACTTTAATTCCGCGTTTCCGAGTCTATTTTTGCTGTGCTGCAAACGCTGAATTAAAGTGACGGCGCATGGTTCGCGGTCAAAATGAACACAGATTGACCTGAAAATGTAGTAATTTCACCATAAATGCGATTAAAGGGTAACTAAACCCTAAACCAACTTTTTTTTAGTTAATGATCTGTAAGAATGGGGCTTTATTAGTGCTGTTCATTGATTCGAGTAACTTTTTTGACATTTGGGTATAAAGTGTTTTAATTCTACAATATATGGTGTAAAAACGTCTGAGTGCTGCCCTCTTCAGGTTGAACGGTGGCTACTGCAGTTGAATTTTCCTATTGGATGTTGCGGTACTGCGTGACGTAAGCAGGTTCCAGCTCACCACGCCCTCCCTTGGTACGAGCTCACCACGCCCTTGGATGAGCTAGCGTAGATTTATCTGTATTTAGTACAGTGGTAGGTGTAGTGTTGCTGGGTGCAACAGCACTGCTGGACTGCATAGCTTTCCAGCAGACTTGGAAATTAGGTGCCAGTGTTTGTATGCACTTGGCCTGGAAGACCGTGAGTGTAAAACCTGCATTATACGCGGAATTGCTTTTCCAACGCAATAGAGGTGGAAATTGGCTTCTCCACACAGCTCGCGCAGTTGTGCTGAACAGCGACGCAGTGCCAAACGCTGCTCCTCCTGCATGGACTCCACCACCGCAGCAGCGTCTTGATGTGAGTGATCATATATATTTTAATCACAATTTATGGTTAGGCTAAAGTTAATCCTCTGGGGTCGACAAATTCTGCTGGATTTTTTCATATAGTGGCAAAATATGAATATGCCTACAGAGAGCGCGCGCTATTGACATCAACTCGATAAAACTCATCAGATGCATATTTACGTCGTCTTGCGACCCTGTGAGCAAACTCTCCATTTTAGACAGTCTGACAGCAGGACTCTCAGGTGCACGTCCTTCCGCTCACGGTTCGTCCCCTCTATCTCCGCTGGGGTCTGACCACTTTTCTAGCATTTTTCAAAAGTTGCCAGTGGGTGGAGTCAGGCTCTGACCAGGGGTTTAGTTACCCTTTAATTAAATAAAATGTAGTAATCTCACCAAAAATGTATTTAATTAAATACTACTTTTTCCACATTAAGAACGGAGTAAAGCAAGGAAAACGTCTCGGTTACTAATGTAACCCACGTTCCCTGAAGGAGGGAACTGGAGACGTAACGTCGATGTGACGACGTAATTGGGATCACTTCAGGGAGCCCTATCAACTTCGAGTGTCTACAGAACAAGCCAATGAACGTTGGCGTGCATGAATCGTGTCACGCGCCCCCGCCCCGCAGCGCGGGTATAAACAGGAAGCGGGCGCACGCACACATTGTTTTCCGCTGAGGAGCCGAGATTTGTGACGGCCATGTAGCGATGGTCAGCAACGGTGGCGACGGGACGTTACGTCTCCCGTTCCCTCCTTCAGGGAACGAGTGTTACATTAGTAACGAGACGTTCCCTTTCAGTCGCTCACGTTTGACGTAACGTCGACGTGACGACGTAATTGGGATCCCATGGAAAACGCCACGGTAGCTACCACATCCAGCGCCCTACGCAAGACTCTCAGAACCCCAACCGCTGGGGCGGAAGACCTGCGTAGAGGGAGTTCAACTGCTGTTCCATTATACCCCACACAGTGGAACTCTTGGATAACACTGGGAAAGCGTACCTTTCCAGGGGAAAGGACGCTGCGGAGCCACATCCTGCCCGAAGGGAGGTAACATGTGGAGAATACACATATGGACTGGCCGAAGGGGCAGTGCAACATATGGAATGTCACTGGGGTGGCTCCACCCGAAGGGGGAGACTACACCGACAGTGACGGCAGAGCAGACTCTGCCGAGGGAAAGACACGGGCTCACCACAGGGAGCTGGTCGTGGAAGAATACACATATGGGATCGCCGCAGGGATCAACACATATGGAACCCAGCCTAGCACAAGTTACACAAGCATACGAGCACTAGGCCTGGCGTCGGACGCTCCGCAACATCCGACTGCCGAAGGGGTGCGGAAGAACTCACGGGTTCCCAATTAGGGAACTCGACTGGAGCAAAAAGCGCACGTATCCATTCCTAGGAAGTGAGTGGCACAGCAAGCCGACACTAGAGCGGGAACTTCAGTGTTACCGGCTAGTTGAAGCGAGCACACGGGAAGAAACCGGATCAACACGTAGGCTATAAAACCTAGCGAACGTGTTAGGTGTCGCCCAGCCCGCAGCTCTACAGATGTCTGTCAGCCGACACCCCTAGTGGAGTGAGCTCTCAACCCGGGAGGGAGTGGTAGGAACCTTGGGCACGAATTCTAGGCACGATTCGTCCCCTACCCTCTTGATAGAGGCCAATGCAACCAGGAGTACTGTCTTACAGGACAGGATTTTTAACTCAGCTGATTGCAGAGGCTCAAAGGGTGGTCTCTGAAGTGCCGAAAGGACCAGAGACAAATCCCAAGAGGGTATAGAGAGTGGGCGAGGAGGATTCAGTCTCCTCGCTCCCCTCAGGAACCTGACGATCAGGTCATGCTTTCCCAAAGACTTACCATCAACAGCATCGTGATGTGCGGCAATAGTGGCAACATACACTTTAAGGGTGGAGGGAGACAGCCTTCACTCCAGCCCTTCTTGCAGGAAGGAAAGCACGGCTCTGATCGAGCAAGATCGTGGGTTCTCCTCGTGAGAGGAGCACCAGTCAACGAACAGGTTCCATTCAACGCATAGAGGCGCCTCGTAGAGGGGGCTCTAGCGGAAGTGATGGTGTACCGCAGGGGGTAGGTCACCTAGAACCTCCGCGTCCCATCCAGGGACCAGACATGGAGTTTCCCGAGGTCTGGACGCGGGTGACATAGGGTGCCCCGTCTCTGAGAGAACACGTCCTCTCTCAGAGGGATGGGCCAGGGAGGGGCTGTCGCGAGGAGCACTAGTTCCGGGAACCAAGTCTGGTTGGGCCAATACGGCGCAACTAGCAAGACCTGCTCCTTGTCCTCCCTGACTTTGCACAAGGTCTGTGCAAGAAGGCTCACTGGGGGAAACGCATACTTGCGTAGGCCCCGGGGCCAGCTGTGTGCCAGAGCATCCGTGCCGAGGGTCCCCTCGGTCAGGGAATAGAACAACTGCCAGTGAGACGTGTCCGGGGCGGCAAACAGATCTACCTGTGCGGTCCAGAAGCGCCTGAAAATCAGCTGGACCACTGAGGATGGAGTCGCCATTCTCCCGGTAGCACCTGCTGCCGTGAGAGCTCAACGGCTGCACGGTTGAGCAGGCCCGGAATGTTAAAGGCACGAAGCGACCTCAGATGCTTCTGACTCCAAAGGAGGAGATGGCGGGCGAGTTCTGACATGCGGCGGGAGCATAGACCACCTTGGTGGTTGATGTACGCAACGGTCGCAGTGCTGTCCGTATGGACCAGTACGTGCTTGCCTAGTAGCAGCGTTTTGAAGCGGCTCAGCGCAAGACGTACTGCTAACAACTCAAGGCAGTTGATGTGCCAATGCAGTTGAGGCCCCGTCCACAGACCTGAAGCTGCATGCCCGTTGTACGTGGCCCCCCAGCCGGTGGCAGAGGCATCCGTGGAGACCACAGAGTGCCTGGACACTTGTTCCAGGGGAACACCTGCCCACAGGAACGAAGGGTCCGACCACAAGCTGAGAGTTTGGCGACAGTGCGGAGTCACTTGGACCCCGGCACGAGCCGATCTGCCACGCCCATCTCAGGACTCGATCGTGGAGCCAGTGTTGGAGCTGCCTCATATAAAGATGCCATATGCCCCAGGAGCCTCTCACGCAGTTCAACACTGACTGGACACGGGCCTCGGTAAGGCGCGCTGTCATGTTGATCGAGTCCAACTCCATACCGAGAAAAGAGATCCTCTGCCCGGGGGTGAGTTTGCTCTTTTCCCAGTTGACCCGAAGCCCTAGGTGGCTGAGGTGACTGAGCACCATGTCCCTGTGTTCGCACAACTGCTCTCTCGACTGGGCCAGAATAAGCCAGTCATCGAGGTAGTTCAGGATGCGAACACCACGCTCGCACATGGGAGCAATGGCAGCCTCCGCGACTTTCATGAAGACACAGGGCGACATTGCCAGCCCGAAGGGTAAGACCTTGTACTGATATGCCCGTCCCTCGAACGCAAAGCGAAGAAACAGTCTGTGTCGAGGGAGAATCGAGACATGAAAGTACGCGTCCTTCAGGTCGATCGCTGCAAACCAATCTTGGGGACGGATGCATTTGAAAATGCGTTTCTGCGTAAGCATCTTGAACGGTAGCCTGTGAAGGGACCGGTTCAGGACGCGCAGGTCCAAGATTGGTTGTAACCCACCACCTTTCTTGGGTACAATGAAGTACGGGCTGTAGAAGCCGGTCTTCATATCGGCTGGAGGGACCGGCTCGATCGCGTCCTTCGCCAGTAGGACTGCAATCTCTACCCTGAGCACAGGGGCATTGTCCGCCAGAACACGGGTGAACAGAATGCCCTTGAAAGCAGGGAGACGCCGGGCGAACTGAATCGCATAGCCGAGTCTGATGGTACGGATGAGCCAGCGAGACGGGCTGGGGAGCGCTAACCAGGCTCCCAGAGACCGAGCAAGCGGGACCAACGGCAGGGGCTGGGGCACCGCGGCGGAATGTAGGGACCCGACTCGGACGGCACAGCGGCCCGAAGTGGGGTCTGAGTGTGTGGTGCAGCACATACCTGCTTCCGTCGAAGGGCAGAGTAAGTGTGCGGAGGCGTCAGTGCGTCCGGGACACAGCCACTGCTGCCTGCTGGCGATGAAAGAGGGGCTTGGGAGTGACAAGGCATGGCGGCGTCATCGACTGCCAAGCGCTCCCTCTTGGGGCCCAGAGGTTTCAGAAATTGCTCTTTTTTTTGAAAATGTGGAACAAAAAGAAAAGGAAACAAAAGATTCTCTACCCAGCCCTCCACCGGGGGAAGGAGTGGCACCTTCGCCATCTCCTGAAGAGCAACTTGATCCACCTCTGGGCCGCCCGTCTCAGGGTCGTTTGCACCGTCGCTTGCCTCCTGGTTTGGCAGCGGCCTGGACGGGCGGGGTTGGCTTCCTACGGCTTGCTCCACGCTGAGGCCTGGATGGTTGCTGCAGCTGGGGCTTAAGGGCAGAAGGAGATCTGCTGGGCAAAGCTCTCGACCGCATCGCCGAACAACCCAACATGGGAAAGAGGGGCATCCAGGAACCGATATTTATCTGTGTCCCTCATATCCGCCAGGTTGAGCCAAAGGTGGCGCTCCTGGACCACCTGACCTCCTGGACATCGCCTGACCGACTGAACGTGCGGTTTCCTTCGTCGCCCGGAGAGCGAGGTCGGTTGCCACATGGAGCTCCCGAAGGAGCTCTGGGTCAGAACCACCCTCGTTCATGTCCATGAGCGCCTGGGCCTGGTGGACCTGCAAGAGCGCCATGGCATGGAGGGCGGAAGCAGCCTGTCCACAGGCCTTGTAAGCCTTCGCCGTTAGACCGGACAAAAACTTACAGGCCTTGGACGGGAGGCGTGGATTACCCCGCCAAGAGGAGACGGATGCCGGACACAGTTGCATCGCGACTGCCCGCTCCACAGGGGGGATATCCACATACCCCTTAGCTGCCCCGCCGTCGAGGGTGGCGAGGGGGGAGGAGCCACTAGGACGGCTTCGGGCACTATACGGTGCCTTCCACGTCCTAGAAAGCTCCTCATGCACCTCCGGAAAGAAAGGTACCGGGGCGGCGCACTGAGAACCAGCACGGCCCGCCCCGAGAAACCAATCGTCCAACCGAGAAGGTTCAGGACGTGGTGGAGGGTTCCACACAAGCCCAACCTTCTCGGCTGCCCGGGAAAGCATAGCCGCCCATTCTAGATCAGTCTCGGACAACGCTACATGCCCCGAGGGGGGTAACACAGCCGAGTCATCATCTCCAGAGGACTGAAGCTCCCCCTCCGATGCTGCTATCGACATCTGGTCGTCGGCTGGAGCCCCAAAGGAAACGGTTGGTCGTTCCGGAGAAGGACCTAGACGTTCACTAAGGGACTCCAATGGCAGCAGCGCTTGTGAGGCGTGAGGAGCCCGCGGAGGTTGACTCGACGGGGAAGCCCTCACGGTAATCCTCAGATCACCCTGGTCATGCACCGAAGTAGGTCTATTCTGAGGGGCAGAATAAACACTAGATCGGGGCATAGGCGGAGGGACTGCACCTCCCTTGAGGTAAGCGAGTCTCGATCTAAGCGCTGAGATAGTCATATTCCCGCAATGGGAACATGAACTATCCACAAAAGTTGCCTCAGCGTGTTGAATGCCCAAACACGAGATGCAACTACTGTGGCCATCTGCTGGCGCCAGGGTACGATGGCATCCAGAAACGCACAAGCGGAATGACATCTTGAAAAAGACGCATGGTCACGCTTGTGTTGCTCTTTTAGTAAAAATAAAAAAGGTTGAAAAATACTCTCTCAGTGCTGAGGCACCCAGGGGTAGCCGCAGTGTGAATGAACACACAGGAAAATGCCCACCGAACTGACACATACACACAGAAACACAGAACAATAGTGCTGTGAAAACAGCAGTTGTGAGCTGCAATGCTCGCGGCCACCGCTGATCGCGCCGTCACACCAACACTGTAGGCAGAGAGTAGATCTCTTTGAAGTCTTCAAGGGCTGATTTCTTTTAGACAAATCTCACAGAAGCTCGGCTCCAAAGTGAAAGACAATGTGTGCGTGCGTCTGCTTCCTGTTTGTCCCCGCGCTGCGGGGCGGGGGCGTGTGACGCGATTCACGCACGCCAACGTTCATTGGCTCGTTCTGTAGACACTCGAAGTTGATAGGGCTCCCTGAAGTGATCCCAATTACGTTGTCACGTCGACGTTACGTCAAACGTGAGCGACTGAAAGGGAACTACACTTTACCTCAACAAGGCGACATAATGAACGACACTCGTCTCATTCGTGGAGGTGGAAAAACAAGTTCTTTGTGACATGGAAGATTTATTGTATTAAAATTTAAATGCAAAAGAAAAGGCATGAGAGTCGGCTGTTTTTGTCAATTTTAAGTTTTAATTTAAAATGTTTGCGTTTTTTATATAAGTACATGGTTAAATATTTGACCACTGGCTTGAGGAACTTAACCCCGCGATAGGCTCATTTTTTTCCGTATGAGTGCAAAAAAATAAATAAAAAAAATATATTAATTTTTATCTTATATGCTTGTGTTATACATCAATCGATCCTGTTTAGTTTGTATTTTTTTTGTTTATGCTCATAATAAAAACAAAGTGTTGTGCTTTTCGCCAAATAAAGAAAAATAAACATGATGCGAGTTCTGCCTACTCTCCGTCAGTGAAGTCAATTCTGAAACGCGTCCGAAAATGAACTGTAACTCAGCGAATACTCAGTCAAACAGGCATACAGTCACACAGGCATGAAGCTTGAATTCTCTTCTTTTCAATGAAGTAATTTTTATAAAAAACAAATATTCACAGTTTATGTAATATGTATGCAAAGAGAGAGATGTCAGTCGTTCTCATCTCAGCTAATTAAGTTTTAATGTGCTCCGCCCACGGAGAGCGCGCGCTATTCAAACGCAAATGTGAGGCGATCCAAACAAACCTGTGAAACGCCCACATCAGCTGGATAACACACACCGCGAGTTCACTTTCAGACTTATGTACTTTACGATGCTGTGAGGAATAATACTATCTTGATAATAATCCTGCAAAAATTTACCTCAGAAGTTCTGGAAGTATCATTTCGAGGAGCAAACGGATCCCGAGGAATTAGGTCAGTTCTGTTTGCTTTGTTCTAATCGGAATGAATGAACGCAAAGATGCGTGCTGTTGTGGAGCTACTACAGCTGGCAAAAATACTGTTTAAATATGAATCGCGTTTCTATGAATGAATGAACGCACAGATGCGCGTTGTTGTGGAGCTACTACAGCTAGCAAAAATACTGTTTTAATATGAATCGCGAATACAAAGAAAGATTACACTGGAAATATTGTTACAATTTTAAATGTTGTTGTAATTGTATAACCTTAAAAATATATATATATATATATATATATATATATATATATATATATATATATATATATATATATAGGATAGATGTAAACAAACAGGATATAGGATAGATGTAAACAAAATCTTAAAAGGTCATTATAAGCCTTCTCTTTAAATAATTTTATTATGCTTTATTAGTGACACATTTGGGAAGAGAATATATTCCAAATCTGAAAATACAGTATGAGAACAATTAATTGCACAATTACTAGAAATGTTTACCTTGGATATTGTACAATTTGCAAGCAAAATTTGTGGAAAAAAACAACAAACCAGTTATATATTGTCCTTGCATTCTTGTGGCTCAGTCACACACCTGAATGAAAGGCTCATTACGTATGCAGCCTCATTATGCGGGCCCCATTGACTCCACAGATGTGAATCACGCCCACCCGCATATGGCCTTTCCAAACAAAAAGTGTTTTACAAGATTTAAATCAATGTATTGTGTTATGTGAATGATTAGGCAGGATGATTTTCACATAATTTTGAAGAAAAAAATCTAGGCAACGTCATCCATTAGTCAAAAGTCTTATTTACATATATTTAGAATGTGTTTTATGGCCTTATTTCAGAAACTTTAGTTTTTTGTTTTTGAAAAACCATGCATAAACATTATTCTATCAAAAATACAAACATGTACATGCAAGTTGTTCACATATTATGGTAGCCCTGTTTGTGCTAAATAGAGTGAATTTACACCTTTGCCATTAATATGTTTATAAGCAACTGAAAAAAGCACAAATGTCAGGGCATGTCAGAACATCTCAAGGACCCCAAAAACCCCCCAGACCCCAGAGGGTTAATATAAGTAGAAGTAATTCATTGAATAATAGGCTGACGTTGTTTAAATTGTGTTTAAACGTGCATACGTCTATTAAAGAGTGTATATGTGTACAAAGAGAATCGCAATGCTGAGACATTAAGATCGGGGTAAATCAAAGGAAACTACAATTTACTTCAACAAGGCAACAAAATGAACAACACTCGTCTCATTCGTGGAGGTGGAAAAACAAGTTCTTTGTGACATGCAAGATTTGTATAAAGATTTAAATTATGCAAAAGAAAGGGTATGAGTCTGCTGTTTTTGTCAATTTTAAGTTTTAATTTAAAATGTAGGCTATGCGTTTTAATATAAGTAGGCTACATGGTTAAATATTTTACCACTTGCTTGAGCAACTTAATATATAATTATATGGAGGTAATGCATTGAATAATACGTTGTTTAAATTGTGTTTAAACGTGAATACGTCTATTAAATATTGACGATGTACGCAAATGTATTCGATGTACGTGAATACGTCAGTGTACATGTGTACAAAGAGAATCGCAATGCTGACAAAAAACTTTTCTTTAAATGAAAGTTGCTGATAACTTCTGGATTTGAAATACAAATAGTGAGTATGTGTTTGTGGAACAGCCGCGGATCAGTTGCGCACTGCAAACGCAGCATATGTGAAAGCACTATAGCGCGTGCTGCTCCTGCACCGCATACGCACCGCACACAGAGTATGTGTGAAACGGCGTAGGAAACCAGTTTCAGATTGCTGGACTAGCTCACCTCTGGCACGGGAAGAGAAAGATGAAGAGGAGGAAGCTTGACTGACTGCGGTCGGCTGGAGAATTTTCTCTCATAATATTTATATTCTGTTGACGATGCATAAGAATAAGAAAACACCTTAATACAATGCTCAACATATGAACGCAGGCTTAATGTTAATAATGTTAACACATTCAACGTTATGATAGCTTTCTTACCCTCATCGTCGTCGTCAGGGAAGAATTCAGTGTCACAGAGATATGTCGGGAGATTGAGCTTGCGCCTGCGCAACTGTATATTGCCATACTCTATCTCATTTAAAGTATGAAATTCATCAAGCGACCTGTGTATATCTTCAACCATATTGTAAATGGTGAATGACTTCTTTGGAGGAGGGGGGAAGTAGTGCTGGTTCTGTGTGCCACTTACTATGTTCTCTGAAAACTGCCTCAATTTCTCTTTCACTGCTTCCCAATTAGCTTGTTTCTGTTGCCTGTCACTGTGAAAGAGAGAAAGCAAGAGTGAGATTACCAAGAGGTCACTCAAACCATAAAATTATACTAGCCACTGATGATCATCACAGTAGCTTTATCGCTTTGTGTCATAAAGACATGTATTTTTATATCTTACCGCTTATCATAGTCTTCCAAAGGCTCCTCTTGTCGTAAGTGGAGTATCACAGGATCCATGTCTTTCAGCACATCTAAAGCCACTTCATCTAAAGCTGGCCCAATCTCAGATGGACTGTAGACATCACAAAAGAACTCCAAGTAAACCTCCGTCATCTTCTCGTGAGACAAAAGCAGAATGATGAGATCACATGTGACAGATCAGCCGTAGTCTTTATTACATTTGGATGTGTGTGATGCTGTGATGGCTTTAGATGGGACACGTTGTGTACTTACTTTCTCATAGAGACTGGCAGATGTGGGTCTCTCCTCTGTGTGTTTTAGCTTTTGTTCTATGAGGTTTCTGTTCTTCAACTCCAGTTCTCTCATGCGGTCGACCTTCTCTTTAATGCCGTCTGCCTCCTTGTTCCTGCACAAAAACAAAAAGAGGGTCAAACACTGTCACTGTCTTCAGTTCCCAGACGTCCCACAGATTAGATTGAGAGTGTGAAGAGATCAAACCCATGGTTGTGCAAGAGAAACTTACATCTTTTTAATGTGATTCTGATTTAGCTTGATGAGCTTTTCAGTTTCGTCCAAGAAGTCGATACATTCCAAAACCGGATCTTTCATGTTTTCTTTAGGCTCACAGACTTCTCTGAAACAGATTACAGTAACAGAGATGGCTATGAATAATGTTATCAGAAGCAGTATCGTCACTGTGCATATGCAACATCTACATATGCAAAACTAGAACAACATAAGTTGTGCACATTGGCATGACAGTAGTATTGTGCTGACCCTGTTTTTAGCTGTGTCCTGTTCGCATTATTTTCTGCCTTCAGCTTTCTTTCAGATACGGCACTTTCCTTCTGAGGTATATGATGGCCCTCTTTACGATTCTTTACAATAGAAAAAGAGAGAAAAGTTACAAGAGTACAGATGCTACACACAAAAGAAAAACTTAGTCCACAATTTACAAGCAGTAGATATTTCATATTTCATATTTCATGCTGACGATACATAAGCATAAGAACATACTTTAATACAATGCTTAACATATGAACACAGGCTTAATGTTAATACTGACTGATGATGATGGTTGAAAAAACACATTCATGACGATGTAGGGTGACCACCATCAAACACACCAAATGTGGGAAGACTTTAAGTTTGTGTGGGACAATGTGGGACATGTTACAAACACTAAAATAACCTGAAACTGTTATATAATGTCTATATAACTTAATAAAAACATTTGTATTCTGCCTTCCAGCTGATAAAAGTTATTTGTTCTTTAGTCCCTTCCAGAAAACACCATTACATCACAGTGTAACATAACATGTCTTTATTTTACGTCATTTAAATTCAACATCACTGAGCCCAAAGTCCAACTAAAATCCAACAATATAAACAATGAACAAATAAAATATAAAACATGAAATTAGATCATTGACAGTCTTATATATTAAGAATATATTAAACCAAAAACTCATATTTTTTTTTAGAAAGGATGTGAATTAAAACAACCACAGCAGGCAACAAGTTGATCAATTCTGTTAAATTAACATTTTAATTGACCGAATTATCCATTTGTGACCCTGGATCACAAAACCAGTCTTATGTTGCACGGGTATATTTGTGGCAATAGCCAACAAAACATTGTATGGGTCAAAATTATAGATTTTTCTTTTATGCCAAAAATCATGAATATATTAAGTAAAGATCATGTTCCATGAAGATATTTTGTAAATTTCCCACCTTAAAGGGATACTTCACCTCTGGGAAGATGAATGTGTATTTAAAATAGGTCATTTAAGTAGAAGAAATGTGGAGAAATTTTTGAATTTGGAGCTTTCTAGACTGAGAAAAGCCAGAAAATGTATTTTTGGCTTATGTGGATGAAAGACAACAACTCCCAGAATGCACTTGCTTCGCTGCCTTAGGAGGCCACGCCTACCGGTAAGAGAGCACAGTTGAAAACAACAAGGCTAGCCTAAGTAAGTGATGAGTTTGCCAGGGATTTAGAGACCCAAAATGTCCGGGATCCGGCTTTTGCGTTCTACAGTCGCCATTCATCATGTTTACTGTGGCGAGCAGGACGAGGCTGACGGCTGCGGGAGAACGGCGCGAGGCCGGTGGCTTCATTACTGAGACGCGCCGGGTCTCGCATCTCTCACGGAGGAGCGGGAATTTTCTTAGCAATGTTAAAACGCACATCAACCGATCACTTGTTTAGTGTTCATGTAAACACTACAGTCAGATTCACCGATCGGAATTAATTCAGTTAGATTGAAACGAGAGGTGTGCATGTAAACAATGAATGGCGACAGCAGAACGCAAAAGCCGAATCCCGGACATTTTTAACAGTCTCGCCCGCCGGACAAGTCCGGGAAAAGGAAGATGGTAACCCCTACTTACTCAGCTTTCTCCTATTATTCAGCTTTCTCCACAGAACAAGAGCATGCTAGCTTAGCTTCCAAAGAAAGACGGCTGACACTGTGTACATTCTGTGAGTGAGATCCCACCCTGTATGGGCGGGCTGAAAACATGCGGAACAACGCCATCTACTGGCTGTAGTCTTTAGCCTCTGGCCAGAAAATCCTCCGATGACGCAAAATGACGATTTTTGCGTCATCGGAGGATTTTTTCCAGACAAAAAATACATAAATCTCTCCTCTCAGGGGGATATGAGGGGGGAAAGCATGGTAATTCGAAAATACTACAGGTTTTCTACTAATACAAAGCTTAATGCTAAATCCTGAAGTAACCCTTTAAATATATAAAACATTTATTTTTGTGAATGGATGCAGCACTATTGCCAATAGAAATGGACAACTTTGAAGGTGATTTTCTCAATATTTAGATTTTTCTGTACCCACAGATTCCAGATTTTCAAATAGTTGTATCTCGGCCAAATATTGTCCTATCCTAACAAACCATACATCAATGGAAAGATTATGTATTCAGCTTTCAGATGATGTATGAATCTCAATTTTAAAATTAAAGCTGCAAGCAGCGATGAAAAGGGCCCTCGCACCCCTGCCACCGCCACCCGGCACCTTTAGGAAAAGCCTTAAGATTACACTCACCAAATTTGAAGAGGATCAGATCAAAACTGTAGGAGGAGTTTGTTAAAGTACAACTTCAGGAAATGGCAAAAACTGCCCAAAATCTGACAGGAAGTTCAAAATAACTGACTTCCTGTTGTGTTTAGGGCTATGCTCCAAGAGACTTTTTTGTAGGTATTGGGTCTTTACATGTGTGTACCAAATTTCATACCTGTACGTGAAACGTCGAGCCGGGGCAAAATGTAGGGGCAATAAGTAAGCCATTTTGCCCCACCCAATTTTTAAAACCACATCACACGTAAATTGTCACCACTTCTGAAGCGTGTGCAAAGTTTCATGATTTTTCGAGCACGTTTTGTATTTGCCACACTTCCTGCTACCAGCAGGTGGCGCTATTGCTATAATCATAATGAGCATTGGCATGTGTTCAGGACAGGACTCTTATCAAACATGTGAAGTTTGGGGCAGATTGAAAATTGTATGCCTGAGTTACTGCAGGCTGTCTGTGGTTGCCTAGCAACATCAGAACTGCAAGCAACATTAATATTGAACTTATCTGATCATGCATATATCACCAAAAGGCCGAAATTGGGTGAACTAGTGCAAAAAATGCCCGTGCAAAATCAGTTTTTGTGTGTGTTTTTAGTAATTGTTGGTTTGGTGTGTGCTCATTGTTACAATTACACAGCAAAAGTTCAGTGACATTTTTATTTGTGCATCGTAAAAAGCACACAGTGAACTCCGAGAAAACGCTATGCTTGAGCAAACAGTTTGTGAATAGGCAACTACAAATGATGCCCGTGAAAGAGACTGTGAACGCATTGAATAGGATATGTTTAGTTGGTGAATAGCATAGGCTATTATTACACAGTAGCGACAACGTTAAGCGCACCAGAATGAAATATAATATTCAGAAGTAAACACTAACAGCATAGCTGACTTACAGATTCAGTTTACATCCACAAATGAATAAGCACCTCGATTCAGGGAGCAGTGCAAAGTGCCCGTGCAAAATCAGTTTTTGTGAGCTGATCGCCGTCAAAAAAGTTCAGGAGATATTTCTTGCGATGGCAATATGATCAAAAATAACTTTATATTGATTCAATGGATTAATAGCATTTTGAAAAAAAAAAAAAAAGTCATGAATTTATTGCATTTTTGGGAAAAAATAATCCGTTTTTATAATAAATCTTAAAAAATTCAAATCCAGATTTTGATTTTCAATGTTGTTATAACCTAAAGATGCTATGTGAAAGTTTGAAACAGAAAATAGTGGTTTTCACACATTTAGTGGTTATCTCACATTCGAGAGATATGCGAATAACACACAGACAGACAGACGGACGTTTCTGTAATTTATAGATAGATGGATTTATCACGTTCGGGAACCAAACTATAATATTCAGAAGTAAACAGTGTAGCTGAGTGTTTATGTCAGAATGTTTATTTTTAAACCACAACCTTCTAAAAATGATATATTTAACGATATCTTTTGCATTTCTCATCCAAACAATGTCAAACTTGGCACTGCACTTACTCGTGCCCGTGGCGAGACACCTGTCGAGTTTGAAATCAATCGGACTAACGGTTCGAGAGATATGCGAGGAACAGACACACACACACACAGACAGACAGACAGACAGACGTTCCTGTAATTTATAGATAGATGTTTGTCAGGCCGCCGAGGGCACACCCTTCGACGAAAACTCTAGATCTTCACAATTTAACGTCACAAAGGCCTTAAAGCTGCCGTCGGCAACTTTTTTTTGATCATATTCAGTGAAATCGACACTATAATCCGACAGAACAACATAAATAAATTGGTTTTAGAAAAAAAAACGAGCTTCTAACTCCACCTGGAGCATGTTATTTGTTTTGCAAAAATCCACCGCTCCCGTCTCATCGGGTCCAATCAGCGCAGGGGTGTGTGAGATCTGACTGTCAATCACAGTTCGTGCACACGCCACAGATCCCCTCTCCCTCACGCAGACGCGCACATTACAATATCACATGCACACGACACGCCTGAAGTTCGCCTGAAGATTGTACGAAGCGTGATGGCGGAGAGAAAATCTACTAACAAGCTTCCAATTCCTCGGTTATTGCTATCTATGGATAGATTAGCCAGGCCAGCCTACCTCCGAGACCATGGTGTTGATCGATGCTGAAGAGACGCGCGCGTTCACAGAAAATCAGGTACACACACGCACTGACGATGGGCGGGTGCTCGTTGGTAGTGGGGGAGGGGCATGAGAGTTGTAAACATTCAAAATTTTGGCTAAGTCCACTCAATCTGCCAGACTTGCCGACTGCAGCTTTAAGATTACACTCACCAAATTTGAAGAGGATCAGATCAAATCTGTAGGAGGAGTTCGTTAAAGTACAACATCAGGAAATTATGAAAAATGCCCAAAATCTAGGAGGAAGTTCAAAATAGCTCACTTCCTGTTGTGTTTAGGGCTATGCTCCAAGAGACTTTTTGTAGGTATTGGGTCATTACATGTATGTACCAAATTTCATACCTGTACGTGAAACCAGGAGCCGGGGCAAAATGTGGGGGCAATAATTTACCGAATTTGCCCCCCCCAATTCTGAAAACCATATCACACGTAAATTTTCACCACTTCTGAAGCGTGTGCAAAGTTTCATGAGTTTTCGAGCATGTTTAGGCCCTCTAAAAAGCGATTCACTTTGGAGAAGAAGAAGAATAATAATAAACGGAGCAAAAACAATAGGGTCCTCTCACCATCTGTGCTCGGGCCCTAAAAATTACCCATAAGACTGGTCACATTTGTTTTCTGACAGGGAACACATGGAACAATCACCGGTCCACATTTTGACTGACAGCTGTCACAACCATTTAGTGACTGTGTTTACTCCTTTCTTTTCAACCATTGGATAGGGTTTAAAAAAACGGATGTTGTAGCTGACGAAGCGCTGTTAAATATAGGTGAAAAGCTACACCGCAAAAAGAATAAATAAAATGCTTTCTTTAAAAGGCACAAGAAAGCACGCACGTTTTCTTAATATGATGATTAAAAACCAGTGCGGGACATTTTCTCAACAAGCGACGTGCGGGACAAGGGGTGAAAATGCTGTGCGGTAGCTGCTACAACCAAAGACAGTAAAAGAAAGGGTACAACGCAAAGCGGGACGGATGGTGATTGCTTTCTTACCCTCGTCGTAGCAATGCCTTCTGGGCTTCTCTGAGGCGGTGGTAGAGGTCTCAGTCCAGGCCTCTCTGAAGCGCCCACAGGTTGTGCAGTCTCAGCAAGACTGATGTCAGGAACCTGAGCTTGGGGCAATCTATTGCTTTCCATTCTCTGATCTTTATTTCTGTTAAGCTAAAAAACAAAGCGCTAAAACACTCCTATAAAAAAGTGTTAGAGGCTATTTCGAGTGTTTTAGCTCTTTTATTTTTTGCTTAAGCATTTCCAGCTCTGGTCGCGCACGCTCATGGGCCTTGTCGACCTGGAGAGAAAGACAAAAAGGGGGTTACCAATGACATCAAAGTTTACATATTATCCATTCATATCTCTGGAGTTATATGTACTTGCGCCTCCTCGAGCCTCCGTTTGGCCTTTTCATCCTTATATTTTTGCTTCTTCTCTTCTGTATGTTTCAAGGACATCTTCATCTCCTGACGACAGATCACACAAGCATTACACTCGTTTAAACTGGAACAGCTCAACCTTAAATGTGATTTTTTAATTCTTTATACAGTCACCTTTATCTGAATATCCAGCTCTTTCATATTCTTCTGAAATCTCTTTGTAGCTTTAATCAAATCCTTCTAAAATATGAAAATATGAACAATCTCTGAGTTCTGGGATACTTTTCTCCAAGTAGCACATTAGGAGTTTAAACACATTTAAGCGCATTAACAACTTTAGGGGTGCAATGCAATTTTTTCAAATGTATTTTATCTTAATAAGGGGATATAAAGAGACATTATGAGAAGCTGTAAGGTTTTTAAATATTTCTGCTTCAAACTGTTTTTAATAATTATGTAATAGCTAATTGATAGTCCTACTTTAGTTAGCTTTATAAGGCCTATAGACATGTGACGGCATCAAGCTTTTATTGTGGTACGATCTCAGAAAAAAAAGGTAGCAGCTACAGAACTTGCTGTCACTGCGGCGGTAGACAGGTAAAAGGTGCACATTTGTACTTAAAGAGTGCATATTAGTACCTCATGTTTCTGAAGCGGTGGTTGTGGTCTCAGTCCAGGCCTCTCTGAAGCGCCCGCAGGTTGTGCAGTCGGAGCAAGACGACAGTATAACAGAGACGTGTCAAGGAGGCTGAGCTTGGGAAATGTATTGCTATCAGTTTTCTGATCTAAAATACTACGTTGATCCATAATCCTATTGGTAAAATCGTATGATCTGTTACCGTGCACAGATCAGCTCTAATGTGCAATTCAGCTGTTAAGTTCAGTGACGTGTCCAATAGAATGCATTACGATGACGTCACACATCAGCGCTTCAGTCAGTGCCGCAAGCAGAAATGCATGGATTATTATTTTGATTTAAAAATTGAAAAGAGAGAATGACCTGTGTTCATGGTCACCACAAGCATTGTCCATGAGAGCAAAGTCGATGAGGCTACTTGTAATACCTATATTTTGTGTATATTTTTAGTAAAAAATATATGTATTTTATACTCGCAAAATACAATACTTTTTTTTTTTTTTTTTTTTTTTTGCCTTCATTAAACTGTAAGAACATCGACCACAAGTTTCTGCAAAGAGTATAGAAGTAGGCTACTTCTATAGGGGAGACCAGGGACAGTTGTAACACTTTTTGCCATTTTAGCAATACATCAAAAACCATTTATACTGGAATAACCAATTTGTTATATTATAAACTTCAATCTGTCAACTTCTGAAACAATGTATTTAAGTGGTTTTATGAAATATGTACAGGTTGCAAAATTGATTTTAATACAGTCTCTCCACTGTTGCAACCGTCCCAGTGTACAGGGACGGTTGTAACATGTCTAAAATATACATAATTAATCAATCATAAACTCAAAATGGAAAATATTATTTATCAGTCATGTTATTGTGACTATTCATTTAATGGTTTTAAGTAATGATTAACTTTTTTTCATACTACATGACAAAAAAGAGGTGAAAGCAACTGTGGCTGTAGTCGGTTGTGCGAAGCGCCAAAACTCCTCCGAGTCCTAAGGAAACCTAGATGCGGTAAGCGAGGGAGAAATCAACAGTTCTGTGCTCAAGAATACGGGGCAAATCGCGTCAAATATTGATTTGGGGACAGACGTTTTTACAATATAATGACAATCGTAACATAACACTAACATAATCGTTAGTGTGTGTGTGTGTGTGTGTGTGTGTGTGAGAGAGAGAGCGAGAGAGAGAGTGTGTATGTGCGTGAGCGTGAGAGAGAGAGAGAGAGAGAGAGAGAGAGAGAGAGAGAGAGAGAGAGAGAGAGTGTGCAACTCTACATTATAGGGTCAAAATATCCCCACAAAGATGTCAATATCCGAAATCCTTGTCCTTTTGGGGATTTTTTTTCTTCTTCAGAAAACAGCTTATAAATCAGACTTTTGTTTTTTGAAAATGTAAAAATGCAGACAGTTTTCTGTGATAGGTAAGGTTAGTCTATAGGGGGTAGAATACACAGTTTGTTTGTACAGTATAAAAATCATTATGTCTATGGAAAGTCCCCATAAAACATGAAAAAATAATATTGCTTGGTCTGTTTAAGGCTGGTCTTGTTGAAATGAGAGGCCTGTTGATCAAATCATCCCAGTCTCATCAGCTGGACTAAAAGAAAGTTTCAATGCTCTTAGGACACTGAAAACATGGCTCAGAGCAATGGTCACAAGTGACACTTGACAGTATTGCTGTGTGTCGTGTCCAACAGGACAAACTGGACAGTATTGATGTGAAACATATGCCAACAGTTAATTTCTGTTAAATGATTAGTTCACTTAGTTAAAAATGAAAATTCTGTCATCATTTACTCACTCTCGGGTTGTTTCAAACCAGTTTCTTTCTTCTGCTGAACACAAAAGAGGATATTTTGAAGAATGTTGATAACAAGACAGTTGATGGTAGCCATTGACTTCCATAGTATTTTTTTTTTCCCTACTATGGAAGTCAATGGGGTCCATCCACTGTCTGGTTATCGACATTCTTCAAAATATGTTCTTTTGTGTTCATCAGAAGAAATAAATTCATACAGGATTGAAACAGTTTGAGGGTGAGTAAATGATTTTCAGTTTTGGGTGAACTATATCACTTTAATGAAAGATGCAGACATGTGTTTGGCTTCTTCAAAAAGCAAGGAACAAGACAGTATTGCACTATTGCATTGCACTATGAGCGGAGTAAAGTTAAGTCTCTGTTAAACTGCCACCATGTCTTTATTAGTTATTTGTAACATTACAGAATTAATTCATTTACGTATTGTTAAGGTCAATATAGACTAAAAACCTTAATACATTATCCTATTAATTTCCTGATTCCTCCGCTTATTTAGCTTATTTATTTAGAAAATGTATTTTCTATGGGCATATATACAGCTGAAACAGGTAGCCTAGTGCATTATCCCAAATTTTTCAACATCAACATTTTAATATAATTATAGTCAAATATGGCCTTTAGAAAAATGTGTTTTTTTGAGGAGCTGGGGTAGTGCACTATATAGGCCCCTGTGGCACGGCCTAAGCTTTTGTCCTTAATGGCATTTTTTTCCTTACATTACTTTTACTTTTATACTTTAAGTAGTTTTGAAACCAGTACTTTTATACTTTTACTTGAGTAAAAAGCTTGAGTTGATACTTCAACTTCTACAGAAGTCTTTTTAAACCCTAGTATCTATACTTCTACTTGAGTAATGAATGTGAATACTTTTGACACCTCTTATATATATATATATATATATAGACCAGACACCTTCGGGTCTTATAAAATATAGGTAACACTTTATTTTGATAGTCCGTTTGTTGAGACTTTACTAGTTATTAGTAGCCATTCAGTAGCTTGTCAACAGTGCATCAGTTGACATTCAACAACACTGTTTCAACTGACAAGTAAATCGGCCACCAAAGCAGACAAAAAGCTGTTCTGACTGTCTGAAAGACGCAGAACGCTCCAGATGGATTCTCAGTGCTCTGACAGGGCAGAGAAGATTAACCTCCCCATCCTCCTCAGAAGGGGGAAGAGCTAATAATGTAATGACCTGTGCTCTGAATGGCGTTGAGAGCACTTTAGGAACATAACCATGTCTGGGTTTGAGGATGACCTTAGTGTCCCCTGGACCAAACTCTAAAGTTTATAGAGAGCGCCTGCAGATCACCTACTCGCTAGGGTGACCACCTGCTAATAAGCCCAAGGGGGGACAAGGGGTATGTTTCTGAGGGACAATGTGGGACACTGCCTGGCGCGGCTGTGCCCCCACCCCACGGGCAGACTCACTGATAGTGGTTTACCCATTTCTAACACATACCACCTTACATGGTAATAATGCCCTATTCCCCTAAACATGAGTAATTGCTGATGTATGCTCATGAATAGGCCAACCAATGTGTATTTTTTTTTTCTAAATAAAGATTCATAATATTTTGAACATTCAATGAATTGACAGATGTACTTCCACTTAAGATTTACTATTTAATTTTCTTTATTTTTCATTACAATTTATTCACTTTAAATAAATTATAATATAAAATTATAGGATTAACAGGAATTGTAGTTGCTCAACACCACAGGTCAGGAACAGTAAAAAAAAAAAAAGTATTTAAAAAAAAAAATACGATTGACATCGAATTCCCCTCCATG
This sequence comes from Scardinius erythrophthalmus, assembly GCF_964197995.2. Taxonomy (NCBI): domain Eukaryota; kingdom Metazoa; phylum Chordata; class Actinopteri; order Cypriniformes; family Leuciscidae; genus Scardinius; species Scardinius erythrophthalmus. The sequence continues at coordinate 2,354,096 of NC_138245.1, forward strand.
TCCGATTGAGAAGGACGTTTTGCAAAGGTCACAAAAAGCCCTCTCGGTATCCCCCTCAACACCTTTCAGCCACAAATATTCATTTTCCCAGTCTTTCTTGTACCCACACCTTCTATTTTTGACGGTGCCTCTCAGACTCAGTCTCTTTCTCGAATTTTTCGAATTGGAAAGCGCGCATCTAAAAGTTCCTTCCTTCCAAGTGTGTCTGGTATGCGCTTGCGTGCGCTGTCATGACAACAACGAAAAAGTTGACAACAACCTAGTCAGCAGTTCAACTGAGTGCTGAAATGTCAAGTAATGTTCGTTTGTCTGCTTGGGGCTCGAGGATATAGAGTGACCAACTTTTTTTTGAGCAAGCATAGATTATGCGTGACACGGTCTCAATCTGCGGGACGCATGAATTGGGCTTCAAACGCTGTGCGCGCACGCGCTACGCGGGACGGGTGGTCACCCTACTACTCGCTTGATAGATGCCAGTGCCAACAGGAGAGCAGTCTTTAGCGAGAGAGGTTTCAGATCAACCGACTGAAGCGGCTCAAATGGCGGGCCCTTTAAGGCCCTCAGGACCAGAGACAGATCCCAGATGGGCACAGAAGGGGGTCTGGAGGGGTTCATCCTCCTCGCGCCCTTCAGAAAACGCACCACCAGCTCATCTCTTCCTATCGACTGGCCAGCCACCAAAGCATGATGCGCTGCAATAGCTGCCACATACACTTTGAGCGTGGACGGGGAGCGACCCGCGTCCAACAGCTCCTGCAGGAAGGAGAGTACCACAGCTATCTCACATGACTCCGGGTCCACACAGTTTTTCAAGCACCAGCTGGAAAAAACTGACCATTTCAAAGCATATAGGCGCCTAGTAGACGGAGCCCTAGCTTCTGAGATAGTGTTTAGAATTTTCCCGGGGAGGTCCCCGGGTACCCGTTTAGTAAAAAACAAATTTATATCTATACTGTATAATATATCTGTATAATCTATACTCCATTTATAGACATGGAGGGCCCACAAATCGGGTCGCGGATGCCATATCGTTCCCTTGGCCTGAGAGAGGAGGTCTTTCCTCATTGGAACAGGCCATGGGGCTGTATCTGACAGCTGAATCATCCTCCTGCTCCCCTTTCTGCCGCCTCTCATCCCCCTGCTCCCTTTCCTGCCTCCTCTCATCCTCCTGCTCCCCTTTCTGCCTCCTCTCATCCTCCTGCTCCCCTTTCTGCCTCCTCTCATCCTCCTGCTCCCCTTTCTGCCTCCTCTCATCCTCCTGCTCCCCTTTCTGCCTCCTCTCATCCTCCTGCTTCCTTTCCTGCCTCCTCTCATCCTCCTGCTCCCCTTTCTGCCTCCTCTCATCCTCCTGCTCCCCTTTCTGCCTCCTCTCATCCTCCTGCTCCCCTTTCTGCCGCCTCTCATCCCCCTGCTCCCTTTCCTGCCTCCTCTCATCCTCCTGCTTCCTTTCCTGCCTCCTCTCATCCTCCTGCTTCCTTTCCTGCCTCCTCTCATCCCCCTGCTCCCTTTCCTGCCTCCTCTCATCCTCCTGCTCCCCTTTCTGCCTCCTCTCATCCTCCTGCTCCCCTTTCTGCCTCTTCTCATCCCCCTGCTCCCTTTCCTGCCTCCTCTCATCCTCCTGCTCCCCTTTCTGCCTCCTCTCATCCTCCTACTCCCCTTTCTGCCTCCTCTCATCCCCCTGCTCCCTTTCCTGCCTCGTCTCATCCTCCTGCTCCCTTTCCTGCCTTCTCTCATCCCCCTGCTCCCTTTCCTGCCTCCTCTCATCCTCCTGCTTCCTTTCCTGCCTCCTCTCATCCTCCTGCTTCCTTTCCTGCCTCCTCTCATCCTCCTGCTCCCCTTTCTGCCTCCTCTCATCCTCCTGCTCCCCTTTCTGCCTCCTCTCATCCCCCTGCTCCCTTTCCTGCCTCCTCTCATCCCCCTGCTCCCTTTCCTGCCTCCTCTCATCCCCCTGCTCCCCTTTCTGCCTCCTCTCATCCTCCTGCTTCCTTTCCTGCCTCCTCTCATCCTCCTGCTTCCTTTCCTGCCTCCTCTCATCCTCCTGCTCCCCTTTCTGCCTCCTCTCATCCTCCTGCTCCCCTTTCTGCCTCCTCTCATCCCCCTGCTCCCTTTCCTGCCTCCTCTCATCCTCCTGCTCCCCTTTCTGCCTCCTCTCATCCTCCTGCTTCCTTTCCTGTCGCCTCTCATCCCCCTGCTCCCTTTCCTGCCTCCTCTCATCCTCCTGCTCCCTTTCCTGCCTCCTCTCATCCTCCTGCTTCCTTTCCTGCCTCCTCTCATCCTCCTGCTCCCTTTCCTGCCTCCTCTCATCCTCCTGCTCCCCTTTCTGCCTCCTCTCATCCTCCTGCTCCCCTTTCTGCCTCCTCTCATCCCCCTGCTCCCTTTCCTGCCTCCTCTCATCCTCCTGCTCCCTTTCCTGCCTCCTCTCATCCCCCTGCTCCCTTTCCTGCCTCCTCTCATCCTCCTGCTTCCTTTCCTGCCTCCTCTCATCCTCCTGCTTCCTTTCCTGCCTCCTCTCATCCTCCTGCTCCCCTTTCTGCCTCCTCTCATCCTCCTGCTCCCCTTTCTGCCTCCTCGCATCCCCCTGCTCCCTTTCCTGCCTCCTCTCATCCCCCTGCTTCCTTTCCTGCCTCCTCTCATCCTCCTGCTCCCCTTTCTGCCCCCTCTCATCCTCCTGCTTCCTTTCCTGCCTCCTCTCATCCTCCTGCTCCCTTTCCTGCCTCCTCTCATCCCCTGCTCCCTTTCCTGCCTCCTCTCATCCTCCTGCTTCCTTTCCTGCCTCCTCTCATCCTCCTGCTTCCTTTCCTGCCTCCTCTCATCCTCCTGCTCCCCTTTCTGCCTCCTCTCATCCTCCTGCTCCCCTTTCTGCCTCCTCTCATCCCCCTGCTCCCTTTCCTGCCTCCTCTCATCCCCCTGCTTCCTTTCCTGCCTCCTCTCATCCTCCTGCTCCCCTTTCTGTCTCCTCTCATCGTCCTGCTCCCTTTCCTGCCTCCTCTCATCCCCCTGCTCCCTTTCCTGCCTCCTCTCATCCCCCTGCTCCCTTTCCTGCCTCCTCTCATCCTCCTGCTCCCCTTTCTGCCTCCTCTCATCCTCCTACTCCCCTTTCTGCCTCCTCTCATCCCCCTGCTCCCTTTCCTGCCTCCTCTCATCCTCCTGCTCCCTTTCCTGCCTCCTCTCATCCCCCTGCTCCCTTTCCTGCCTCCTCTCATCCTCCTGCTTCCTTTCCTGCCTCCTCTCATCCTCCTGCTCCCCTTTCTGCCTCCTCTCATCCTCCTGCTCCCCTTTCTGCCTCCTCTTATCCCCCTGCTCCCTTTCCTGCCTCCTCTCATCCCCCTGCTTCCTTTCCTGCCTCCTCTCATCCTCCTGCTCCCCTTTCTGTCTCCTCTCATCGTCCTGCTCCCTTTCCTGCCTCCTCTCATCCCCCTGCTCCCTTTCCTGCCTCCTCTCATCCCCCTGCTCCCTTTCCTGCCTCCTCTCATCCTCCTGCTCCCCTTTCTGCCTCCTCTCATCCTCCTACTCCCCTTTCTGCCTCCTCTCATCCCCCTGCTCCCTTTCCTGCCTCCTCTCATCCTCCTGCTCCCTTTCCTGCCTCCTCTCATCCCCCTGCTCCCTTTCCTGCCTCCTCTCATCCTCCTGCTTCCTTTCCTGCCTCCTCTCATCCTCCTGCTTCCTTTCCTGCCTCCTCTCATCCTCCTGCTCCCCTTTCTGCCTCCTCTCATCCTCCTGCTCCCCTTTCTGCCTCCTCTCATCCCCCTGCTCCCTTTCCTGCCTCCTCTCATCCCCCTGCTCCCTTTCCTGCCTCCTCTCATCCCCCTGCTCCCCTTTCTGCCTCCTCTCATCCTCCTGCTTCCTTTCCTGCCTCCTCTCATCCTCCTGCTTCCTTTCCTGCCTCCTCTCATCCTCCTGCTCCCCTTTCTGCCTCCTCTCATCCTCCTGCTCCCCTTTCTGCCTCCTCTCATCCCCCTGCTCCCTTTCCTGCCTCCTCTCATCCCCCTGCTTCCTTTCCTGCCTCCTCTCATCCTCCTGCTCCCCTTTCTGCCTCCTCTCATCCTCCTGCTTCCTTTCCTGTCGCCTCTCATCCCCCTGCTCCCTTTCCTGCCTCCTCTCATCCTCCTGCTTCCTTTCCTGCCTCCTCTCATCCTCCTGCTCCCTTTCCTCTCATCCTCCTGCTCCCCTTTCTGCCTCCTCTCATCCTCCTGCTCCCCTTTCTGCCTCCTCTCATCCCCCTGCTCCCTTTCCTGCCTCCTCTCATCCTCCTGCTCCCTTTCCTGCCTCCTCTCATCCCCCTGCTCCCTTTCCTGCCTCCTCTCATCCTCCTGCTTCCTTTCCTGCCTCCTCTCATCCTCCTGCTTCCTTTCCTGCCTCCTCTCATCCTCCTGCTCCCCTTTCTGCCTCCTCTCATCCTCCTGCTCCCCTTTCTGCCTCCTCTCATCCTCCTGCTCCCTTTCCTGCCTCCCCTCATCCTCCTGCTTCCTTTCCTGCCTCCTCTCATCCTCCTGCTTCCTTTCCTGCCTCCTCTCATCCTCCTGCTCCCCTTTCTGCCTCCTCTCATCCTCCTGCTCCCCTTTCTTGCCTCCTCTCATCCCCCTGCTTCCTTTCCTGCCTCCTCTCATCCTCCTGCTCCCCTTTCTGCCTCCTCTCATCCTCCTGCTTCCTTTCTTGCCTCCTCTCATCCTCCTGCTCCCTTTCCTGCCTCCTCTCATCCCCTGCTCCCTTTCCTGCCTCCTCTCATCCTCCTGCTTCCTTTCCTGCCTCCTCTCATCCTCCTGCTTCCTTTCCTGCCTCCTCTCATCCTCCTGCTCCCCTTTCTGCCTCCTCTCATCCTCCTGCTTCCTTTCTGCCTCCTCTCATCCCCCTGCTCCCTTTCCTGCCTCCTCTCATCCCCCTGCTCCCTTTCCTGCCTCCTCTCATCCCCCTGCTCCCTTTCCTGCCTCCTCTCATCCTCCTGCTCCCCTTTCTGCCTCCTCTCATCCTCCTACTCCCCTTTCTGCCTCCTCTCATCCCCCTGCTCCCTTTCCTGCCTCCTCTCATCCTCCTGCTCCCTTTCCTGCCTCCTCTCATCCCCCTGCTCCCTTTCCTGCCTCCTCTCATCCTCCTGCTTCCTTTCCTGCCTCCTCTCATCCTCCTGCTCCCCTTTCTGCCTCCTCTCATCCTCCTGCTCCCCTTTCTGCCTCCTCTCATCCCCCTGCTCCCTTTCCTGCCTCCTCTCATCCCCCTGCTTCCTTTCCTGCCTCCTCTCATCCTCCTGCTCCCCTTTCTGTCTCCTCTCATCGTCCTGCTCCCTTTCCTGCCTCCTCTCATCCCCCTGCTCCCTTTCCTGCCTCCTCTCATCCCCCTGCTCCCTTTCCTGCCTCCTCTCATCCTCCTGCTCCCCTTTCTGCCTCCTCTCATCCTCCTACTCCCCTTTCTGCCTCCTCTCATCCCCCTGCTCCCTTTCCTGCCTCCTCTCATCCTCCTGCTCCCTTTCCTGCCTCCTCTCATCCCCCTGCTCCCTTTCCTGCCTCCTCTCATCCTCCTGCTTCCTTTCTGCCTCCTCTCATCCTCCTGCTCCCCTTTCTTGCCTCCTCTCATCCCCCTGCTTCCTTTCCTGCCTCCTCTCATCCTCCTGCTCCCCTTTCTGCCTCCTCTCATCCTCCTGCTTCCTTTCTTGCCTCCTCTCATCCTCCTGCTCCCTTTCCTGCCTCCTCTCATCCCCTGCTCCCTTTCCTGCCTCCTCTCATCCTCCTGCTTCCTTTCCTGCCTCCTCTCATCCTCCTGCTTCCTTTCCTGCCTCCTCTCATCCTCCTGCTCCCCTTTCTGCCTCCTCTCATCCTCCTGCTTCCTTTCTGCCTCCTCTCACCCCCCTGCTCCCTTTCCTGCCTCCTCTCATCCCCCTGCTCCCTTTCCTGCCTCCTCTCATCCTCCTGCTCCCCTTTCTGCCTCCTCTCATCCTCCTACTCCCCTTTCTGCCTCCTCTCATCCCCCTGCTCCCTTTCCTGCCTCCTCTCATCCTCCTGCTCCCTTTCCTGCCTCCTCTCATCCCCCTGCTCCCTTTCCTGCCTCCTCTCATCCTCCTGCTCCCTTTCCTGCCTCCTCTCATCCCCCTGCTCCCTTTCCTGCCTCCTCTCATCCCCCTGCTTCCTTTCCTGCCTCCTCTCATCCTCCTGCTCCCCTTTCTGCCTCCTCTCATCCTCCTGCTTCCTTTCCTGTCGCCTCTCATCCCCCTGCTCCCTTTCCTGCCTCCTCTCATCCTCCTGCTCCCTTTCCTGCCTCCTCTCATCCTCCTGCTTCCTTTCCTGCCTCCTCTCATCCTCCTGCTCCCTTTCCTGCCTCCTCTCATCCTCTTGCTCCCCTTTCTGCCTCCTCTCATCCTCCTGCTCCCTTTCCTGCCTCCTCTCATCCTCCTGCTTCCTTTCCTGCCTCCTCTCATCCTCCTGCTTCCTTTCCTGCCTCCTCTCATCCTCCTGCTCCCCTTTCTGCCTCCTCTCATCCTCCTGCTCCCCTTTCTGCCTCCTCTCATCCCCCTGCTCCCTTTCCTGCCTCCTCTCATCCCCCTGCTTCCTTTCCTGCCTCCTCTCATCCTCCTGCTCCCCTTTCTGCCTCCTCTCATCCTCCTGCTTCCTTTCTTGCCTCCTCTCATCCTCCTGCTCCCTTTCCTGCCTCCTCTCATCCCCTGCTCCCTTTCCTGCCTCCTCTCATCCTCCTGCTTCCTTTCCTGCCTCCTCTCATCCTCCTGCTTCCTTTCCTGCCTCCTCTCATCCTCCTGCTCCCTTTCCTGCCTCCTCTCATCCTCCTGCTCCCCTTTCTGCCTCCTCTCATCCTCCTGCTCCCTTTCCTGCCTCCTCTCATCCTCCTGCTTCCTTTCCTGCCTCCTCTCATCCTCCTGCTTCCTTTCCTGCCTCCTCTCATCCTCCTGCTCCCCTTTCTGCCTCCTCTCATCCTCCTGCTCCCCTTTCTGCCTCCTCTCATCCCCCTGCTCCCTTTCCTGCCTCCTCTCATCCCCCTGCTTCCTTTCCTGCCTCCTCTCATCCTCTTGCTCCCCTTTCTGTCTCCTCTCATCGTCCTGCTCCCTTTCCTGCCTCCTCTCATCCCTCTGCTTCCTTTCCTGCTTCCTCTCATCCTCCTGTTCCCCTTTCTGCCTCCTCTCATCCCCCTGCTCCCTTTCCTGCCTCCTCTCATCCCCCTGCTTCCTTTCCTGCCTCCTCTCATCCTCCTGCTCCCCTTTCTGCCTCCTCTCATCCTCCTGCTTCCTTTCCTGCCTCCTCTCATCCTCCTGCTCCCCTTTCTGCCTCCTCTCATCCCCCTGCTCCCTTTCCTGCCTCCTCTCATCCCCCTGCTCCCTTTCCTGCCTCCTCTCATCCCCCTGCTTCCTTTCCTGCCTCCTCTCATCCTCCTGCTCCCCTTTCTGCCTCCTCTCATCCTCCTGCTTCCTTTCCTGCCTCCTCTCATCCCCCTGCTCCCCTTTCTGCCTCCTCTCATCCCCCTGCTCCCCTTTCTGCCTCCTCTCATCCTCCCGCTCCCCTTTCTGCCTCCTCTCATCCCCCTGCTCCCTTTCCTGCCTCCTCTCATCCCCCTGCTTCCTTTCCTGCCTCCTCTCATCCTCCTGCTCCCCTTTCTGCCTCCTCTCATCCTCCTGCTCCCCTTTCTGCCTCCTCTCATTCCCCTGCTCCCTTTCCTGCCTCCTCTCATCCCCCTGCTCCCTTTCCTGCCTCCTCTCATCCTCCTGCTCCCCTTTCTGCCTCCTCTCATCCTCCTGCTCCCTTTCCTGCCTCCTCTCATCCCCCTGCTCCCTTTCCTGCCTCCTCTCATCCTTCTGCTCCCTTTCCTGCCTCCTCTCATCCCCCTGTTCCCCTTTCTGCCTCCTCTCATCCTCCTGCTCCCTCTTCGTCCTTCTTGCAGCCTACTTCTGGCCTCCCAGAAGAAGGTGCCACATAGTCAAATAAAAGGTTAGTAATCAAAAGACTGTGCAAATGTAACGGGGTAACCTGAGTTGTGACATGTTGGGAGTGGTCAAAGTGGGATTTGGTGGAGGAACCCTAACATCTAGTAGCCTGATGTTGTCATACTCATATTCTAGTCAGAAAGTGAGTCTGATACTGCTCCATTGGGCTGTGATTATGGGTCGTATTTTAACCGAACCAGGAAATGCTCTGCACTCAATTGGATAGACCTACAACCAATCAGAGCAACGGAGTAAATGACTGGCAACGCCCACTGATTATTTCCACCTCGAATTGATGCCCATTTTGGTTGCTTCTATCATTTGGTCCTCCATGAGTGCGACCAAAAGAGAAACAACAATGACCATAGGGTTTTCATTGCACACCATCTTCTTAGCGACCATCAGGACCAGCTGATAAATTAAACGTTTGCTGAATCCCGTAGGAAGGACAGCAAAAACATCTTTCCGATCGACAAATGCGTGGTTCTCTGTTCCTCTTTTAAAATGAATGCGCTGTCTACATCTTCTATAACAGACGCGATGGCAGAATCTACACATCTGAGTTCTCCAGCGGCAGCAATTCTTTGTTGTAAACGAATTCAACCAGTTCAGGCATACCTGCTTCTCAACGGATAAAGTCCAGACCGAACTTCCCCACCGTCAAAGTTCGGTTGGCATCCAGGCTAAGTTAGTTTGGGGGGAAAAAGTTTCCGTTGATGACAACATCAATCATGCTTAAATATGTTTTAATTACAGTTTAAATAGAGCCCAGGTTGAAATTAACAAAAGTTTCCCCGTAATGCCCAGTTTTGGTGTTGACCAAAATTCACTGATTGATCGATTTAAAAAAAAAAAAACATTAATCTTAAATTCATCTTCAGCACTGCACAATTAACTATAGTTCTGTTTAACATTTTAATTAGTGCTTTTGTATTATTGTACTGTATATTGACTGCTATGTTGCAGAAGGGAGTTACAAACTGCCTGCCTGCCAACCTGTTGTAATGTTACAAATAAATCTACCTTGTACCATGTATATCTTGCTAAACTTTTGATATCTCTGTAGGAACACTTGCCCGAATCTAACGCAGTCTACTACAAACCAAATATAATTTTTCATTTGTCATTTTTCAGAATGCAGAAAACATCGTGCCCAGAAAATCTTCCCATACCAAGGCATTGTGGACAGAAGAGTTATAAATGTGAGTAATTTTCCCTTTGTTTCTCTTGGTCTTTTGCCTTTGTGCCAGCAAAAGCCATGGCAGGAGACATTATGTCTCCACTTCCATGCCACTGTACATGAATGAAGCCAAAACATCCAGAATACTGCCACTGATATTATTTTGAACCCGAGTCTGTGCAGATTAGGAGTGCAGCCGTAGTATCAATATCATGCCAATATACCTATCCAAATAATTCGCTCTTTATATAGCTGACTGATTTATACCAAACTTATCAGATGAAATGAACATTTGAACATAAGCATGATGACAACTACCTAAAATGACAGAAACCATCTTTGTGAGAAATGTATCTGGATTGTACTCTGTTTTTTTTTTTTTTTTGGCCCTTGTCCCATTCGCTAACATGAGCCATTTTTACGATCTCAATGTCCGGAGAATCCAGTCCAGGACCTGAGTCCGAAATCACCCACTACTCACTACATAGTTGACTATATAGTCAGCTTGCCATTTTGTAGGGCTGTTCGAATGTATAAGGATTATTATTCCCTATATAGTCCACTCAAAGTATCCCAAATTGCATTTGGAAAAGTAGTGTACAACTGATGCCGTATATACCAGCATGCATTGTGCTGATAGAAAAAACATTCCACCAACTGATTATCGAACAGCAATGAGGTCATTACCGGCGCCAAGATAATGATCGGAGTAATGTCCGAAAGTGCTTTCGTTTTGCTGGTGAGGTCACTATATAGCCTTGTCCATACAACTCTCTAGGTAGGGAGTGGTGAATGAGGGGTGATTTTGGACACAGCTTTCATAAATGTAGCACACAACAGGAAATTGTCTATGTGAGATGTATTCTCATCTGCTGGAACTACCGCTTTGTTTAGGCAAGGAGTGGCACATCCTTAAAGCTGCAATAAGTAGAAAGCTGGTGAAAGATAATTGATTTTTGAGTCTCATAGAATGTTAAATACTGATGTTTAGAAATATAAAATGTCTGTACTTGCATGCTTGGTCAAACTGGCCAACAAAACACACATTAGAGAAGCTCAGGTTTCAACAAACACAGAAGGAGTGTGACATTAACCTCTGCTCAGTTATTGAGGGGTTATTGCGTAACATTATTCCACTATATTTGCTGGTATATTAATGTTTAAAATCTTTTATGTGAGTAGAAAAGACTATAAAGTGGCTAAACGTGCAATGTCATTAGCCCCTGCTCACTATGAATCTTATGTGCACATGGCCTTAATCAGACATTACACATGATTTGTACCAGGGAGCCGGCAGGATGATAAGTCTGAACCGAATGATTCACAGGGTTGTGTTTACCCTGTTAATGTCCGGACATCTTAGTTTGTGAATGCAGCTATGTGTGGGATTAATGTGTGGAATGTGTGGGATTAATGGACTATGGAGATATAGAGAGAAAGGTGATTCTCCACAAAATGGACACAGATTTATAAGGGATAATGTAGAGCGAGGCGGTTGTTATAGTGAATACAACCCTGTCTTGAATCAGCCTGAAGGGGTTGAATTCGCTAGAACAACCGCCTCGCTCTACATTATCCTGCTTATTACATGGCTACCTACCAAATAAATCAATAATTTAACACAAAAAATTGATTTTGATATATTGATTTAAAAACAATTATATTGCTTCCAACTGCGTCCATAGCAACGCTCTGTTTTTCATGGCAATGGTGTGTTATACTTAGCAGCGGTCTGTTATCAAGAAATAACAGACCGCATTCTACATTGGAATTCAACCAAGCCATGTAATAAAGTGTCACAATATACTCTAAAACCTGGCTGTATATTGTAATGCATACTTTGATAGTATTTTGGAAAAGGATTAACTTTATAACAGAGTGACATAGTAGACAAATGCTTTTTCATAAATCGTCTTACAAAAGCTCTAAATGCAACTCTTGCTGCTTTTTTAACTAACTGCGACTTCTGTCTATGTCTTGGGTTTCAGGGAAAAGAAGAAGTCAAAGTAATGTGGACCCCTTGCTCAAAATGGTAGGTCCTAACCCTCCTAGATGAAATAAAGTGGTGTTATGGACTGGAACCAGGTTTATAAATTGACAATACAGTAGTAACCGCCATATTTTGAATGAGGTTATTTGATCAATCATGTTAAGACACAGATTTTCATTGTTTTTAAGATATAATTATGTGCATGTGTAGTATGACATAGGAAGACAGAGGGCATGTTTCACATGTCATAGCTGAGGTTATTCTTTTAACTTTTATTGTGTGTATTCTTCCTTTCATTCCTGGACAGTGGCAAAGTGTGGAATGACACCTGGGAGCCAGCACAACAATATGCATGACTCCAGCAGCACATGCAGAAACTGGTGGCTCTGACAGTTTTGGCAAAGTTTCTACTTGTAATAGAGCATGCTGTCATTTATAAAAAATGTCTTGATAATTTCAATGTTCATTTTTGAAATAAAGTTGTTGTTTTTTTCATTAGAGTCGACGTGTGCTATTAACAATTTTGATAAGAATGGCAATCATGATAAAACACTGCCTGTCCCTTTTATAAGCAACTGCCAGTTTGAAAACAGTCTACAATAATAATAATAATATTTTAGAATACATGTTACATAAACCGCATTCCAGAGTTTAAGTGTTAATTTTTGTTAATTTTGTACATGCAGGTAAATGGCTGTAAATGTATTTGGTAATGATTACACTGCACTGTAAGAAGAAAACTGACATTTCAGTTTACCCTATCTGATTGGGTCTCTTTAGGATAGAGTGAGACTTTAAATTAAATTTTACTTATATAGAGTTATATACAATTAAGTTTTCCCAACACACTTTACAGAGCCTTAACCCTGTATAACAATTTGGTAGGCAATAGGGCCAGGGAAAAACTTCCTATTTGACATAAAGAAACCTTAAGATTCAAAGGAGGTACCCATCTGCTTGTGACTGGCTGGGTATAACAATGAACATAATAATAAGTCATGTAGCTGATGCTTTTATCCATTAGGGCTTACAATTGGCACACATTGCCTTACAATATACCAGAGAATGCACGTTTCTGGAGCAACTAGATGTCTCACTCAAGGACACAATGTTGGACAAAAAATTGAGAAGAAATGGAATGCCAATGATCCTGCATCAACGATTTTGTACCTCCAGCTCTTTGGAGAGATCCATTGTCAACCTACTTCAAACTGACTCACAGATTGGATGATTGAAGGTCAGGTATATTTGCTTTACAACATTATATCAACCTCTTTTGGCCAAATTGAGGTAATGGATCATAAGCCTCATCTTTGAGAGCAAGCGGGCACATAGTATGTCAAGGCATCACATGCAGAGGAGAGCGTGCCTATGTTCCCACAGCCCTATGTTCCATCATTTCCAAGGTTGTTTTTCTTTAACCCTAAACCTAAACCCAATATAAACAGGACTGTGGGAACAGAAGGCTGTGGGAACATAGGGCCTAATCTTCTAAAATGTTTGTAAAAAAGAATTTCTTAGAAATGTGGGAACATAGGGCTGACCCCATGCAGGGAAGTGCAGCAGGTTGATGGGAATAGGCAGCTATAAGCATAGGGCCTCTATAATTACTGTAGATTAGATAGAAAGACTGCAGCAGCATGCCAAAAAGGAATCTTAAAGTTAGAAATAAATAAAATGTCATGGGTATTGTAAAAAGTAGCCTATAAGCCAACAAACTGCAAAGGTAAATGGGTTGCCCCTTAAACCTGTGGTAATTCCATATAATTTATTATTATTATAATTGTTACATGAAGCTGACTCATTTTGCTCACATAAAAAAAGATAAAAACAAACAAAACAAAAAAACAAGCAAACCCCTTCATTGTATCTTCAAAGTGCTCTTTGAAGCATGTCCTTAGATATCATATGGACCTAGAATGCCAAAATTAAAACTTTGGATTAGAGCCAAACCAAGTACATCGTTGGAAAGGTCTCGCCCCGGAGAATAACATATGTCAGTAAAAAGATTATTCATGGCTCCTGCTTTGATATATTGGCCTTTGAACCCTGAGCTCGGTGCATATATTAAGTTGTATAATTTAAAAAAAATTATAATACAGACATGGGAGCAACTGTTATGGAAAGCTCTTGACCTCATCTAATAGTCAGTGTGGTCAATAACAGGGGGTGCAATTACATATAGGTAAAATATAGGTAAAATAGATTTTCACCCATTTTACAATTATATATTTAAAATCTGATTTCACACATGAGTGTATCATGCCCTTAAATATCACAATAAACTCTCAAATCAGTATTTACAACTTCCAATTCTAGGAAGAACAGTAATGTAGACTAAAAACTACAATTCCCTACAGCCGCGCTATGCAGCTTGATAAAATAGGCGCCATATATGTAGTTTTTCTGGTTTATAAACCCTAGTTTATACCAATTAGGGTTGTAAAAACATATATCAGCTTAATTAATATATATAAAAAATATTACAGTCAAACTAGTGATTACACGGCATCTATCGAAATAGCACGATTGCTGTTAACTTAAAGTAAATATCGCGGTTAATTTAAGTTATTTAGCAAAAACACAAACTTCCGTATGACGCAAGTGAATATCAGCCAATGGGAAGAGTGAAAACTCACTGTGGCTCTGCAGTCAGACCCTTCTCCGCCGCCGCAACATGGTTATATTTTTTTGTGAAGGTGCACGTCAGGCTACAGCATGGCATATACTCGACTCAGAAGTATTATCAGAGATTGAACGTGCCCCCGATCACTGACAATCACAAATCACTGACATCCCAAAATAAACCATGTGGCACAGTCATAGTCTGTAGACAGTACGCCTGCTTTATTATTTTAATTTCAGTTATTATTTTGATTGTAAAATATTTGAACTATCCTTACCTATTTAGTAACTAATTTCCAATAGATAGTGTGCTGTGAAAATAACTAAAAACATGGTCAGATATCATTGTGGGTACAGTAACTTCCCCATTAATTTTTACTAATTGAAAATAGTAGCAGTACCCCTCATTTAAACATTTTGAACCCAAACATTGTTTTCAAATGTGTCCTTTCAAAAACATGGTAACAGAAACAATTATATAGAAAATGTTTCCCACAGTTAGATAAAAGCCAGAGATAACATCCAGAGAAAGTGTTTATTGTTCAATAACATCAAACATAAACATAGTGCATTTAGTCTTCATCAGAAGTGCTCTCATCATCTTCTGACATCTCCTCCTCCGACGAGTCCATTTCCAGAAATGGTTGATGGCTGAGGATTCTCCTATAAAAGCTTTTGACTTTTACCATTTCTGCTTTTAGTTTAGTTTGTTTCTCAAGAACCAGACATTGTAGTCCTCTTTGTACATCCTCAGGCTGGTCAGCAAACGAGGCTGTAAAAACAAAAGATTTTCATATTATCATAAACACACTATTCTTAAAGGTCCCCTATTATGCAAAATTCACTTTTGCATGCTGTTTGGATATAAAGGTGTGTTGGCAGTGTGTGTACACAACCAGCCAGCCAATAGTGATAAAAAATCCACTCACTCCTTTTTCTGAGCCCCAAAAAATGACAATTTAAATATACTGTAAAAAATGATCTGTTGGGTATTTTGAGGTAAAACTTCACATACACACTCTGGGGACATCAGAGACTTATTTTACATCTTGTGAAAATAGTAGGGTAGGAAGGGGGGGTTGTTCACCTGCACCCGAAAGGTATATTTTTTTGACCTAGTTTTTTGTAATCCTTAAGGTGTCTAGTAAAGGAATTTTGATGTTCCCCACGCAAATTATTGTCCCATATATGATTTTTTGTATCATCTTTTGTGTCCGTGCTTGATTTTCGGCTGTGAAAAATGAAAACTTTAAATCTACATAGAATCTGAACAATACATCCTACAGACACAATCCACCCCATTTTATCTTCGTCTTTGCATGAGGAATTGGTAGATATGAGGATTGTCATGATTAGATGATGTTTGGTGCATTAAAACTCAAATAAACGCAAAAAAATGTACAGAATGGGTGACATTGGATCACTGGAACTCCTCCCCTATGGACCCTATTGATATATGTTTTCTAACTTTTGTATTTTTATAGTCTTTATGATGTCTAATAAGCAAATGTTGATGATCCCTACTTGAAAAATTGTCACATGTTGGTCCAAATGAACATCTCCCATAATAAGGAGTTACTATTCAAACCGTTATATTGGTATCATACAGCAGGTCTTCATAATCGACCTCTTGCTCCTCGTCTTTTTCACCATCTCCATCCATCTCCTCGACTGTTTCCTCCAGCAAGTCAGTGAGTAAAGTGGGGAGGACAGGTCCACAAGACCACACTGGCTCCAGGGTACCCTCTTCAGTCTTTTCCCAGCCTTGGCCAGGATCATGGGGCTTGGGACACCAGAATATCGGTGTGGCTGCTCTCTTGTAGTTGGCCAGACGGTGGTCGACATGGTTGATGTGTGGGACCAGGTTGTCCGCTCAGGACGAATTAATCTGTGTTCGTTTGGTAATGCCTCGCTGCATGTTTAGGTTGCAGCTGTTTTGGTCTGAAATGTTTGGTTACGGTTTGTCCGAAAAGTAAAGAGAGTTGCATGCATAAATCTCTCGTCCAGCGTCCTTTTTTATACATAACAATTGGCGACGAGGATGGCTGAATTTTCTCTTCCTCCTCCACCTCCTTTCCTCGCACTTCCCGGCAAGCCTACAATACCATGGAATCGCTGGCATCAGTCTTTTGAAACATACCTACAAGCTACGGGACTAGCTGACGTGAGTGCAGTTCGGAAAACAGCATTGCTGAGGCACTGTTTAGGAGTCGAGGGACAACGGGTACTGGAGACGTTAACTGGCAACGGGACAAATACAGACTATGCAGGGAAAGTGAAACTTTTAAAAGACCAGTTTGCTGCCCCACAGAGTGCTTTATTGAGACGGTTAATGTTTAGACAACGACACCAACTACCAGGGGAGTCCGTCCATCAGTACGTCTCCAACCTAAAAGGTTTAGCCAGCCATTGTAAATTCGGCGCATTGACAGACGAGATGATACGTGATCAACTGATTGAGCACACTACACAGGCTAAAATCAGGGAGACGTTGCCACTCGAATCAGACGACTTAACACTAGCTAAGGCTGTTGCCATTGCATTCCAAATTGAAAGTGCAGCGGAATGTGCAGTTAAATTAACACAGACAGAATCATCATTAAGCCAAGCAGTATGCATAAGAGCACAGTCACATGACCAGCAACAGCAGTAGCCATCTAGCTCTGGTTTGGATGTACCAGACACAGCCCCAGACCCAGTCATGCATCTCACAAGACAACAAGGGCCGCGTCAGCGTCAAAGGCAGTTTTCCTGCGGTAGCTGTGAATCAAACACACATGCCACCAGAGCCCGGCACTGTCCAGCTAATAACCAAACATGCCGTAACTGTGGCAGGAAAAATCACTTTGCAAAAATGTGCCGCTCTGCCCCCTCCAGGTCAGATGCACACACTCCCCGTGGTTCACCCACCATAATTCGCCATGTAACATCGGGGCCCGTGCAATTCAAGTCATGTACAGTGAATATAAACACAGTGTGTATTCCCCTGCTGCTAGACACAGGTGCAAGTGTCTCCCTTCTGAATGCCAGTACATACCATAAGTCCTTTCATTCCTGTCCACTGTCCACGCCCCCTGCTGTCCTACATGGGTATGGTAACTCAAAAATTGACTTGTTGAGGTCCATCACAGTGACTGTTAGCTATGGAACTAGGGTCTTGCCCTCCTTTGTCTTCAATGTGGCCCGACGAGGGGTGAATTTAATGGGGCTGGATCTGTTCATGGCATTGGGATTTTCACTCATTGACACAGGGGGGGCTGCCATTATGACTGTCGCTGCTGGACCACATCAGAAGTGGTCATCACTGTTTGAAGGGCTGGGCTGTCTGTCTGCTTTTGCCCATCAACCCCTCATTGACTCCTCGGTGATGCCAGTCGTCCAGCCACTGCGCCGTATTCCACTGGCCCTGAAGGGATGGAGTGTCTGTTGAGCTGCAGCGGCTGCTGGATGCCGGTATCATTGAGCCGGTTGATGCTTCACCATGGATTTCAAATTTGAAAACAGGGGCTCTGCGAGTCTGTGTGGACCTCCGCGCAGTAAATAAAGCAGTCATCCCAGACAGATACCCATTGCCCACGTCAAAGGAGCTCACGGCACAATTTCACGGCTCCACTGTCTTTTCGAAACTGGATCTCAGAGAGGGCTATCTCCAGGTGCCCTCAACCCTGAAAGCAGAAAACTGACGGCCTTCGTTACACACCTCGGTGTTTTCCGCTACACGAGGATGCCGTTTGGCCTTAGCTCCACCCCCTCCTGCTTTCAAAAGGTCATGACCTCAGTACTGGCAGGTATACCAGGTGTTGTTATTTACCTTGATGATGTGGTGGTACATGGTGCTACTACGGCTATCCATGACAGTCGCCTGCAGAGTGTGTTCGAAGCCCTCGCCAAGCACAGTTTAACCCTCAATGTCAGCAAATGTGTTTTTGCTGTGCCGGCCATTGAATATGTAGGCTTCCGACTTTCCACTGAGGGCATCTCTCCTCTTCAATCTAATGTGGAGGCCATCCTCTCCGTTCCCGAACCGACCTCGGCTGCCCAGCTCGCTTCATTCCTGGGCATGACGGGCTACTACATGAAGTTCATGCCTCAGTATTCAACC
This sequence comes from Scardinius erythrophthalmus, assembly GCF_964197995.2. Taxonomy (NCBI): domain Eukaryota; kingdom Metazoa; phylum Chordata; class Actinopteri; order Cypriniformes; family Leuciscidae; genus Scardinius; species Scardinius erythrophthalmus. The sequence continues at coordinate 2,371,908 of NC_138245.1, forward strand.
ATAACAGCCCCACTGCGCCAGCTGCTTCGGAGAGATGAGCCATGGGTCTGGTCGTCAGAATGCACCAAGGCAGTGCAAACTCTTAAAGCTCAACTTACCTCACCTCCAGTTTTGGCACATTTTGACATATCCAGTCACACCCTGGTCACCTGTGACGCCTCGGCCATGGCAATAGGGGCTGGACTGTCACAAGTACAGAATGGCGTGGAGAGGCCTGTTGCATTCGCCTACCGAGCTCTGAACCAAACCGAACAAAGATATTCAGTTGGGGAGCGGGAGGCACTCGCTTGTATGTGGGCTTGTGAGAGATGGCCTTTATGGCCGCCAGTTTACGCTGAGAACAGACCACCAGGCCTTGACAGCTCTGCTTTTTCTCTACTGGCACCGGGCACAGGCCGCTGAGACTGCATCATTGGTATGACCGCCTCCGCCAATACAACTATACTCTACAGTTTACCCCGGGCCGGGATAATGTCGTTGAGACCTTCTCTCTCTGTCAGTTCCTGCCCAGGCCCTGCCTACCAGCGTCAACCACATCGAAAGTGAGATTATTCTCACGCTACACACTCTGCTCAAGTCCACGGTCACTCTACAGGAACTGAAGGCAGCCTCAAAACAGGATCCAGTTATCTTCCAGCTCTGCATCTACAGTTGTCAGGGATGGCCACGGGAATTACCAGAGGAGCTGTTAGCATTTTCTCTGGTCAAGCAGGAGCTCTCTTGTTGGAATGAGACATGTGTGGCGCGTGGGTTTTGCATTGTGATTCCAGGGGCCCTTCGCGCCCGTGTGCTGGCCATGGCACGTGAGGACCACCTGGGAATAGTGAAACTTAAACAGAGATGCCGTGACCTGGTGTGGTGGCCAGGCATAGACAAAGACATTGAGGCCCTTGTTAAAGAATGCCCAGCATGTCTTGTAAGTGGAAAGACTGGTCGTCGACCCCCGCCACCCCTGCAACCCTTGGCCTGACCCTCAAAACCATGGGAGCATCTGCAATTAGACATATGTGGCGAGATCCACTATCAGCGGTTCTTGGTCGTAGTGTATGGTTTACACTCCAAATGGCCTGAGCTGACCACTACCGGCTCCATCACCTCCCAGGTCATTGTGGACTTTCTGGAGTCTCTCTTCTCCCGCTGGGGCCTTCCACAGACCATTACCACCGACAATGGTCTACAGTTTGTATCTGTGGAGTTTACTTCATAACTGGAGAACAGGGGGATTCAACACATCCGTACTGCCCTGTATCACCCACAGGCAAACGGCAGGAGGGAACGCTTCCATCAATCCCTAAAAAATGGCATCAGAGCACATCAGGCCCAGGGCTGTTCCTTTAAACAAGCCATACATCTAACACTGCTACACTACCATGCTACCCAGCATTCAACCACAGAGGTTTCCCCAGCCTAGCTCATGCTGGGTAGGGAGTTACACCTACCACTGGACAGGCTCCACCCCACCGCAGTCCAGAACACACTCACACCAGTCAAAGCCTCAGTCACCCGCTGTCAGAAGCGGATGAAACAGTGGTTTGACAAGAAAAAGAAGTTCAGGATCCCAGATATCGCTGTGGCAGACTGGGTGAGAGCTCGCCAACCGCACAGGGAAAACAAGATGGCATCATTTTGGTCCACTCCACAGCAAGTGGTCCGCTGACTGGGACCAGCCACATACCTCCTTGATGGCACCCGCTGGCACGCCAGCTGCCTTCAGAAGGTGCCAGCACCTCCTGCAATGTTAACTCAGAACAGCGGGGACATAATGCCACCCAGAGCGGAGCAGGAGGACTCCATACCACAAGCAGCCGCACAGCCTGAAGATACTCCCTCGTTGTCACACCCAGTGCCCCCATCATCATTGTCGCTGCCCCTTTCCCCAGCCTCCCTACCACTGTTCGCCTCACCTTCAGCTGTGTGTTCTCCACGGCCAGTGCGCGCCAGGGCACGGCCCGATTACCTGAAGGACTTTGTGTCAACTTTTCATAGTTGAACCCCCCAGAGAGGGGAAAATGTTATGCCCGCTCAGGACGAATTAATCTGTGTTCGTTTGGTAACACCTCGCTGCATGTTTAGGTTGCAGCTGTTTTGGCTGTTTTGGTCTGAAATGTTTGGTTCCGGTTTGTCCGAAAAGTAAAGAGAGTTTCATGCATAAATCTCTCGTCCAGCGTCCTTTTTTATACACAACAGTCTCATCCTCTCCAATAATTTTTTTCAGCATGATGCAGCGCACGATGTTCACAGATTTTTTGTGGGCCTGGCCATACATTACACATGTAAATGCCTCAATGTCCTCCACCACATCTGGCTCCACAGACCACTGATCACCAAGTTTTCTGAGGACATAAATAATTATAGTATTGCAAAGTCACAATGTATCAATACCTATGTTAAGCATTAATTGCCATTACATGCTACAGGATATCTGATTAAAAAAATACTCACTTGAAGGCTGCATGGTACTTTGGATTACTCTGCAGCTTTTTCAGAGGCCCAACCTTCCCTATGCCTCTAAAGGTACTTGTAACGTCTTCTCCTGTGAAGACATATAGGCAGAGTATTGTTGTGCAGTAGTCTGCCCCCTTACATTCTGCCAGTTCGCTGACATTTAGGATCCGTCTGTGCTTTCCGGTCCCAATATCGATGTACTAATTATTTATGTACTCAGAAAACTTGGTGATCAGTGGTCTGTGGAGCCAGATGTGGTGGAGGACATCGAGGTATTTACATGTGTAATGTATGGCCAGGCCCCTGAAAAATCTGTGAACAACGTGTGCAACATCATGCTGAAAAAAATGATTGGAGAGGATGAGACGCTTACCACCAGATTCAGGTGGATTTGTCCCGGCTCCCGCCCTGGAGAGACAACCTGGTCCCACACATCAACCGTGTCGACCACCGTCTGGCCAACTACAAGAGAGCAGCCACCGATATTCTGGTGTCCCAAGCCCCATGATCCTGGCCAAGGCTGGGAAAAGACTGAAGAGGGTACCCTGGAACCAGTGTGGTCTTGTGGACCTGTCCTCCCCACTTTACTCACTGACTTGCTAGAGGAAACAGTCGAGGAGATGGATGGAGATGGTGAAGAAGATGAGGAGCAAGAGGTCGATTATGAAGACCTGCTGTATGATGAATAGACATCATTGCCCTTGACCTTTTGATCTTTGATTAGAATCACTTTTTTCTATTTCAGTTTATTCTAATGGGGATTTGTTATACCCTATATATACACTAGGGCTTGCATAGACTAGTCGAGTAGTCGATAGATCGACTACTTCAACCACTAGTCGACGCTGTCGGAAACAATCGACTACTCGAGCGTCCATTAAACAAAATTAATTAAAAATGGCGAACGTCACCAACAGACACCACGCGTCAGATGTGTGGAAGAATTTCATCAAGGATGACAAAAATATTGTAATTTGGCCAACTCTGCAAGAGGCCGTTCACATATTGCTTCTAAAAACGTGTGGAAAGCGCGCGCGGCCGTTCCGCTGTCTCCTACAAGCGCTTGCGCTCCCGTGGCGTCTGTCGTTGCTATGCAACCAAACTGCGCTCTACATGATGATGACGAAGAAGTATCATTCAGCAAAGGATTAATTTATTTCTAGCCCTTGCATTAGCTTTACTACTAGATATATTTCTGGAGATGAGAAGGAAAAACCCGCCTGGACAAACTAGCGCACCACGTCCGTTGCTTTCATTATGAGCGCGCTCGCCGCGCTCCTACATTTGAAATAACGACCTTGAGCGCGGAAAAGACGCGATATGTGAACGGCCCCTAGAAGCAGACGTCTGAAATGAAAGGCAAGAACGGCTATTTATTTGGCTTTAGACTGTTACATGAAAATTAAAAAATGAAATGTCATAATTATAAAGTTTTGAGTTTACTTATGTAATTGTTGCATTAGGCTATGAATTAATAAATGTTTATTGATAAGATCTAACTTAGCTATTTCATGTCTTTTCATATACAGTAGCATAAACGACGAGTAGTCGAGTAACTCGAGTATTGTTTTGATAAGAAATCGACTAGCAGAAATCAGTAGTCGTGCAATCCCTAATATACACACATCTGACACTATGAGTGGTTTTCTGTTTTGTTTCAATAAATATGATACCAATATAACGGTTTGAATAGTAACTCCTTATTATGGGAGATGTTCATTTGGACCAACATGTGACAATTTTTCAAGTAGGGATCATCAACATTTGCTTATTAGACATCATAAAGACTATAAAAATACAAAAGTTAGAAAACATATATCAATAGGGTCCATAGGGGAGGAGTTCCAGTGATCCAATGTCACCGATTTTTTATATTTTTTTGCGTTTATTTGAGTTTTAATGCACCAAACATCATCTAATCATGACAATCCTCATATCTATCAATTCCTCATGCAAAGACAAAGAGAAAATGGGGTGGATTGTGTCTGTAGGATGTATTGTTCAGATTCTATGTAGATTTAAAGTTTTCATTTTTCACAGCCGAAAATCAAGCACGGACACAAAAGATGATACAAAAAATCACATATGGGACAATAATTTGCGTGGGGAACATCAAAATTCCTTTACTAGACACCTTAAGGATTACAAAAAACTAGGTTAAAAAAATATACCTTTCGGGTGCAGGTGGACCCCCCCTTCCTACCAGACTAAAAAGGGGCATAATACGGGACCTTTAAAGTCAATAATGACACTTTAATAAGTATTTACAAAGTAGGTTTCAATAGTCATATTACAACAGGGTTGTGAAATGAAATTTAGATACAAGCTTCAAGGGGGAAGTTTTTATAAAAAAATAAAAAACTGTCAACAGTCAACACTTGTTGGTGCAAGCTATTGCTCTCTGTTCTTTCCGCTCAATACTGGAGGTTGAGTACTTTGGGCGGTGACATTTGCTAGACAGTGACAGCCTGTTGTGTTTATTACGCATCTAATCTAGTTTGCCTGGTTTATGTTTAAATTTCAGATTTCAGGATAGTAAGCAGTCATTTCCATTTCAGTAGAAGAATGTGGAAAAGAAAAAACTCTAGTGACAAATTTTGCACAGATACAAATTAGTATAGTCCAGATCTGATATTTCAGGAGACATACATAGACAAAAATAGTGCTTACAGTTTGAGGAGAGAGTTGCCAGCATCATAGATTTTGCCTTCATTGCTGTCCAGTGTTGCTGCATTTCTTTAGAGATAATCGTTTCCTCCTCCTTCAGGCGTCGCACAGCCATAACCTTCTCAAACACGGTTCTTTTGGTGTGAAGGTCAGCAGCAGCAGCTTCAATTCATCAACATCAAAACAGAAGACATTAGAGTTAGAAGTTTTGTTCTTTGGATTAATACAAATAAAATTATGCAAGTGCTCAGATATAGATTTTATTAAAGGGATAGTTCACTTTGAAATTAAATTTTGGTATGTTTTAGCTTACCTCAAGGGCATCCAAGATGTAGGTGTCTTTGTTTCCACAGTAGTTTCAAATTTGATATTTTTAGGTCAAACCGTTCTTGTCTGTCAGTCATATAATGCAGGTCTATGGTCATCACCTCAAAGAGCATGCACAGAGAAGTCAAATTTTTTTTTTTACCTCACACTTGGAAGCACGCACGTCCTCAGATCACTTGGACGTGGTTGTGTACAAAAGGTGAAAACGATATAAATACGGTTCGTTTTCTCACACAAACCGTTCGTTTCGTGTCTTAGGCCATCAATGTGTACTTGCGATGGGGAATTGTTTAATTTGGACTCTGTGCATTCTCTTTGAGAAAGTGACCACAGACCTGCATTATATGACTGACAGACAAGAACGGTTTGACCTAAAAATATTAAAATTGAAACTACTGCGGAAAAAAAGACACCTACATATTGGATGCCCTTGAGGTAAGCTAAAACATACCAAAGTTCCCTTTGAAATAAAATGATCCCTTTAATCATCTAATCATGACAATCCTCATATCTATCAATTCCTCATGCAAAGACGAAGAGAAAATGGGGTGGATTGTGTCTGTAGGATGTATTGTTCAGATTCTATGTAGATTTAAAGTTTTCATTTTTCACAGCCGAAAATCAAGCACGGACACAAAAGATGATCCCTTTGATCCCTATAATGATCCCCCTTAACTTACTTTCACTTATGTTGTTCCAAGGCCATTCAGTCAGAACACTGGCATCAGTGGACACAATTTGCTTAGCTGGTTCAGCCAAGTTGTTATACTCGCAAATGGTCACTGCCAAGCGTTTTTTCTCATTAAGAATTACTTTTCTGATCTTGTGACGCCTCTTGTTGCTATCTGCAACAAAAAAATAAAAAATAAAATTCTGAGTATGTATGTATTTAAAGGGGTGGTAAAACACGATTTCACTTTTCTAACTTTAGTTAGTGTGTAATGTTGCTGTTTGAGCATAAACAACATCTGCAAAGTTACAACGTTCAAAGTTCAAAGCAAAGGGAGATATTTGCTTTTAAAGAAATCAATTTCTAAGAACTACAGAAACGGCTGATAGGGACTACACGACATTCCTGTGGGCATGCTGACATCACTATGTCCAATATTTACATAAACCCCTCCTCTGGGAGCACAGTACATAAAGGGGGCGAGGCTTATTTTATGTTGCTTTGAAAAAGAGCTAACCAATCTGAGCCCATTGCGTATTTTTGAGGGCAGGGCTTCATAGAACCAGAGCAGTGTAGAATAATGGGTAAATATGTGAAAAATAATGCGAATTTTTAAAAACGAAGCATGAACACATGTTACAGTGAACCCCACAAACACAATCAAGCCTTTGAAAAAAGGTGTTTTTACCACCCCTTTAAAATCAAATCCCGATTGTGACACTTTTAGCAGTGTTTTGGAAAATGTGCATTTTATTCCTTTAACCACCCTGGATAAGATTTTGTTGGGTTTTCTGAACTCCTGTATAGGTTACCATGTGCATTTTCTAACTAGGCAATGTCAAATGTCTGCAACTGTGACCTACCAGTTTGTTTGTAAAGGTTTTGGGTTCGCACTTTGATGATGACTGCTAGCTCTTCAATTCGTGCCTGCAATGCCCCAAGGCTGCCATCACCTGGATCAGTTTCTAAATCAGAGTCATATTATTGAGTATACACATAACCACAATCATTCTATTACATTCAGCAATCATTTTTCTTTAAGCATAATTAGGGTTAACCAATGGTTCACGTTCGCTCTGTTGTGTAACCCCAGGAATTTCAATGACAAGATCATTGTTGATTGATCAACACTGATCAATAAGCCATCTCACCCTCAGCCCATTGCTGCACATCAGTCACCCATAGCTGCAGTGTGTCATCATCTACACCAAGCTCATCTTTGGTAGCATTCAGGATGTCCACTTGTTCTTTGAGCATCCTTACAGTCTACAATAACAAATGTCCTTTCATGTATGCATGTACATTATTTGTGTTTATTTTCATTATGATATCAACATCACTGTAGAAAAATGTACCTTGGTGTATCTCTGGCTTAAAGTGCGGCCCATATTCTTGACTTTCTTTTTATTCCACCCGGAAGCCAGAAGGGTCAGCATGTTTGTTCTTCCTGAATTCAATGTCAGTGCAAATTAATAATCACCTCCTAGACACAGACACACAGAGACACACAGAGACACACACACACACACAGGCAGGCGCGCACACACACACACACACACACACACACACACACACACACACACACACATACACATACACATACACATACACATACACACACACACACACACACACACACACCTGCTTTGGACATGTACTTGGTCGTGATTGCTGCCCTGGACAAGAAACTGTTCACTTGCTCAACCTCTTCTCCAATTGTTGAGCCTGCACCTTCCTGAAATGCGCCTCCCCATTTAATCTAATAAGAAGTGCGTACAATAATCATAAAATTATGTTATTTCTAAATTACTCAATGACTCAAATGACTACTAACTTAGTCATTAAAGTTGCAATGTACCTCGCATTTCCCAGTGTGAGCCTTTGCGTGCATTACAGACAGGAAAGGACGCATGGACAGGAGCTTCCTCATCTCAGGGCATTGCTGAGCCACCTTGGACAAATATGGGAAATATTTGCATGCCACATCGGAGCAAAGGAATGTGATGTTTCCTGGGGCTTTTTCTGCCAACATCCTTTGGAGGAAAAGAGGGTAGGCAAAGATCTCCCCTCGAAACATGTTCAGTGCTCCAAGGAGGACTCCATGGCGACAGACAGCAATTTCAAGCCCTTCCTCATCCAATTTGCTGGTGTTTTTCCTGGAAGACTCCTTAGCTGCTCTCCAACTTGAAGATCCACACGACCCTTTTCCTGAGATCTATAAATTCAAAGATTATAACTGAACTAAATGAATTTTTAAAACCCTCTAAGAATTGTGACTGTCAACTGGTTCTCAAAGTTACTGGACTGGCTCTCTGCCATTTGTTCATAATATACAAAAAATTGAGTCTCTGAATAATATTTTCAATGTGTCAAATACTCTTTCGGTGTGGAAGGGTGTCAAGAAATATTTAGCTATTCCTAATAAGTTATCTTTTAAGTCTCCTATTGCACTCAATCCTGATCTTTCCCCAAGCGTACAGAAAATTGGTCTTCTGACCTGGAGGGTGAGTGGACTGTCAGAGTTTGGTCATCTATTTGATAATGGTCAAATGAGGTCATTCCAGCCATTAAAGCAGGAATTTAACCTGCCCAGTAAAGATTTTTATAAATTTCTTCAATTACAGCACTTTTTGGAGTCACACTCAAAAGAAGGTAATTTACGTTTTGATCTTACTGACGTGGAAAAACAGCTTCTCTCTTCAATTACTCTGTTGTGGGAAAATTCAGTATTTCTTATATTCATTTGTTTTCAAACTGTTTAATCATATGTTTCTGTGAGTTTTCCAGCAGCTGAGGGGGGACAGGAAAGAGCAGGCCAATAAAACAGATGGCCAGGAAGATAGTGAAGCACCTGAGCACGAGAAAGAGTTAGTCAAGGAATACAGGGTGTCGTTTAATAATAAAGTGGGGTCCCATGCCCCCTCCTGAGGGAAAAGCAGGAGGTAATTTAGGTCGTAAATGAAGGCCTTTTGGCTTCTCAGGGATAAAAGAACAGTTTACCTGCCCAGGGGGTAGAAACCAGTCCAAACCAGCTAAAGATATGGGATATCTTCAGCAACTGGGAAGGAGGGGTCAAGAATGTCAGAAACCTGTATAAAATGTCTATGTTTTATTGAGTCGGGAGGCATTCTGTTTCATAGCTGGGTGGCTGCGGTTGTGAAAAGAATCCTCAAAGAATAAAGCCTTTTCTCTTTATTACAATTTGCCTTTTGAAAGTTTTCTTACACCTTTGATGCTGTTTGTTATTAACTCTTAAAAATTTGCTATTACAACTCGGTGTCAGAAGTGGGATCCTGTGCGGATCTTCTTCTCCTGGTCCTGAAGAACGGATTTGGACGGAACTGCAAACCCGGCGGCATCAGGCGGCCGTCTCATACCCCGACAGTTTGAGATACTAACTCAACAGGTTAAGGGAGAGAGAGCTAAACCTGCATTCAGGACCAGTGGAGGAACTCCCACCAGGATCAGAAAAAGAATCCGCGGCAATTACAGAAAAGAGAAAGCATCTCTGGGTAAGAAACGGCAGAATTGTTTTATTGATGTTAAGTGTAATTTGATAATTGTGAGTGAACGTGAACCATCTTGGCTGAGTTTGCTTTTGGTACGAGCGAGAGGTGATTCAGATAATCACAATTTTTTGAGGGAGAAATTGATCTGACAAAATCAGACCGGTTTCTGCCACACTTAGCTCGTTAGTGGACAAGAGTACCACTGGTGATTCAGGTAATCACAGTTGCTGATTAATTAGTTTTGCTCAAAATCTCTGTAACCCGAGGAAATCTTGTAAAGGTGGACGGAAGAGCCACGCCAGATTAATTAGGTGAATCGGAATTAATCGAGCGCAAAAAAGTGCTCATGAGAAGATTTTGAGTAAAACATAATTACAAAAGCACAGCATATTTGCTGACACCCGACCGATTTTGGGTGAAAAAAAAAAAATCGGGTCTGTTGAAGACGTTTGACAGATACTGTAAGACACGTGTCGAAAGAGTTAAATCCAGAAAGGAAATTCAGCCAAAAATGGGGTCATCTAACAGTAAATTAGATCATTTTTATACACCAATTTTCTGTCAAATGAGAAATAATTATGGTGGTAAATGTATGGTTGACATACAGAAACTGATCAAATATCATGATTTTCCCGAAGCGGGGACCTTAAGTAAAATAAGACTCAATGTAGTAAAAGAGTCAGTAGAAAAGAACGAGGGAAAACAGAGTGGCTGCTGTGTGTGTGTTAAACGTGTGTAAGAACTGTGGACCGACTATAATCAGGGTTCTAAATTAACTTTTTTGATCACCAGCCAATGTGGCTGGTAACTTTCTGAAGTTACCAGCCAATCAGAATATCCACTAGCCAATTTTTTTTTTTTTTTTTTTTTTTTGGAGTAGGCTACATGTGGCAATCCTGACAACACATGATGACATTATTGTGATCAAACACTAGCCATTCACGACCTGTCAGCCATTTGGCATTTTCTTTTCTTAGTTTCTCTGTCGATACCCTCCTCATCCCCTGCCTCGTTCCTCTTCTCGCCCCCAGAAGTCTGTCCCAAGTACCACTGCCGCATTTCGTTTAATACTTTACTAGCCAACTCCGTTTGTCTTATTTCTTGTGTTTTCTGTGTCCATTCGTTTCCATGGTTTCTCGCAAACTTTAGGCTAAAGAGGCAAAAAGTTTATGTAATTAACAGAAGAAAGACAATATAAGTTGCACTGTAGTTTCCACAAGTGTAATGGCTGCCGACATTAACAGACAATTTTGCAAAAAATAAAAAAATAAAACCAAAAATGTTCCGTCTCGCCTCCGTGTTCGGCGATCAGGTTTCATTCTCTCGCAGCTAGTAACTTCACGAGCGTGTCTTTTCCGCGCCGTTCTCTTCCGTGTGTGTGTGTGTGTGTGTCGGCGCGCTGCGCTCTCTGCTCAATGTTCTGCTCTGTCGTTAACGGCCCAAATGCTCGAATCATGTACCGATCGGCGATCACGCACTTGAAAAGCGTGAAATTTAGAGGTGGATAAACACACTTAGGAGGTGGGTAAACGCTATTTCCAAATTTTGGGAGGTGCGTAAAAGGCGTTTACGTGCGTTTAGCCTCCGCTACATCCCTGCATGTAATGCCTCATGCATCACCGGCCAAACTGGCTAGTAAGTTTTTATTAACACCCGCCAAAATGAATTTTAACCCGCATTTGGCGGGTTGGCGGGTGTTAATTTAGAACCCTGACTATAATGTGTTGGGTGGAAGAAGCTGACAGACGAGAACGAAAGCAGTTACAAATAGAGTTACTGGGTGATAGTGAGAGAAATGTGAAGGATGTTGTATGTGTGAAAACAGTTCCACTGGGACAGAATGCTACTAATGAACCGAATGTATGTGTTTTTCCACATGTGACCGAGACGGTAACGGCTCAGCCGCCGGCCTACAACACAAATCACTATCCCGTAGCTGAGATTTGGGCTCTCAGGCGGGATCTCGATCTGGACCGCTCTCCACCAGCCCCGAGAACAGCCCAAGAAGAACGACTTGCAGAAGCACGAGTACAAATTGAACTGGCAGAGGCAGCCCAAAGAGCAGCGCAGGCAGAGGCAGATGCAAGAGCAGCGCGAGTGGGAGCAGAGGCCGCTGAGCGAGTGGCACAAAGACTAACAGCGCAGTTTCATGCACAGTTACAAGGGCGTTTGAGTGCAACGCTGCGGCACGCTACTCACGCTGAAGAGGACAGAAAGGAGAAGAAAAAGCCCATCAACAGCAACGTGCAACAACCCAACAAACCTGCATCTTCCCGTTCAAACCCTGCGAATCGAAAAGGGCAGAGAGGAAGAGCTGCTGGAGCTGGAAAATGGAGCTGTTATCTTTGCTCCACAAATGGCCACTCGCTCCGAGACTGTACAAAATGTAGAGTGTGCAAGAAGGACGGACACTGGAGCAGCGCGTGTCCCACCATGAAGTCGGATTGAACCGAGGGGGCTGGAGAGCGGGACGGAGAGGGTTCTGATCTGGAAAGTCAATCTCTGGCTACAGCAAAGGGAAGTGAAATTATTTTTACAAACACGACGCACACACGAATGCATACACTAATTTACTTTCTGCTACCTGCAAAAAAAAAAAAAAAAAAAAAAAAGGTGTGGCTGATGAAGTTTTGAGCAAAGCTGTGACTGATGATTTGAGATGAAAATGTACAAAAGATAAAATGCATCGTACATCACGTGTCGTGGCAGAGCGAGATTCAGACTTTGAAAAGATGTGGTTTAACTCTGTGGGGAATGAAAGTGTGAAATTTGGCAAGATTTTTCTGGAAAGAAAATGTATGTGCACTATCTGCGGTATTGAACAAGAGTCAGAAAGGGTTGTTGAAGTTTGTTCATGAGTGTAAAACTGTGAACGGACAGTGAATTGTTGGATGGGAAAGATGCAGATAAAAGAGAACAGAGTCGATGCAGAAGGAACTGGCATGTAGGGGAAGATAGGATGTTTTTCCTGATGGAAAAAGTGAATTGTTGGATTGAACAGATGTATGCAGTGTGCCAGTCCTGAATGCTTCAAGAGTCTCTCTCTCTCATTCAATGTCAGCTGAAAGCTGTTGTCTGAGCCTGTGTAAAGCACAGTGTTTCAGTTAAAAAAAGATATAGATATGTGTAACGGGGTATGTTGTTACGGGAAGAAGGAGGCGGGAACCGGCGAACATTTAAAGATTTTAATAAATAAATAATCAAATACAAAAATGAAAATAAAAGCCAGCAGCCCCTCACGGACGACTGCTGGCAACACAAACAGACACAAAAACATCAACTAAAACACAGGCCTGTCCTCTCTCGCTCTTCACTGTCGTCGCTCCTCCTTTATGCTTCCGCTCCTCCGTGAGAAATGCGAGACCGGTGCGTCGCGCACGTGTCGCTCATTATCAATCGCGCCACCGGCCTCGCGCCGTCCTCCCACGGCCCTCGACCTCGTCGTGCTCGCCACATACCCCCATCGCCCCTCGCAGGCCGGGGGGCACCCACGAGACTACGCTTACTCCCCCTCCCCCCTCCCCGGGGGGACCGATCACGGCGGCTGCGGTACCTGGGCTGGAGGTATGGATAGACGAGGTGAGGGAAAAGGAGACGGAAGCACGAGGAGCGACAGAGACGAGAGAGGGGAGAGAGGAAAAAAAAAAAAATTCTTGATCCGGTTCCCGGACACACTGCCGCTCGGTCCTCAACCAGCTGAGAGTCACTCGCGGTGCCATGCGATGGTACTGGACATCCGTTGGGGGACGGCTCGACGCTCCTCCGCCTCCTGGCGGACGGCGATGGCTCCTCCGGTCGAGGGCAGCCGGCAGCGAGCCTCCCGTTCCCTGCTCCGCCCCCATCATGGCCGACGGCAACAGGCTCCGGCCCACGGCGAACGGGAGCGATTCCTCCGCTCCCTCTCGGACGGCAGCCACCCCTCCTCGACCCAGGAGCACGGCAGCGAGCTCTCCGTCCCACCTGATCTTCTTTCGATCCAGCACCATCGCCTCGGGCAGCAATCGGCGGGCGACGCTCCCTCGTGCTGCCCGACCTCCTCAGCACCGCGATTCCTCCCAGCAGCGAGGGCTCTCCGACAGCGTGTCCCTCCCTCTTCCCGGGTTTCGGCACCAATGTAACGGGGTATGTTGTTACGGGAAGAAGGAGGCGGGAACCGGCGAACATTTAAAGATTTTAATAAATAAATAATCAAATACAAAAATGAAAATAAAAGCCAGCAGCCCCTCACGGACGACTGCTGGCAACACAAACAGACACAAAAACATCAACTAAAACACAGGCCTGTCCTCTCTCGCTCTTCACTGTCGTCGCTCCTCCTTTATGCTTCCGCTCCTCCGTGAGAGATGCGAGACCGGTGCGTCGCGCACGTGTCGCTCATTATCAATCGCGCCACCGGCCTCGCGCCGTCCTCCCACGGCCCTCGACCTCGTCGTGCTCGCCACAATATGGAAAAGCTAAAACAAATCATGTTACAAGCAGTTCAGATTTGACAAATTTAGAGGACAATTTGTAAATGTTTTAAAAGTAAAACTGAATGACTTTAAAGAAGTCTTTAAAATAACACTGTTTAGGACTTGTTTATTTTAGGACCAGAGACTTTTAGCTCTCATTTTAGCTTCCACCATGGAACAGGGCCGATGGCTCCGGCTACAGAAGTAACAGTACACTGAATGTACGATTGTGATCTAAATTCACTAACTATAATCTAAGCAGCTAGGTTGCTACCTTTAAGATGATTAATGAATTTTAAGTGATTAAATACTGTTGTTATTAATCTGTCTCCCTATGTTTAACACTAGTAGGCAGTCCAAATGGCTCTGATGACTCTTGAATGCGCCTTTTCCTAAGCTCCAGAAAACAACACATTATGTTGAAGAAAACAGTCACAGATTCTGTAATGGGAAAGAGCGGTAACCAAGTGTGTACGAGGTGATTACCCCAAGGACGGGTAAGATCCTTCTGGCCGAAGGTCAACCTAAGACAGGGGAAGTCACGCCACAAACACTGGGCATCTCCTGATGGAGGTGTTTGTTATGTGAGATGGGTATGAGAGTGGCGCTGAATGACTGGGAGAGGCCACCAGCATCAGCAGATCATTGAGAGGGGAGATGAGCTGTAAGAAGTTCAGTCTGCCCCAGAAAATGTGAGCCCCTCTATGCACTCACGAGAAAACCGCGTTGATGGTATGGCTTGTTTTTCATCGTGACAAGCGTCTACAACTATGCCAGGGGACAACACCCTGAAGAAAAGACAATTATAGCTTAAGAGCTGATCTGAATGGGCATTCAAGAGCCAGCAGAGACCATTGAACTAATAATTATCTGTTGTGGAGACAGTAACAAAATTTTTTGTAATGTTAGTTGCCTGATGGGCAAGGAAAACGCAGAGATTGTTGATGTTGAACTAATGTGTCAGTTCTGACTCCTGTAGATCATTAGACATGACAAAGGACCATTATAAAATATGGTGGTGGCTAAAGATGAGAACAGCTTGTGATGAGTCAAAAGAATTTTCTGGAAAACAAAGGTTAGGTAAATTGAGTATTTAAACTAAAGACAACCTTAGAAAAGATCATAGCATAATGTATTTTGGATTGTTGTAATGGTTCTAATTTGAGTCAAACATTTGCATTTTGACATGTGTGAACTATTAAGGATTGACTATGACTATTTTAGTTACAGTCCTAGGAGGCTGTCGAAAAGATTATCTGCTTATAGTGAGAGAGAGAAAGAGACTGCTTAGTGGAGGAGGGGATGGTACTCTGTCTGTCTTTCTGTTATCAGTAAGCCAAAGAAAGCTGAAGCAAAGTAATAATTATGCACCAAAACAATCCAGTTGACTTTTCAAAAAAAATCAAATGAATAATGAACAGACATGCTTTGAAACTGGTTAAGAGGCCATTAAAACATTAGATAAAAGACACAGGAAAATGTAAGGTTAAAATGTCATTTAAAATTTAAATCTTTTTAGAGAAAATATATGAAGCAGAAATAAGAAATCTGAGCAGCTAATGGTCAGGGATGAGTGTGAGTGTTAATTCATGTTTTGTACAGTATGTGTTAGTTTAGGACAACTATTCTGTCTGAATAGTGTGTATAAATTTGTCATTAACCTCTGGAAAGAGTGTTTTAGCATTATAGATGGGTTAAGGCAAATGACAAATTTGAAAGTAAGCTGAGGATTGTGAGTCAATCTGATGAGAAGACAACACAGAACATAGGACGAGCTTTAAGTTGATTGATCATCGAGCTCTGTCTGTTAATTATTATTTTGGTCATTTATGATGTGCAGTAGATTTGAATTACTTTCTGGACAGGTTTAAGCATTGATGTGTAAATTAGAATTGTGAAGTCGTAGATAGCCGTCAGTCATGTGTTGAGACAATGTTATAGATTTGACAGCAACAAATACGTAGGCTAAGTAAATATCAGATTATCCAGAGAGCCCTTAACAGTTATGTATTGTAAAAAGTGGGAGATTGTTATTCGACTGACGTTGACGAAGTGTGCACACCACGACCTGACCTGACCAATTGATGACCTGGAGAATGTTCGTAGATGACAGTTGCTTAAGAGACCAAACAATAGGCCTGAAAAGCAAGAAACGCTGTGAAACTAGGGGCCGTTGCCTTAAAACAATTTGATAAGAAGATGAAATTGTGGCTTTAAGTAATATCTTTATTTCAGAGGCAGAGAAAGATGTCTAAAGGAAATTTGGCTTAAGGACAACGTTTGGATTAGCAAACTTTATCCAAACAAATGTTACCAAATAAATATTAACAAATATTGCAGTTTTCCTATAGCTCAAACAGTAGAGCGTTAGCGCTTGTAACGCCAAAGTCATGGGTTCAATTTCCGAGGGAAAGCAAGAACTGATAAGAATGTAACTGTGTACGTTGAAATGTAAGTCAATTTGGATAAAAGAGTCTGATAAATGTAAGAGAATCTTATTATGTTAAATTGATGCATGAGATGAGATCTCGTGCATCAAGAGGAGGATGATAACAGTTGCCAAATATGGTTTACTAAGGGGTTCACATTTGCTGAAAGCCATCGCACAGGTGGGAAGATAAATGTTGGAAGGACATTGGGTTTAATTGGGTAAAAAACCCTGCAAGAAGCCATTCTTCCCCCTAACAAAATTGCTGTGTGCATTGATTGTATTTTTAAGTGTGCTAATAACAAGAATTGTTTCGACAGGAAACGCCAGGGCATGCGGCAGCACAGCAGACAAAAGAAAACTATGTGACAATAACCTCAACCTTGTTTTTCTTTACAGAAGATGCAGACTTTTGCGCACATGGCATGAGAAAAGACACACACACACACACACATGAACAAATGGTCAGATAAGAGCCTTTCAACTCTTCAGGGGGGTCAGGAGAACAGGAAAGCCCAGGAGGGGGTCAGAAGGACCATTTGCATTCAGGAAAGCCCAAGGGGTTAGAAGAACCATTTGTCTAAAACCAGCACAGGAGTGAAATGGCAGGACAGACTGTGCCCAGTAAAATAATGAGATGAATTTGGAAAACTATCCTTGCCTAGGTTATTATTGTGGCAGAAAAGGTGCCACCTGCGCAGCGCTAACTTAAAATTTTCATTTTGCAGGATGTCAGGATGTTTTAAACCAAACAGAACTGATTCTGTATTGTTTTGTTAACATGAGCAATGTGGGTTGAATGTTTTTTTCAGGGGAACAAGGACCCTTCAAGGAGTGCTATTCAGTGAGCAAAATTATCTGGTGATATGTTTCAGGTTGAAAACTTCACAGGTCACACCAAAGGGACGACAAGATAAGCGGTCACTAACAAAATCACTTAAGGTCTCCATTCGCAGGTGACATGAGGCAGTAAATGACTCATTCCAGTGGGGGTGCGATCGTGATCTAAGGAAAAATCTTGTAAGGATTTGACAATGATTGAAGAGTGTTAGACCTGGTTCCAAGCTTCTGACCTTAAACTACACCAACCAACGTCAGCAACCCCACATGCCAACGCAAAGAATAAAGTGGGGGATCAATGATATGTGCTAGAAACATATCTCTCCCTGCCAACGTTGGAAAATCCTCTCTACGGCATGCAAAATGTCATATTGGTGAAGATGGAATGTCCATGGGGCAACGAGATGATCGACATATCTGGAGAAAATGTTGACCAATTAATGGTTGAAGAAAAGTTTTGTGATTTTATTTGATTGAATCAAACTAGGTATTGATTTGTAGGTGCAAATGTAGAAAATCTATTATGAAAGACAGTCCGTAATGGAAGTATTAGAGTTTATTTTGAACAACTACATTGGTTAGAAGGATGCAGGGTTTGAAATGAGGGATTTTTATTCTACTTTTAATCTTTGAATTTTAATGGTAAACATTTTTATTCAAATCAACCAGGGGCGTTAAATTGATATGGTTTTCCTACTATGACAGTCTATACTATTTCTTGTGTATATTGGAGTGACTGAGGGTCCGATTTATTGGGAATGCGGTAACAGTGCTTATCCATTTAGCCCGGCTTCAGATAAAATGTTTACTTGCTTGCTAAATAATTAAGGGCCTATCCTTACGAAAACAGCCTAAGCTTTTCGTTCTAAATTTTAATAAAGGTTCAAGTAAAATGATCAGGTATATGAAAGTCAGATATGAAGAGTATAACTGTGATGTGAAGACTTGAATCAACTCTGTTCTGAAAGTGTAATGATGTAATGATTTTGATTAAGAAATAAGAAGACAAGGGTAAATTTTCCTTTAATACGTTTATCAGAGAATGATAAAGAGGAGGAATTGTTGTGGGAAAATTCAGTATTTCTTATATTCATTTGTTTTCAAACTGTTTAATCATATGTTTCTGTGAGTTTTCCAGCAGCTGAGGGGGGACAGGAAAGAGCAGGCCAATAAAACAGATGGCCAGGAAGATAGTGAAGCACCTGAGCACGAGAAAGAGTTAGTCAAGGAATACAGGGTGTCGTTTAATAATAAAGTGGGGTCCCATGCCCCCTCCTGAGGGAAAAGCAGGAGGTAATTTAGGTCGTAAATGAAGGCCTTTTGGCTTCTCAGGGATAAAAGAACAGTTTACCTGCCCAGGGGGTAGAAACCAGTCCAAACCAGCTAAAGATATGGGATATCTTCAGCAACTGGGAAGGAGGGGTCAAGAATGTCAGAAACCTGTATAAAATGTCTATGTTTTATTGAGTCGGGAGGCATTCTGTTTCATAGCTGGGTGGCTGCGGTTGTGAAAAGAATCCTCAAAGAATAAAGCCTGTTCTCTTTATTACAATTTGTCTTTTGAAAGTTTTCTTACACCTTTGATGCTGTTTGTTATTAACTCTTAAAAAATTGCTATTACAACTCTTAAGAAGAAGATCTCTGAGTTATATTCTTTGCTGTCTAATGTTGGTCCTTCAAGTTTTGATTCTTTGAGAATGATATGGGAAAATGACTTAGGATCAAATTTTAGTGATGAGGAGTGGTTATCTGTTTGTACATGTGTTTTCTCCAAAGGTGTCTCAATTTCGGCCCAGGAACAAAATTATAAATTCATTCACAGGACCTATCTAACTCCAGTTCGACTTCATAAAATGTTCCCCAATTCTTTTCAATTATGTTTCAAATGTAGGTCGAACATTGGTACAGTGATGCATGTGTTTTGGGATTGTGATAAAATCAAAGGTTACTGGAAAGAGATCCACATGGTTGTTCAAAAGATTATTGGAAAGACCTTTGCAAATGTTTACCTTCTGAACTGTAAAGCTGGTCTATGCCTGGACTGTGACAAAGAAAGTGTGTTGAACTTATATTTAGCAAAAAAAAAATGTATATTATTACTATGGTCAACTCCTCAAATACCCTCAGTTAATATGTGGATGAGTCAGGCCGCTACTCTTTTACTTCTGGAAAAACTAACTCACGATCTGCATCAAAGATCTGATGTTTTCTGGCGCACTTGGTCTTCTCTGTGGAACTTTCTGGAAGATGCTTAGCGACTGATATATCTTTTTGATTACTGGTCTATAAAATGTCCCTGTTATGTATTTACTTTGATATGCCCTGTTGTATTTTTTATTATAATTATTTTGTTTTTGCATTTTATATGCTTATGTATGAACATATATATCCAAAGATTGTAAGATGATATAGCTTATATGGCTGTACGTGCTGTTATGAGATACCGGTACCACTGTGTTGTGTTATTGTAAAAAAAAAGAATAAAAAAAAGAAAGTTACTGAACTGGATGTGTTTGTTTGCAGAACTACTGTAGGATAAACTAGTTTAACACGTATGGAACCTCCAAATGTATGGATATAAAAAGCCTTTACTGTCCTTTTAAAATAGATAGAGAAATTAAATCTGAGCTTCATAAAATTTTCTAGATATGCCTTTCCTACCTTAAAGTAATCTTAATAAGACATTAAACCCTGGAGAAGCCTAAACCAAGCAAGTCTAAAAAATATAATTAATTTCCTGCACAGGTTACACTTTCTTAGGTTAAAGACTCTTTCATTAAAAATAAGTCTCTATGATTATGTTATTTTACTCAAAGTAAATAATGTCAAGACAGCAATGAGACAAAAACAAATATTGAAACTTGCATGATTTGTTTGTCTGTGGATGTTGTCAACAAACTCAGCAACCTCCTCATCTTTCTGAATAAAGACACCTTCAAAGTTGCCTGGCTCTGAAGTGCTGAAACAATACAGTGAGAGCTGTTTAAACAAATAATGTCCATTTTCCATACACTGTTGACATGGGCTACAAGTTAATTTAACCCATATCTAATGCATAATGTAAAAAATATAATTTCATATGGAAAATTCTACGTTTTGGCTCCTTAACCTGATTTGGCTACTAAACATTCGAAGTGTAGGAACCAATAGTTAGGAATACTTTTTTGGTCTAAAACCCTAAATTTGAAATACCTTGCATTTGATTTGAAGCGATAAAGCTTGCGGTTTCCGTCAACTGACACTGCAAGCATCTCTGGAGTGCAGGCAGGGCAGTCAAATGATTTCTCGTGGAATATCTTCTCCACCTCGTATGTCACAGCAACCCACCCAGAAAAGCTTTTGCTGAAGGTATCAGCTGATATTTTGCCCGCCTTTTAGATTTAGGACAAACATAGGAAAAAACTCTAAGGAAAATAATATTTGTGTAACTCACCATAAACACTAACTAATAAACATTGCATGCATCTTCATTAAGCTTGGCAAAATTGAAAACTCACTCTTCCGAAGCGCTCTGTTCTTTCATCAAGCATTTTGACGTACGCCTTAAGTGATACACCTGGTGCAGCCATCTTAAGGTCATAGAAAGACTGAAAGACATCAGTGGTATTCAGGGTGCAGAAATTCATGGTGCCAGGTAGGGATGGGTATCGTTAAGGTTTTAACGGTATTACTACTCTTACCGATACTCCTTATCGATCCGGTACTTTAACGGTATTCTTATCGGTTCTTTTTGTTATATTAAAAAAAGGAAAAAAATTATTTAGAACATAATTAATATTGCTTTATATTTTGAAATGTAAAATAAATATCTATAGCAAAAGAAAAAGCAATGCTTTAACAAAACAAATAAAACATGTAGGCTGTGTTATGCAGAAGGGTGCAGGCTTTTGTGTTTTATATATTTATATTAAGACATAGGACACCAAAAACAAAGTACAAACACATAGTCAAACAAAAAAAAGTATACAATAAAACAAATATACAAATTATATACCCAGTGCTTTAATTTCAGTAATGTCTGACATTACTGTTCAAGAGTAATATGGGCTAAAAAGACATCTAATAAAGTCAGATTTAAAATAACACTGCATAGTTTAAATCATAGATAGATTAAAGCTTATGAAAGCCAAAATTATTCATTCAAGAGCTGCGACTGATTTTCTCTTTGCCTTTTGTTGTTTGATTCACATTAGCCTAATGGAGCAATCGTCAGCAGAATTATTAGACTGCTGCCTCTTTAAGACCAAATGCAGATCTAATCATTATTACGCCTCATATTTTCTCCCAACTATTTATGCCCATTTAAGACATAAACTGTATTTAAGTGAATAAACTGTTTAAGTGAATCTCCAAGACGGCCATTTTTATATATTTTTGTGTATATTTGATCGTTTAGATCCGCACAAAGCCCAAAATATACGTTGCTTGTCTCGTTGCGGTGTTTCGGAGCGCGCGCCGCATTTGAAACAGCGTCTCTTGCTCAATTTTGGTACTTGCCTTTTATTATCAAACGCGTCCCGCAGTTTAGCAACAGTATAGACCACATTTTACAACAATCACCGATCGTGCAGATTCTGACATTACGTTTGGGTTTTAGGGAGAAATGACAGCGCAACGCTGTGAGGGGAAGTTGCGCTAAACAGAATGAATGCGGCTTTAGTTTTTAATGGTTATACCTCAAATATCTTTTTTATAATCATTGGAAGCCACAATCTAAATCTAAAATAAAATTAGTTTAATATCAAAGATCTAAAGTGTAGCCTAACCGTTTGAATGTTTAGTTCCGTCCTCATCGTCACTCATTAAGCAGGGCTGTTGTGATGTGCGCGCCGTCGCTCCGCGTTAAAGATCTCTCTCTCTCTCTCTCTCTCTCTCTCTCTCTCTCTCTCTCTCTAGCAAAAATGCATCACAGTCAAATGGTTAAATATTATTATATATAGAAGTGGCTGGCGAGATTAAATTAGCAAGATAATAATTTCTTAATAGCAATAGCACTTTCTTAATTTCTCCAGTACCGACAGCAGAACCGATAACGTCCGAGCTTATCGATCCAGCGGTATTTCAAAATTCAGCACCGGGGCCCGTTTAATACCGGGTTTCGGTACCCATCCCTAGTGCCAGGCCAGTATCCATCACGCTGGATGTCCTCAATGGTGGGGGACCATGTTAGGCAACAGCTGGTGCAACTCACAACTGGCAATACAAGGTTGTAGCGGCCTGTAGGGAGCATTAAATTAAATGAATAAATGAAGTAATATTGTTAAGGAAAACAGGCCGTTGTTTTTTTTAAATTCCATCTTTAAATGGTTATAGGAAAAGATTGCAAGAAGATGTTGCGGAAAACACATAATAATGCACTGTAAATGTAGGTACTGCCACCTTGTCATACTCGTGCATTACAAAAAAATACCGTTTTGATAATAACACACATACACCCACAGTGAAATTGGGCAAAACCCCTTGCATGATGAGTAATCATGAACAATAAGAAGGAAGGGAGATCAGTGCGTATGTGTGGGTGTAGTGTGTGTGACAGAAGTAAAAGAGAGACGGAGCACCAGCTGTGTCGGTGTTGTGCAGAGGTTTCCGCACCTCGCGGGATGGTTGAATCATTTATCAACATTGATGAACTGCGCAAAGAATATTATATCGTTTTACTACAGTACTTAATATACCCGTGAGGAACCGTGATGTGCATGAAATTCTCAGCGGGCACAACTCGGCACAAGACTGGTAAGCGAGTGGAGCAGATAGAAAAATGTCAACAATATGCCTCAGTTTATCTGTAAGTGTACAGGGTAAGTTACACTGACTAAATAATAGAAACTGCAACTTCTCAAGAGGCAAAGCTACCATGTGTAAAATGTCCACTTACCATTTATGGTAATGACAGACACATTTCTGCCAGGTGACGCATGAATGTTGCCTGTTGAACAGCCACACACACAATCTGGTCTCTGTATAGGTAACAGCCGTGCTATCAAAAAAAAAAAAATTGTGTATTGTTTAGATACCAAAAAAAGCACACACACTAACTTGTTATGCAAAATTAACTATTTCTTCAACTAAAAAGATGCATTGCATAGAGAATTTGAAAAAAACATCAACATTTGGTTTCTTAATGTGAATCCAGTTACAAGAATAACACGTTTCATCCATAGTAAGGCATAATACTTGGAAATGGTCTTACCCATTTGCTGGCGCAACTCTGACAAAGGCTGCCGAAATCCTCCAGTTAGTGACTCTCTGTTGTGCAAGACAAAGCGTGAATGGACAGCAGTATCACAGTCCTCACAAAGGAACGGGAAAGGCAGGCAGTCCAGACACCTCACTACAGCTTGTTTGCCACACTGGCACCCACAATGTGGATGTGGATCTTGGTTAGCCAGCATATTTTTAAGAAGAAATGGTCTGGCCTCTTTCCACTTTTGTGAGGACACTTTGTTTCTGATCTCCCAGTCAGCAGCAGCTGACTCGGATGACGCCTCACAAATCACTGCTGTGTCCTCCAATACTTCATCATCTACTACCTCCTCAAGCAGTTCAAGGAGCTCCTGACGAAGCACCTCAGTTTCAGATCCTAACAGAAAAAGAATGAAATAAATAAAATAAATAAACTTCGCCAATAAACCAACTCTATTGTTTCAAATTGACAACAGCTCATACATTTCTACCTAAACCAAAACGGTCAAGAAATTACATCTAAACTAATAATAAAAGTATAATCTATCCAGGCAATTACAATACACTATGCTTTAATTATGTACCTTTTGTTAGGTTGACACTGGAAACAACATCAGTAGGTGCCGCACATCTGGGCTGTTCTGTGTTAACAATTTCTTTTTTTTAATGAAATACAGGTGGCAAAGACATGCAGGCTTTATCAGAGAGACTATCAGTTTTCAGTACAATTCTGACAATAACATTTGGTCTGTTTTATTAACTGATGGTATTGCTGCTGAGACTCCAACCCCTTCAACATGACATAAGGAGAGAAGAAAGACAATCTGGAACTTTGAAACTCCTTTTCACAGACTTTAATAAGGTTATGGAGATTAAAACCATGTAAATATCCATCTTTTTTAGTTTTTCATAATCACAAAATGTGTTTTGGCTTTACCTGTGCGTTGATCTTGCTTGGTAGTTGGCGCTGAAAAACATTGAGACCAATTTAGTCATGGAAATTGTTAAGTAAACAGAAAGGAGAAATATAAGTAGGACTACTAACCAGATGGCATTCCACTGGATTTCTTTCTGGATGAAGGTCTTTTAGGAATAACAAACCCATGCCTGTCACGCGTCTTCCATCGAACAGGGGTTGGGTTTTGTTCCCTCTTTGGCTTGAGTTCCTTCTGAGCCTCACTCTGTGTAATTCAACAAGACACAAAAGAAGCAACACTCCAAATAATGAATATATAATTTAGGTGTAAAATAATTTTCTTCGAACGTTTTGCCATAATGCAACACTTAACTTACCTCCAAAACCTGAAGAAATCTGTTAACATCCTGAAGCTTTTCCTCTAACTCCAAATCTTCAGCATCATAATTAAAACCACTCATTTTTCAACAAACTAAACAGGAGAGATAATATTGACAGAACATGTCGGTAACATTAAAATAAACAGATAGCTTAGCCTACTTAATAAAAACCTACAATCAAATGCATCTTCATAGTTTGTATTCGGGTGAAAATGTAAAGTAAAACAAATATGAAAATACAAGCAAATTTATAAAGTGAGGATATATTGTCATAATTAGCCACGTTGTTGTTGTTGTTTTTTACATAAATACATTCATTTTCATTTTACACACTATTAAATTATATTGTAATTATATTAAATATATCATATATTGTAATGCTCGTTTTGTGGCCCGTACAATTAAATAATTTTGCTCCAACATATTGCAACAGTCTTCTCAACAGATTAACCTGCAGCCATGTACGTTAACTTATTTCCCTTACAGTAGAATTTAGCTAGCAAGCCCGTTAGCTAGTTTAAATTGGCTTATGAGAACGAGTCAACGATTTAACGTTACATTTAAATGTTTTACTTCTTGAAAAAGGTTTGCGAGATTTTAGCAAATCAAACCAGACACGTTGTCTTTCTAAAACAGCTGTATAATATCACCTTCAGAACTTAAATAATAGCCAAAGTTTGACTTACCTGCGTCACAAAATGCTCACGAACTAGAAAAAACTCCCATCAAAATCCGACCCCGTCAGTGTCTCCATTGCAACGGATTATGGGTAGTTCTCTTCTGACAAATATTTTATCGAGATGAATTGATCATTAATGGTGAAATGGTAAGGTTTGAGGCTAATAGTAGGTTGAATATAAATATTAATAATAAATTAATCTTTAAACCAATCAATATTCATGACACGGTTGTAAAGTAAAATAATAATAATGACCATAACATTTTCATATTGTAGAATTATCAATCACAGTTTAAATATATCAAAATAAAATTATATATATATATATATATATATATATATATATATATATATATATATATATATATATATATATATATATATATATATATATATATATATATATATATATATATATATAGTGTTTAAATATGTGCGTTGAAATTGTACGCTGACGGACGTGTCAAAAGCGTAAGTATATTACGCCCAGGGAATGAGAACTGGTTGTGCATACTGGAAAATAGTTAATTGTACTTTCTTCTAGTGTGTTAGTGCTCCTGTACTCATACTTACTATTGATTGTGTTGTTTAGACATTTACCTTGGTTGGCACAGGTGGGGGGTAATTTTTGCATATTTGATAATTTATTGGTTTCCTTGAACATTCTTATTTGGGTTTAATATTTGTTCGCTTTATAGGTTTGTCCTGGACCCCTGCTTATCCTCTGATCTTACCCTCTTTTTTTACATTTTTTCTCTACATATGCTGTACAACTGTGTTTTGGAATGGTTGGAATTTTGTAATATGTGGAGAAATTTATAAATAAAGTGAGGAAGAAAAAAAAAACTTCCTCTCAGCGCCTTTTGGACAAAAATGGCCCCATTGAAACCCATTAAAACTGCATTTTTTAATCCCTGTGCCGTTTAACTATAAAATGATGCAATCTTTTTTAATAGGCTTTCATTCTGTTGGCAAGGCTTCAAAATTGACATTTTTACAAATTTTTATCAGATGGTGCCATTTTTTCAGGTTAGGTCTATAAAGCAAATACTCGCTTTATCCCTGTTTTCTGCTTCGGCATATTATAGAGCCAACTGGATAAATTATGCAACGATAATTGTGTGGGTGTATTGGTATGGATGTCTAAGCGTGGTTTGTATGTGTGTAATAAAATAAAAAGTGTGTTTGTGTGCTTGTATTATTTGAGAGAGAAAAATTCAACTGCAAATCGAAAATCCAATCACTGTGTTCACCCGTGGAGTTTTGCTGGCATCCAATGGGGAAAGTCTGGTACTGTGCCCAAACAAAATCTTACTGAAAGCTCATTTTTTGAGAAATCATCCTCAAATTCGGAACACAACCTATTTAGATTTATGGCTTTGAATTTATATCAGTTTTAGAGTTCCAAATGTTTCATAAAATATATATTTTATATAAAATATTGATTATAATGTTTATAAATATTTTTCATAAACTTAAACTTCTATAACATTTTTTTGGTTGCACTTTTTTCCAATTTTTTCACTTCAACAACAATCTGCCAAGGGTCTTCTTTAAAATGAGACCAAACTTAAGTATTTGCTCCTAAGCATAACATTTTTATGAGAGTTTTTTGACAAGTTTTTTTTTGTTGTTGTTAATGTTAACTGCATGAATTTTGAGCTATTATAGAGCCAGTTGGATAAATTATGCAATGATAATTGTATGCGTGTGTTGGTATGGATGTCAGAGTGTGGTTGGTATGTGTGTTATATAAAAAAAAAGTGTTTGTGTGCATGTGTGTGTTTGTAGTATTGAGAGAGAAAAACTCAACTGCAAATAACAAAGCCAATCACTGTGTTCACCAGTGGAGTTTTGCTGGGATCCAATGGGGAAAGTCTGGTACTGTGCCCAAACAAAATCTTACTGAAAGCTCATTTTTTGAGATATCAACCTCAAATTTGGAACACAACTTATTTAGATTTATGGCTTTGATTTTCTAGCCGTTTTAGAGTTCAACTTGTTTCATAAAATATATATTTTATATAAAATAATATTCAGAAATAATTTTCATAAACTTAAACCTATATAACTTTTTTTGGGATTTACTTATAAAAAAAATTGAACTTCAGCAATAATCTGCCAAGGGTATTCTTTAAAATGATACCAAAGTTAAGTCTGTGCTTCCAAGATGTGAACTTTTTATGACAGTTTTTTGACATGGACATTTTTGTCCTCTTTGGACCTATGAGTAACTTTTTTAAATTGATGCACAAGGGTTAAGTTAGGAGTTGTATTCTAATATCAAATCCATTTACAAAACGTTTAAGACATTTACAATTTGAAAATCAATGCAGTCCTAAAACGTACAAAAATTACACTGCCACAATACCTTATTATGGTCTTCACGATCCATAATCTGGAGAGCAAATTGTAGAAATGGAACGCAGAAAAGATCTTGTCATGCACGTTACAGATTTTGTCATTTGTGTGCTACTAAAAAAAACTACAGAAATTTATTTGGATACACTTTACCCTTATTCTTTTTTTAATACATCAAGACTAAAAACAGTGTACAAACGCCATTATGAAAAGGTCTTTTTCAGAACTTATAATGCTTTTTTACAAAACTAAAAACTGTACAACAAGCTTATCCCTTCATCTCAACGGCACGCTGACATGTGAAAGCAGTTTTCTTCTTTGTTTTCTGATGGATCGCAACAAAACTTACACATTACCGCCACCAACTGTGGAGCATAAACCAGAGCCATAGAGAGAAAGAGTTGCGACACTCCCATAGACCTCCGTTGTAAATAATGGCGGCGCTTTTAACCGCCTACTTCCGAGATTTGAAGATCTGAATAGTTCCAAACACTGTCATTTGGGCGTTGGACACCATTCACTTACATTGCTGCGCGTCGAGTTGTTCCAGAGTTAAGTTGCTGAAATATCGACCTCTTTTGAATTGTCAACTGTCTATATTGTATCAGAGGCCCTTTGCGATGCTTATACTGGTCTTCATTTGTAAATGCACAGCTTAATTATTTATATTTTATGTTGGTTGTTTCAACCAATTTTCAAGCACTGCCTGCTAGTGCGACTTCATCAGCTGTGACAGTAAGAGTAATGAATCGCTACCACCTTTATAGCAACTTTTATTTTATTTAAATTTTTTGGGTTAAACTAACTTTTCATTTGGTGTTATTGTCTTGAGTGAAGCGGCTTGTGAGAACAATGCTGGACCTCTAGGATTGTTATGGGATCACCAGTCCTGTCTGTTTCATGGATCACCTGCCCCTGGTTTTTGTTTTTCTTGTTCACACACACTCACACAAGCACACATTTTTGTTGTCTGTCATTGTTTAATAAAAAATATTTACGCAAACTCTGAACGGACCGCCACGGCAGACCTCTTTGCGTGATCACGAAGGTAGGCTAATGGCCGAATCAAAATTTATAAACAAAATCACGGGAATCAATAGCCTAATACAGCCCAGTTGTGCTAAAATAAATATCATGAGACGTCCATCATCAGATGAATGATATGGAATAGTTAAGTTAGAGCCGCTAAAGCCAATGCTACTACCCATGCGAACATGAACACTAAGCTTTTCCCTCCAAAAATATAGCCTAAAACTTATCTCCAAATGCAAAACTGATATTAATAAAAATGCAATAATGCAATAACAGCTGAAAAAGTACTTGGGTGTGTGTTTTATTTTATATTTACCGTTCAATAATGCAATCGCTGCTGTCTGTCCCATAGAAGAACATGACAGCCAGCGTATGTTTTGGAACTATTGGGGCTTACATGAACCACGTGACAGCCATAGCGGCGACATCAAAGAGTGTCGCAACTCTTTAAGTGTGTTCGACATCGGCTGCGGCTGGATGCACCCGATCGGCGAGAGTAGCCGCGTGCAGGCGGAGCTGCAAACGGAGACGTGAAGTCGGACACTTTCTGGTTCCCGTAGTGACCGCTCACGTGGTGTTTGCATACTTTACCACAGCTGAAGTGAAATAAATGCAATATTTGCCTAATAATGCACAGATGTTTCAGAGACATTTTCATTCAATACTTTATGTACTGCTTCATACAGTGTTTGTTTGAACAAGAATAAAGTTCAACAATCAACTATCAATGAAGTGGAGTCTACGTTTTTTAAGCAGTTTTAATTTGATAAACATGACACAATATAGCATGACAACGACATGAAAAGAGTGTTCACTGTTATAATAAACTGATTTGAGAGCTTTAGAGGAACTAAAGGTGTTCGAAATAAACACGAAACACACGTGATCGTTGTCATGCGGTGAATCCGGCCAATCGTGGAACAGCTGTGTCGTCATCAGCCCACGTGCAGCCTAGTGCAGCCGCTCTTGAGAAGCTGCGCTGGCTGAGTTCTCCGGCTACTCTCGAATTGCTCTCGCGGTACTTTGATGGCATACGTCACAGTCACGTGGCGTCGGCGCTGTATCAAGCAAGGGTGCAGCGATTTGTATTATTTTGAAGCACCCCCGGACGCCGCCATTGGCTAACGGAACCCCACCTGCTGTTAGCATCCCATTGACTCCCATTCATTTTGGCGTCACTTTGACAGCGAATAACTTCACATCTGAGGCGTTTAAAGACTCCATTTGTCCATTATTTATTTCTAAAGAAACACGAAAATGTATAAAAGGCTCCATTACCTTGTAGCTACGTTATGGCCCTGTAGAAGCAGTTTTTGTAAAAGTAGGCTAACGATTGCGTCACAGCCACGCGACTCTCTGTCGCACAGTAGGAAATTACCGTATGGACAGGAGGAGAAGCTCGCGGGCAATCGGGAGGACGTCGAGGCAAAATGACAAAGTAATTAATCAGAACACCTACAAAAAGTTTCTCCTGCTCCAAGATCATGGACAGCTCCTACTCACGCTCTCCGTCTCTGCGAGTTTCGGAAGGGAATGATTCAGATTGATCTTGGCACAGCCACTAGAAGACAGACGGTTTGCTCACGTCACATCTACGTCGTCGAGCTCAGTTTGAGTCTGCGCAGTACGCTGGACCCCCAGGAAGTAAAAGTTTCTAATGGGCTTCACTTTGTCTCCGTTGAATCCAATGGGGTCGCTGTGTCCATTTCTTTTACTGTCTATGGTATCAAGTTGGACAAAATTTCTAACCGGCATGCACTGCTTCAAGTCAGCCGCCGATCGGTCTGCGCAGAGCTGCATGAAGTCGAACAAGCCTTTTCTCTCTATGGCTCTGGCATAAACCAATAGCTACTACAACACAGGTGATACTAAATAAACCAATCAAAATCCTCTGGAAGTTTGTACAGCCCACTTGCGGCTAAAGCTCCACCCACTTGCTGCTAACCCACCCACTTGCAGCTGGCTCCGACCTCCGTTTATACCCTACTCGCTCACACAGTTTGTCGTTGCATTTTATTCTTAACCAGTCGTTGTCTTGGGGTCCCAGGCCAGCTCGGGGCCCCAATTGCTTGGTTTGCTTGCCTTGTCGCGACCATAGACTGTAAAAAATAGGTCGCGACGGGCCTGGCTGTACATACAAGCAAGATGAATCCAGAAAATGAGTTTCTGGTTAAATGTTTTGCCATAGAAAACCATTATAAAGAAAACGCCTAACTAACCATTTAGCGCTTTGAGTCAGTCTGTCTGTCAATAAGGAATAAAATATTATATAAATAATGACATAAATAGTAAATAAATATGAAATGTCTAAATCAAATACTAAAAAAGAACGCTTGATAACATGAAAATGACTTTAAACGTTGAATATATTAAATGTTGAATGTCAAATAACTGTCTGATGTCGAATTACAAAATAAAAGGCCCCCAAAAACTCAATTATTTACCTTTTTTATCTATAGAGGGTTTTCACGACGCGTCATCAGACCGGAAGTCGCCATATTGGAGGCACTCCGCATCACAACAAAGCACAGGCACTGAAGTATATCCCGAACGTCGTCAAGGAAAATGGTTAATTATTGCCGTGTTTCAGGTTGTACCAATAGGATAGATTGAGAAAAACATTTGAAATATTATCGACTTCCAAAAGTTATTAAAAACCAGGGAGAGGAATGCCAGAAATTATCAGAGGAAAGGAGGCGCTTGTGGTTGGCAAAGCTCAACCAAGATCTACGAGGGAAAAATCTGGACAACATCCGAATTTGTTCGGCACATTTCTTGTCAGGTATTGTGAAATGTTGATTGCAGCGGCTCATAACATTTTCTATTGTAATGATAATACTATTTTTAATAGTAAATAGTAAAAACAATTATTGCTTTTATTGTTTTTACTGTGTGCTTATTTTACTGTAAAGCACTTTGGTAGGACACTGGCTATTTTAAATTTGCTATATAAATAAAGCTGACATTGACATAATATTATCCATATCAAGCTACTGCATGTGGCATTAATGAATCAATATGTTATTCTTATCGTTCTTAAAATGTAGAGCTAAAATGTGCTGTATTTCTCATTATATTCCAGGTAAAAAGTCTGACCTTTACCAAAAGGATGACCCAGATTGCATGCCATCTGTTGGACTGACAGGTCAGCAAGGAGGTTCACCTCAGTCAACCAAAGAAACAGGGAACTCACGCTACAAGCGTCGCATGAACCGAACCCAGCAGAGACTGAAGGCTGAAGCTGCTGCTGCTGCTGCTGAGACTGATGATGACCCCACCACAAGTGATTATGTCAGCGATAATTTTTGCTGCACAGGGACTCAAACTGAATTGACTGGTGATGCCATTGAGGCTATGACCACTAAACTTCAAAGTCTTAGAACTGAAAACATTCAGTTGAGCTCTGATGTTGCACATGTGTCCACTTCCTATGACCAAAGTGCCTTTGTTGACAAGGATGAAAAGGTTTTATTTTTCACTGGCCTACCTACATACCAGATACTGTTAGTACTCTTCACATTCCTTAGTCCCCACCTCCCTGTGAGGAAGTCACTTGATAAGTTTAAGCAGTTGATGCTGACATTGATGTGTCTTAAGACCTGTTCACACCGGGCCGATATCGCCGCGCGATATTCGCCGACGTTTAACGCCTCGTGACTAAACAAAGGCCGCCAATGTGAGTGTGCACACCGACGCGAAAAACGCCACGCGTAAAAGCGTCAATTTTAAACAAGTAAAATTTTAAAGTGTGTGTTTTTTTGGGGTTGCAGATTGTAAATGTGCATATATGATAGAATAAAATACTATGAAACTAACTCAGATAGTGTACAATGTAGATAGCAAACTGGGGGTCTTTGAAATGAAAAAAATGAAAAAAACACGACTGAGAGTCACTTGGCTACCCCCTGAGTATCGCAATGATATCATACAGTTAAGGTTAGGTTGATTAAATACGTTATTGCATTACTTACTTTGGCCTTCACAACACAACGGTCGTTGATAACTTGGTACTGCGTCTCCCTCACCCATCCACACACCATCTGGTTATAGGCCTCCAAACCTTTGTAGGATTTAAGGTCTTCCGCTGTGTATGGGCTCGGCGAGAAAACCAGGTAGTTGACTATATCGGGACATGCAACTGAAGGAAGAATCACCGGGTCGTCACGGATCCAAGAAGAGGGAGCTAACTCGTAGGGATCTGCACCGCCAATAAATCGTAATTTCTCGAAATATCGCGCCTTTTCTTGTGGTCCTAGTCCTTCCATATATGCCTTTGCATCTTGGACGCGTTTTGATGAGCTTTTCTGTTGTTTAGACATGGCTACATTCACTTAAAGTATCCAAAGCGCATAATACTCCATTGTACTCCGTGCAGTTGTTTACACCGATTGCCTCCACAATGGCCGCGCATCCGGGTTACCGCCCAGAACTTGACGTCAGTGAAAACCCTCTATTCGGATCCGATTCAGATCGACATAATTTTCACACAGCCCGCTTTCACAAGAATTGATACACTTCAGAGTGTCACTCGCACAATGTCACTTATGTATAATTTCACAAAGCCCTCTAAAAACTCACACAAAAGCTGTTTTGTCGATCAATTCAGATTGGTATAAACTAGGTTACGTAACCTCGGTTCCCTTAGAGATAAGGGAACAAGTACTGCACTCTGGTACTGCGTTGCAAACGCTGTGGGGAAATCGACACTCGATTACTAACGTAACCTCGGTTCTCTCTAGAGAGGGAACGAGTGTTGCGTAAGTTTAGCTTACGCTACAGGAAAAACTCCTTTTCTCGAGAATACTGAAGCAAGAAATGTATCCTTAATTTTCCAAAATGTAAAACGCATTTGCTGCAGCAGGCAGACATAGGCGAGGCAGCTCTACAATCGCCTACGTAGGCGAAATTTGTTTGACATTTCTAGTTGTAAACTCAGCCATGTTGAAGCCTGCAGTGATGTTTTTCATTGATGTTATGGCAGTCCACTCTGCTTATTGTTTTTTTCGAGAATATTGCACACCTGTTTGTCATTGTGCATGAAACGGATTCGGATTAATGCCTGTTAGTTGTCCGTGGATTTGCCTATATTTGGCGTTTAACCCTGAAATGGCACAGGGTTAAATCAGGGTTAAAACAGAAACATGGCCTGTCCTGCAGGAGAGGTTGAGAACCACTGAGCTAAATCAATAAAGGCTCAATTTACAAAGACCCACTTGTTTCCCTTTTACTTGAAAATTGAACCTCCAAACAGGGTAAAAATCACAGTAAACAACTTTATATTACTCGCTCGTAATAAGCAACAATAATAAGTAATGAGTAATACATAATAATAAGTAATGAGAGCAACACAGTTTCAGTTTTGTTCGGCCTACTGAACAAATCCTTTTTGAACGAATCACTCTAATGAATGACTTGATTTGATTGACAAGTGTTATTCCATAAACTAAAAAATATTTAAATCAAAACTGCAGATATTTTTTACTTTGTATCCCACAAATATATCAAAATAAAAAAGACATTTTCAATTTACATCATAGAAGAATTGCATATTTAATGTATTAATGTATGCCATTGACCCACACATGATGACAGGCACAGCTGACATTGTGATCAATAATCTGATCATAATCTGATAAACAGCATGTGAAAGTGATACGGTTGTCACGGAAGCTGGGCGGTTGCCATGGCAACGCCGTGGCCCTCATTGATTGGATTACGGAGCTGATGAGGGCTCTGAGGACACACACACACACACACACACACACACACACTGAAATGGCTCACGACAGTGTTTCTATGACTCTTTCAGGTTACACACTAAATGGATTACATGAAATCATAAGAGCAGAATAATACACTGACTCTAAATTAATGATTGAATCATCTGCAATTCAGTTAAATAAATAAGATCTAATAGCAACCTAATGTACACCAACATTTCATGATAATATTGTTAATTTTATATGGGAATGGTGTGTATATATATATAAATATTAAATGCATATAAAATAAATGTATTGAAGAGTTCAGATGCAAAAGTGCCATCTGAAATTTTCTTCTAGTATGATCATTTTTATCAAGCTCATATATTTAAATTCAGTAATTTCACCTAAAAGGCAATGAAAATTACCTATTAATTGTCATTTAAGTGAAATTACTGAACTTATATATACAAGCTTGATAAAAATTATCATTCTAGAAGACTTAGGCACTTAGAGGCTTTTGCATCTGAACTCTTCAAATACAATAAATAAAATATAAATAAATAAATGTGAAATAAGTGTTCTCATTGTCCACTGAAACTAAAACTATTAAAAATTGTTTTCGGGAACTGGCATAAAGCTGAAAAAAAGCATGTAGTACAAATATAATTTTTACGTTTCAAATCTTTTTGGATAGACGCAAACAAAAATGTATAAAATAATTATATTATTTAGTCTAATAATTATATTATTAGACGATGTTAATGAAAATATTGTGTAACCCCGCCCCCTCCAGCACAGAGCCCGCCTTCATATTGTTTTTGTTTTGCATTTTTTAAACTGATCAGGGGCCTGTACCATGAAGCTGGATTAGGTGGCTAGCCAGCTAT
This sequence comes from Scardinius erythrophthalmus, assembly GCF_964197995.2. Classification (NCBI taxonomy): domain Eukaryota; kingdom Metazoa; phylum Chordata; class Actinopteri; order Cypriniformes; family Leuciscidae; genus Scardinius; species Scardinius erythrophthalmus. The sequence goes on from NC_138245.1 coordinate 2,407,388, forward strand.
GTTTCAGCTTAGTTTCTGCCAACCCTGGGTTTTAGGTACTATGAAAGTAGCTCGGCTTTAATCGGTGTTCGTTGCCATGGTATCTTACGCTGCACGGCTAACCTGCTCCGGGGCTATGGAGCTAGAAGAGTCTCAATAAAGATAAATGCACAAACTGCATTCACATATGCACACACAGGATACACAAATGCACACACATGATTCATAAATACACACACAGGATACACAAATGCGCACAAAATTCACAAATGCACACACAGAATTTAAAAAGCACAGAAGATTCACAAATGCATACAAATTTCAGAAATGCACACAAAATTCATAAATACACACACAATTCAGAAATGAAAACAAAATTTACAAATGCACACAAGATTCACAAATGCTCAGGACAAGATTCAGAAATGTATTTCTGATGCACACACAAATATATCTTGATTTACAAACTGCTTGCGGTCTGTGAACTTCACTGCATTTGTGTGTGAATTTTGAGACTCCCCTGACTTGGCTCGACACACAAATGCCTTTTTTTAAACAGGGAATGACCTGTGACCAATCAGATACCTCCCTTATTTTAGCCAATCACAAGAACGCACCCCACGTGGGAGATTGTTTACTTGTAAGCCAATCACATGAAGTGTGGGCGCGAGCGCTAGAACGAGGTGGGTGGAGTCCGTCTATCTCGTTTAGTTTTTGATTTGACAGTTACTCAGCAGCTGTGTGGCTCATTTTTGTCTGTATGAATAATTCACAAAAAGATTAATGATTGTTTCCAACGACAATTGCTGCACATTAAAGTATAAAAATAGATTTCATTTCGCTAGCTGATCACAAACGTTGGCCGGAGTGAGATCCAATCAACGCTTGTGTTGTTACCTTGTTGAATAGATTTGGCCAATCACGTTATTCATTGAACCGACGTCGCGTCAGTTTTGAGTCTAGTACAGTCTACAACCCAACGTGAAGAGACCGGTGTGTCTCGGCAAGACAACGTCAAGGTAAGATTTGTTTTACAATGATTATACACCCCTATATCTTAATGCTTTTCATATAAGTTGTATTTAAGACTGCAAGCTATAGTTCGCCGTGAATATATGCGTTGTTGTCAGTGATGCGCGGGTCAATGTATAAACAAACCGCACCCGACCGACGTTTTCAACTAACCCGCCCGCAACTCGGACCGCAAAAAACGAAAAAGAAAATATTGTACCCGACCCGCTTCCTGACCCGCATTTTTTTTAAAGTAGCTATAATGCTCATCGTAGCTATTAATATAACTTAATATTCTAATTTTGTCAAGAATTATAAAAAATCGTCAATATAAGCTCATAATTTGAACTAAAATAGTCTAAATGTTTAGTTTTAAAAACAATTTTAAAAAGCAGGCTATGTCTATTTTGATGTTTCTGCGCAAGTTCAGCAGACAGTGAGGTTCGGGTTTGTTCCGATCAGAGCTCGTGAGCGGAGAGCGCATTTCTGAATATTCCGCTCCGCTCATGGTCGCTCGCCCAACCCAGATGGCCTGCTGTTTCGAAAATATGTGGAATAAGGGCTGCCTCCGACTATTTTTTTTTCTTGTCGACTAGTTGTTCATTTAAGCCATTCGTGGACAAATCGCCCCTTTATATTAAATTAATTACTTAAAGGCTAGCCTACAGGAATACGCGTAATGACCGCACGCTTAAAGCTTGCCACAAAGAACCGGTTGAAGTAATGATTATGAATGTGTCTAAATTAGCAAGGAGACATTTAATTGTTTAGTAATAAACTGGTGTTTTCTGTGTCGCTGCAAAGATGAAGTTGACAATGCGGAGATTGCGGACTCGCCATGAACGCCAGAGAGAAATGCACATTTCATATGGATTAGCCTAATCAGAGAGTATAGCCTATTTATTTTGATTTGAATATTTTCGTTTAAAAGTAGACATTTCAAGCTTTCTGTAATATATAGCCTATATTTATCAAATCTGTGGCACAAGTTGAGTTTCGGCGCCCTCCAGTTCACATGCAGTGATCGCGTAGGCTACCAGCGCCTTATTTTGTCTGCTATATATTTGCTTCTTAATAAATACGGGCAATTGATTGATAAAACATTGATCAAAATTAAGATACAATTTATACAAAACGAAAATCTTTTAAAAAGAGTTTTCTATAAAACAAAACTTAATGAAGTCGTCAAAATCATGTTTTACCAAAAACAGCGCCGTTGCTAGGAGGGCGCCAGCGCCTCTGCCTCTCAGCGCCTCTGCCTCGCGAGTGGATGATAGCCCTGAAGACGCCTAGCAATGATATACCTTTAGTGGTAGTATACCTTTAGTCAAGTTATCGCAGCGCGCTAAGAGACAATGTTATCGGAAAATGCAGCCCAGGTATATTCATAATGGAGATTCCAAAGCTCTCTTCTTTGGTCAGAACCATGGAGAGCGATCGCGGATTTACTTTTACAATGCAACACAATATTTAAAGAGCATCAAGCTATTACAATCTATATTATGTATACGCACAGATAATATAACAGTAGGCTATATTAGTAAATATTTTTTTATTAGGTTAAGCAGTGATTGGATAACGTTTTTTTTATTTTAGTTTTTTTATTTAACGTTTTTAATTTAAGGCCCACCCACAATTGGTCTGGCTTATCCAAAACTGGAATCCTGGCGCCGTGCCTGGTTGGTCGTGCCAGTTTTGTGGTTATCAAATGTGTAAATAGCATCGCAAGAAGTAGCCTACACATGACAAAGCCAGCACTTTGGTCATCATCTTTCATTATTTCGGCAAATGTCTCCCACACTTTGCTCTTTCTATTTGTGTATTTGCGGAGCTTCCACTCCCCAGTCTTCACCTTTTCTCTTGCCGCCTCCATCTCTACCTGCAGACTGAGCTCGTGCGTCATCTTCGCGCCAGTTAAGTGTAAATTAAATTTAAAACGTATTCATAGAAAATTGTGTCTAGAATATCAATTACAAAGGTTTAATTGGCATCTTTATTTCAAACGATCCGAACGACCGCGACCCGAATATCATTAAAAAATATTTTTGGATGACTCGTAACCGCAGGCACCCACTCATTTCGGATCAACCCGCGCATCACTGGTTGTTGTTGATGAGAACAGTAACGTTAGCCACGAAAGAATGTTGGTAAGTGGAGCAGTAAAGCTAGGTCTATATGCTGCTTAGGCTAATCCAAAATAATAATTCGGTACATACACAATAAACTAAGCAAAGAGTTTTCAAATACGGGATTATTACGGGAAAAATTTTAAACGGGAAGACAGCAGGAAATAAGTCTGACTAAGGGAGAATCACGAGGTAAACGGGAGGGTATGTCGAGGTTGGTTACAGCAAGCTACCTAGGCTACAAGTAAGCTAGACTAATTATCAGCTAAAAAGAGTGCTAACCAAAATAAAGAATGATTTCAAATCAACTTTATAGTGGTAGTCATGGAGTTATTTAAGCCAATTATGGTTGATTGTCACAGTTTATACAATGACACAATTCTGTGCATGGTACATCTGTCAGTGGTTGGGCTTCACCTACACAACAGAACAGGTATAAGATGGAATATGGTGGAAAAATATTTTAGTTAAAGATGGCTGTTTTTGATCTATTTAACAAAATTATTTGTGGTCAGAACTGCAGTAGTCTTAATACAAATGTCAAGATGAAAAATGTGATTGAATATTATCTAGTAATGTGCGCTTTCTGTGTTTATTTATCTGAATATAATTCAGTTGTTTATCTAACACGGACAGGACAACATCATATCTCTCCACACCCAAATGACTACAGAGGTGATCGTTGACAATCACATCAACAGCACCATGATGGAGCAGGTCAAGATCACAGAGTTGCTTAGTATCCACATCACAGATGACCCATCTCGATCTATCGACACCACCAACAGAACCTGGCCAAGAAAGTCCAAAAACCTCTGCACTTCCTCCCACAGTTGAGGAAGGCTCATCTCCCAAAAATCCATCCTCTTAACTTTCTATAGGGGAATCATAGAGAGCCTCTTCCTTCCACCCCCACCCTCCAGTAACCTAAGGGCAGCTGATTGACTCTTGCACAAATACACTGGTAGTTTACACTATGATGCTGCTACATTGTTTTATTTTTAAATTTGCTATGAACATTTGACCCCACTTACACTGCCTTTGCTACTTGTCATGTCATGCACTTACACAATAATACTATATTAATTAGGGATAAGGCACGATTTTCAAATATTCGATTAGCTGATTTTATTATAGAATAGGATGTGCGGGATGATTGTCTTTAAAAAATCCCCATGTTTTAGTTGTGGTTATAAGTTGCAATCCTAAATTCACATAAAATTTTTATACATTTAATAAATATATTCTTAATATTTGTTGTTTTTGTTTGTTTAAGCGTATATATATCAATATTAATTTTGAGACTTGAAATGTAAACTCTCAAGGGTTGGATTTCTAAATATATGTTGGTTATGTGTCTATTCAGAATGACTTCTGAGCAACAACCTTTTTTTTGGGGGGGGGGGGGGTATGTCATATGCATCCTTTGCATATCATTATTCATTCACGTGAAAACATGTTTAACAGTACCAGACATTAGGAAAATATGACATACGGATGTGCCGTTACAGTCAAGTCAAGTTTATTAATATAGCGCTTTTCACAATAGAGATTGTATCAAAGCAGCTTCACAGTATTAAATTAAAATAATACATCAATGTTTGTTTCTAGTGGAAAACGTCCACGTTTGGTAATGCTGATCAATAGTATTGTTGATTGATTAATTAAATTAAATTTCCCCAACTGAGCAAGCCATAGGCAACAGTCTATTGCATTAATAAAAATAATTTGTGTGTAGGCTACATTGAACAGACTTTGCCCAACTTGTCTGGGAAAGGAGTTACAGGGCTTTTTACATTTGAGGCTAATCGGATAAAACACCTAATTTTTACCTCAGTATTACTGAACTACATTACTAAAATTACATTTTTTAAGATTAAAGCAAAATTAAAATTTCAAGAACGCAGCTTCCTGGTCACTGACAAAGATTACTTTGCCTCCGCCGTACAATCTGTGTTCATTATTTATTGGTTGTCAAGGAAACGGGAGGTTTTCTAACGTTATGATTAGTACTCCTGCTTACTTGCCGGTTTAAAAAAGTAAGAGTTTGTAAGGACATTTTGCGTCAAATGTGCAAACAACAAAGTTGGAAACAATGTCTGCAGTACTTATACGATTTTATTACATGGCCTCAGCAAAAAAAAAAAAAAAAAAACGGACACAGCTGAGAGGTAAGTATTAAATTCGTAATTTCGAGGTCCGGCCCACCGCCTCAACCTTAGACTGTAAAAAATGGTCTCAACCAACTGGCAGAACTCCACCCACCTCGCTCTAGCGCTGCGCCCACACTTCATGTGATTGGCTTACAAGTAAACAATTCCCCACGTGGGGTGCGTTCTTGTGATTGGCTAAAACAAGGGAGGTATCTGATTGGTCACAGGTCATTCCCTGTTTAAAAAAAGGCATTTGTGTGTCGAGCCAAGTCAGGGGAGTCTCAAAATTCACACACAAATGCAGTGAAGTTCACAGACCGCAAGCAGTTTGTAAATCAAGATATATTTGTGTGTGCATCAGAAATACATTTCTGAATCTTGTCCTGAGCATTTGTGAATCTTGTGTGCATTTGTAAATTTTGTTTTCATTTCTGAATTGTGTGTGTATTTATGAATTTTGTGTGCATTTCTGAAATTTGTATGCATTTGTGAATCTTCTGTGCTTTTTAAATTCTGTGTGTGCATTTGTGAATTTTGTGCGCATTTGTGTATCCTGTGTGTGTATTTATGAATCATGTGTGTGCATTTGTGTATCCTGTGTGTGCATATGTGAATGCAGTTTGTGCATTTATCTTTATTGAGACTCTTCTAGCTCCATACGGGGCAGGTTATGTTCTGGATTCAAGATCTCAGACTGAAGTTTGACCAATCAGCTGAGAGCAAAGAAACATATAGGTGACGTAACTTATTCCAAGTGTCTGTTGCAATGACTTCACCTTTTCTTCCAAATCCGGTGGACATCTCAGCGCAAATTATTAGACGAGCACTTCGTAGAGAAAGAGTTTTTAGCCAGACAAAATCCCCTTGCCTTAACTGATAGTTAGGCTACTTGTATGAAAGATACAGGTTTTCCGCGGAAGGAATTTCTTATCTTTGCGAACTTCTTGAGCCGCGCATAAAGAATTTAACACGTCGAATTCATGCACTTACTGTACCGCAAATGGTATTGGGTTGGGTTTTTTTTTTTTTTTTTTTTTTTTGTGCAAGTGGTAGTGCTACATTCTTGCACGGTGGGTGACGCACAGAAGCTAGGAGAAAACACGGTTTGTCAAACCATTCGCAAGGTGGTCCTCGCTCTGCAGGAGTACATGAAAAGTTTCATTAGTGTTCCCCGGACATTTATCGACCATGTCCATAAAAGAGGGCTTTTATAAAATTGCCAGTAAGATATATTGATAGGGTGACATCACATGAACACTTTTTTTAAGCAAATTTCACAAGTGTACTATACAATATAATACATGTTAAGAATTATTTTGAATCTTTTTTTATTATTCTTCTGTTAATCTTATGATATGATTCCCAAGTCATTGCAACATGTATGCAGTCTATTGCTCCAATCTCCACTGCTCTAGGGGAACATGAGGCAGATTATGTTAATAGGAAGTCCTATCACAGCCATAATGTTCTGGTAGAGATCATGTGAATATGTGAGATTATTTTCTGTGAGATGAATCTTTAAATTAATAGTAACATTAACAGATATAACAATGATCTACTAAACATTTAATCTGCAGACGACTTGTGGTCATGAACATATGATCAAGTTTGGATGCCAAATGGCCTGGCTCCAGTGCTTGTCTCACGAATGTTCCATGATTCTGTGTTGTGTCAGCACTTTGAGGAAAGCAAATTAAATTTGGTACAATACAAAACACTGTTAATTTGAACGGAGCTAGAAAAACATACCCAATAACCCCCTATCATGACCCTCAGACAGGGCCACAGCACCGCTTCAGTGTGGCCCTCAGTAAAACCAGAGTAAAGATAGAGATGACCTTTGGCCTCCTAAAGGCACACTGTTCGGCGCTTCAGAGTCACCAGAGCGGGCATCACAGATAGTGGCTGCATGTGCCATTCTGCACAATATAGCCACCAGTAGAACGGAGCGAGAAACACCACAAAACCAGCTTCTCCCCGATGAAACTGACCCGATCACACTTGACCACCCAGCTGGTGCAGATGTAGATGCAATCACCATACAATATTACACTTAATAAAAGCACATTGAAACTGCAGATATGTCTCACACTGTTTTATTGGTTTTGTGGGATGGGAGGGAGAAAGAGAGCAAGAGAAAGTTGCATTAATAAATATTCATACTAAAGTGTTACTTGGTTAAATAAGTTCTAATATATATATATATATATATATATATATATATATATATATATATATATATATATATATATATATATATATATATACACAACTATATACACAACTATATACACAACTATATACACAACTATATACACAAATATATACACAACTATATACATACTGAGATCAGTTTTATCCAGCTGTTTGATTTTGTCTGAAGCCCATTGAGGTAGAGGCCTCAGTTTCTGGGGCAGGTGTGAAAAATCCTACAATAAAAGAGATGTGTAAGGGCCAGTCCCTTTTTTATGCCACACATTCAAATGTTTGCCACAATAAAAAGCCCAGTGCATTCACATCAGCAACTGTCTGAGAACACACAGACAGAGTGTCTTCATTTCCTCCACCCTAATAAATAAAAATAGGCCAATGTAAAGCATAACTGTTGTAAAGCAGGTTATGTTTGGTGTTCTGTCTGCTGCATACTGACCTCTGTGTGGGAGACTGTGTATGTGTGCTGGCTTCAACAGGGACACTGTATTTCCCTCTACTGCAGAACATACAGTCAGGCATATTTACAACTTAAAAAAAAGTAGTAATGTATTGCACACGTACCCAGTGTTACTTGCTTAGAGGAGCCAGCACCAGGGTCAGATTGTACAGCACCTGTAATCCCATCCATAATCGGCCGTCCCTTATTGCCTACTCAGAGCCAACTCCTCCGCCAGTGTATTCTGGTTTTCTGAATTTAATTATTTATTTCTGTTTTCTTCAAACAAGTGTTTGTGATAAAATGCTCACAAAAGTAATAAAAGGTTGTGGTAAATACTCACCACTTTGAATTATATTTTTATATTTGGTCTTTATCTACTGCCAAGAACATTTGGAGTTGGGGTTGCATCTAAAAATCAATGAATATTAATTTTTCTTAGTACAGGTACATGCACATTTTTATATATTATAAAAATAGGCTATAGGCTATATTACACGTAGGCTATAGGCTCCACATACATACATAATTTTACATAAATATAGAACGTATTTGTTTAACTTACACATTAACAATAAGCAATCTTTCTCCAACAGTCTTCTCTTGCTTTGGCCGCAGAAACCGTATTGTTTCGAGCTTGAAATACATATTTAAATTCATCGTAATTATGAATGATTATCTCTTGCTCCTCCGCGGAAAAATCGCGACCCGCGATTGGTTGTTCAGTGTCGACGTCACTCTTTAATGTGCACGCGCGCGTGGAGTAATCATAGCTTGAGGATCAAAGCCTGAGTTGACAGAGAAAGTTGATGAGCTGCATCATGGTACCAATAAAGCCTCGGAGCATCGGTTTGGTTTTGTCAACTCAAAACTTATCCTGTAACCCCGAGTTTGTTCAGCTACCTTCATGGTACAGGCCCCTGCTCTAACCGACCAGTAAACAGACCACCGAATTCCGCTTATACATCAACTTTAGGTATGTACAGAATATGTTTCTTTTCATATCTTTTGTCTGCTCTGAATCATATCATATTTAATTCTTCTTCAAAAAGCTATTTATTATGTTCCAGGTTTTGATATAGATCGAAGTAACCAACCAAATTGTAACTGCTTTTAGCCAACCGTCTTTCCGATCTTAAAATCTAAAGGAGTCAGTGAAGGTCACTCTTCTCATACCAAAGCTTCATTAAATTTGCCAAAACCAAATCATTAACTTTCTGCAGGACAAAATCGTTGTCCTTTTTCAAAAATGACATTTTGATTCCCGTTAATTCATTAGCTGGATGACCTTTGGATGGGCATGGTGACGTGCGGTGATGTCTTAAAGAGGCTAGGCACTGAGTTTAGCCAGATTACCTGATTTATTGTTTGTTTAGGCTAATAATACGTAATGACACGTTACGCACAAACGCGGCATATCAAGAAATGTACAAATCAGGATATCGTGTACTCTCTCTCTCTCTCTCTCTCTCTCTCTCTCAAATTCAAATTCAAATTAGCTTTATTGGCATGACTTGTACAGTATTGCCAAAGCATTGGCCATTACATAGGCAATGAACAAATAATCAATAAAATTAATCAGTAAACAAATGCATGAATACATTTATACAGAAAAATAAATAAATAAATAAAGAAATAAAAGAAATAAAAGAAATCCGTAACAAAAAAAAATAAAAAATAATAATAATACAATTATTAAAATAAATATACAATTATTTATCCACTGGTTCCACTGGTTGTCCTCATTTCATGGCATGAAAAGACATATTTTGCAGCAATTATCTCACATTTGGGCATTTCTCCCAGTACATATGGGAGTTTCTGTGTGTCTGATATGGATTCGAATTCAGGGTATATTTGGGAAATGTTTGCAAAGTGTTTTTGTCTTAGTGTATTATATTTGGGGCATGAGGTTAGAAAGTGCAGCTCTGTCTCTAGCTGTCCCCGGTCACACTGGGAGCAGAGTCTCTCCTCTTGTGGGAGCCAGCTCTCTCTGTGGCGACCCTTCTCTATGGCCAGGCTGTGTTCACTCAGTCTGTACATTGTCAAAATTTTTCTTAGTTTAGGGCATTTTATTGTACTCAGGTAATTTGCCAGTGTGAATTCTCTTTTTAGGGTCAGATAACATTGTACTTTACTTTGTGTTTTGGTCGTTTCTTTCCAGTATTCAATATATTTTTCTTTCTGCTTGTTGATAATGTGGTTCGGTCTGCTTGAGCTGGCGTTGCTGTCCTGAGGCTGTTGGGTAGTTGTTACTGCAGAGAGCCTCAGGACCAGCTGGCTGAGGGGACTCTTTTCGGGTTTCAGCTCCTGGTATGTTAGGGCTTTGTGATGATATGTCTGGGGGTTAACTGATTTTAAGTGATTGTAAAATTTAATTGATCTTTTTTGTATTTTTAGTAAGAGGGGGTATTGGCCGAGCTCTGCTCTGCACAGGTTATTTGGTGTTTTTCTCTGCACCTGTAGGATGCTCTTACAGAACTCAGTATGGAAAGATTCTATGATTGTTTTGTCCCATTTGTCAAATTCATTATTAAGTTTTGGCCCCCAAATTTCACTACCATATAGAATTATTGGTTCTAGTACAAATTGGAAAATTTTTAGCCAGATTTCGATTGGAATATAGATTTTAATGTTTCTTTTTATTGCATAGAAAGCTCTCCTTGCTTTGTCCCTCAGATCTTTCACAGCCATGTTGAGGTTCCCTGTGTATGTAATGTTGAGGCCAAGGTAAGTGTAGTTTTTTGTGTGTTGTAATTTAATGGTGTCTAAATAGAAATTGTGTGTAACCTGATTTCTGTATTGTTTCTGGAAGATCATTATCTTAGTCTTTACTGTGTTTACTGTCAGGGCCCAGGTCTGACAGAATCTCTGCAGGAGGTTAAGGTGCTGCTGCAAGCCTTCTTTAGTAGGTGAGAGCAACACTAAGTCATCTGCATACAGCAGAGCTCTGATCTCGGTGTTGTTCAGGGTGAGGCCAGGTGCCGTGGAACTCTCTAATTGGTTTGCTAATTCATTGATATATAGATTAAAGAGAATTGGACTGAGATTGCACCCCTGCCTCACTCCCCGGCCCTGGGAGAAGAATGCTGTTTGTTTGTTTCCAATCTTTATGGCACATTCACTTTTTGTATACATGTTCTTAATCAAATCATATGTTTTTCCTCCAATGCCACTTTCGAGTAGTCTATAGAAGAGGCCCTCGTGCCAGATGGAATCAAAGGCTTTTTGGAAGTCAACAAAACAGGCATATACCTTTCTTTTCTTAATGTTTAATTCTTGATCAATTAGAGTCTGGAGTGTAAATATATGGTCAGTTGTGCGGCAATTTGGCAAAAAACCAATTTGACATTTATGCAGAATATTGTGGTCATCAAGAAAGTTGACAAGTCGTTTATTAATGATGTTGCAGAATATTTTTCCCAGGTTACTGGATACACATATTCCTCTGTAGTTATTTGGGTCATATTTATCTCCGGATTTATGAATTGGGGTTATTAAACCTTTGCTCCAGATGTCTGGAAAAGTTCCAGTTGATAGAATAGTATTGAATAGTTTTAGTATAGCCAATCTGATTTTATGATCTGAGTATTTGATCATTTCGTTGAGGATTCCATCTACACCACAAGCCTTTTTTCCTTTCAGGGACTGGATGACTTCTGTTAATTCTTGTTCTGTTACAGGGTAATCTAGAGGGTTTTGGTTGTTTTTTATCACCGCCTCCAGAGTTTTCCATTTTGTGAGTATCTTGTACTGATCATCATTTTTTGTAATATTACTGTATAATTCACTAAAGTGATTAATCCAAGTATTTCCATCTTGAATCGCCAATTCATCCTGCTGGGTTTTGTTTAGGTTGTTCCATTTCTCCCAGAACTGGTTGGACTCTAAAGATTCCTCAATTTCACAGAGTTGCTTTTTGTTGTGTTGTTCTTTTTTAGTTTTTAGGGTGTACTTGTATTGTTTCAGAGTGGCCTCATATTTACAGCGTATACTGTGGTTATCTGGGTTCCTATGCTTTTCATTTGATAATTTCCTTAAAGTTTTCCTTAGGTTTTTGCATTCAGTGTCAAACCATTTGTTATTGTTCATTTGTTGAGGTTTTGGTTTGGAGGCTTTCAAATTAGACAAAGAAGCCAAATGATGAAATATTGAATTGATTTTGTCCACAGCTGAATTTACACCAGAATTATTTTGGGGAAATGTTTCAGTTAGAAATAAATGAGTTAAATCATATATGTTTTGATTTTCCAGTGCCTTTTGGTACGCCCCCATGCTGTCTGGGGTCCATCTGTATGAGTATGTGCTGTTAAACAGTTCACAGGCACTAGGGGCTCCAGACTTAGACTGGGCCCTTTTCAGATATATTGTGATTTTGCTGTGATCTGAGAGGGGTGTGAGGGGGCTGACTGTGAAAGCTCTGAGAGACACTGGATCTAGATCTGTAATGAAATAATCTACCGTACTACTGCCAAGAGCTGAGCTGTAAGTGTAGCGACCCAAAGAGTCCCCTCGTAGCCTGCCGTTGACTATGTACAGACCCAGTGTACGGCATAGCTGTAAAAGCTGCATACCGCATTCTCTCTCTCTCTCTCTCTCTCTCTCTCTCTCTCTCTCTCTCTCTCTCTCTCTCTCTCTCTCTCTCTCTCTCTCTCTCTCTCTCTCTCTCTCTCTCTCTCTCTCTCTCTCTCTCTCTCTCTCTCTCTCTCTCTCTCACACACACACGCACACACACACGCACAGTAACTTGCTTAATGTCCACTCCAGCATCGGAATGCAACCATTCTTAATCCTTAATTGTTGCACAGCGGCCAATCAGCAAAAGTAAAATCACACACTGCTCAATTGAATATGAAGGCAAATGGCTTGCATTAATTCAACCATTTATCAATTCAATATTAAGCCCAATATTAAGCTCAATATTTTTTGCCGTACATGTTGAAGAATACAGGATCGAAGTGCGCATGCGCAACATGGGTCTTTCGCTTGTCGTCAGTAAAACAGTACTACTTATGGACAGTAAAAGCACTGCTTATTCTACCATTTGTTTGATTATGCGTAACTGCTACATTTGTCATCATAACTTCTTGGAATAACACACATATAAATCACAAGAATAAACAGTAAAAATACAAATACAAGTTTATTATTTGTTTCATTTTTTGATCATCCAACAAATGTCAAACAACACTTGTCGATTTATACTATGTTGAAATAGCATCCGTCACGGTGACTTTATGATGTTAATCTTTCTTACAAACCTCTCTGTAGAGACTTGCACATTTAATACGTGTGCTCCTTCCAACTCACATGTTCTGTGAGATTTTTGCCTTTTTTAATTGATTTTTGCTGTCCAACATAGATTGAGAAGATGGTGTCCCTTGATGATTTCAAGCACATTAAACTGGCCTATGCTGTAAGTATTCAGAATGTGTAGATTATTTGGAAACCTAATTTAATTGATTAATTAGACACAATATGATTTTCCTAATTCTGTTCTCTTGAGCAGGACTTTGCAAAGGCTGGCATCCATAAGTTGGATTATTCACAATTCAAATCTGTTGTGAAAAACTGCCCAGATTTGAAAGGAGTTGTAAGTACTGTAAAAGTACTGTAAGAGAGGTTTATGTATTCAATGACAGTATATCCTGTTGCTTGTGCATGTAAATGGATTAACGGAGACCTGATTGTACAATCTTCTCTCTCTCACTGTCTCCCCACCCATTACTTTTTGAAACGTCACAGAAAGAATCTCACATTCACCAGCTATTCATGAAGATCGATTACAACTGTGATGGCGAAATCGAATGGGTATGAATAATTCAATGCTTCCTCTTTACATCTCAAACTTGCTCTCTTAGATGAACTGACAGTTTGTTAAAGTCGAGTTTTTGCATATAAAAAACCTTCAAAATGGGTCTCATTCAGTAACTTTGAATGCACATATTTGTGCAGGAAATTGCTTGCAAACATTTTCAAATAGAAGTCATGATTGAAATTAAGTTTGCAAGTAAATCTATCCCTAATTTCCAAACGTGTATGCAAAAATGTTTTTTTTTATATAAATGATATTGTTGTATTACGTAATGAATACGTATTATACTAATTGTATTATGTTATATATTGTATGTTTTCATAATATTATAATATGGATATCAAAATAATGCAAAAATATGTGTATTTATTTACATGATTTGTGAATGAGACTCATAACCTTTACCATGAAATATTGAACACACTTCTATAACAAATTCTATTAAAGTTTATTTAAGTCTTACTCTCTTTCTTTTAGCGTGAGTTCTGGACATACCTGTACCATGAATACAAGGCAGAGGAAGAGACTGCGCGTCGCAGAAAAATGGCAGCTTTTATATTGCCGGCGGACATGAAGTCTCTAAAACGTGGGGAGCCTGTTGTGAGAATCCACTCGCTTTCTAATGGAACCGTTGTGACTCTAAGAGAAGATGGGGTTGTCAGCTTCTGGACCCACAAGCTTTGTTTGAAGAGCGAGAAGAAGTTGTTTGTGGGTTACATTTACATTTATTTGTTTGCTTCTGTATTCCTGTTCCTGTTCTCCTCCATTTTTTAATTAACCAATATTTAATTTGAATCATTTCTCTGTTTCTGTATCCAGCCCAGTCGAAAGCTAAAATGGACTACTGATTTTGTGCCAATGCCAGAGTACAACACACTGATCATTGGAACTGGGTAAACTGCTTTTAAAATACATTTATTTTTACATAACAGTCTTTCTAATGAAGATTTTTCCCTATGGCATGCTGTTTCAAATGAAGGTGAAGTAGTCAATTATCCAAAGCATTTTCCATTTATTCCAGTGATGATTCCCTGGGAGCGGCCTGGGGACTGCTCTGTTATTCTGTAGGCCTACATTGTAACTTTGTAGTGTTCTTGGGGAAAAAACAGTTTGATATATGAAACAGCCACATCTGATCTCTGCCTTTCCTTCAGTCAATCCAAACAACATATTTTCTCCCACTTAACAGATCCAGAGAGATCCAGTTTTATGAGCTTTCCTCTTTGGAGCTGTTGTAAAGTTTTCTTTCTTCAAAGCAGAGACCAGTGAGACAGTCGGGATCACGTTCAACGGAAGTTATTCATTATTGAGAACTCCGCTGTACGTGGCTGTAGATGTAGAACTTCCAACATGATCTGATCTAACATAACTTTACATGTTATCTTATAGGCATTTTAGGAGGAGGGACTTTTGGGGGTGGAGACAAATTCAAACAAAGCATGTAAATGAGTATACAGGTTAAGAGGTAACAAAAGGTGGGATTCTCAGTGAATCATTCGTTTGCTAATCCCATCAGTCTGAGTGAAACTGGGGCTCGAAGAGCCATTAAAGAAAACAGGAATTACAACTTTGAAGCATATCTGAAATAGATTCTTAAATTTTAACCCTTCAGAGCCTTGCTGTCAGTTGAGTCGACTAGAAACGGTTCCTTTATGCTTGGATTACTGGTGAGCAGACCTGTTCAATGTTTTCAAAAACAACTTAATTTGCTCTGCATTTACAAAGTAACATGATATTAGAAACAGATCTCTTAATTCAATCGTTTTACTTTAGTAGAGGTTTTGGCCACCATTAAAGACGTTAGTAGATCAACTTTACTTCTCTTCAATAGTTTTGGATTAGCCAAGCCCGTGATTGTTCACATACACTTATCTAAAGCAACGTTAAACCAAGAACAGAGGTATAGACGCACCACAATTTAGATTGATCAACCAGCCTTCGCTGCTCTAAACGGAAATATCTCGTCTCCACATTCAAGTACACGTGCAATGATGTCAGATATCAGCCGTCGCTAATCTGGCGTAACCTTGTGGGACTATACGAATCCAATAATCTACTTGGGAAAAACAAATCTCAGAGTAATTCAGAATGAATTCAAACGTAAGAATTTATCATTTTTGTTCAAAGTTCAGAGTTGCTACGTTCTCTGACGCGTCTCTGGAACGTTGAATATGGAAAGGTTTTTGTTTCAGGATTGATGAGATGCACGTTACTGTTTCTCTTTTTAGATTTCATTGTCTTGTGATTTACATTGTAGCCACATGGCAATCCTATGCTCCTGTTATGGTTTTACTGCAGCTATATCAAAAATAGCAGAGTTTTCCACCAAGGAGACAAACAAATTCAACAAACACACTTGATATTTAATCCCGTTTACACAAGATACTTGGCCTAGCATGCATGGCATCTACAACCTTTTACCTAAGTGTTTCATACAACACTTACAGTAAAGCAATCTTGTGTTTTAAAGAATAAACTTAACTAGCCTATGTGCACATTTTTGTAGCACAAACAACTATAAAGTGTGTTCTATGGGCACAATGTGTTAAGCACAACTACAAATTTGAAAATCCAAATAGAATCATTGCAAAACATGAACCTTTGCATCACATCATGCTGTTTTTCTCAACCTTGCTTTTCATAAACAAATGCATCGACTTGTATTTTCGTTTATCCAATTACATGTTTTCTGATCGTTTACAAACTTAGAATTTTCTTTCTGTTGTTTGCTCATTCTCATCACGTGTTGCTAGTGTATAAACAAAGCCAATACAACAATGAAGAAAACATGCGGCTGATTTTTAAAAACGTTCGGCTCTAATTTACAGCTCTTCGAGTAGGCTACCAGAAAATAATTAATAATTTACCAGTTAATTCAATTTAGGTTTCATTTCTTGTTGTGTAGGCAAACAAGGAGATCTTTAAAATCTATTACAAGGGTTTTCTTTCTTCATCTGCGCTGCCGCTATCATGTCCCTGCCGTGTTTGTCTAATTCTCAAGTTTCATCTGACTTTTTCGGTGTCCGTCTGACTGGGTTTTCCGACCCATTCTATCAATGTGTTTATATAGGATGTGTCTGTTTATCCCTCAACACTTTGACTTACCACAACAGCGGAAGAAAGAGAAGATGTTCAAACCTCTTGTTGATTTTAAAATCCCAATACTTTGCTGGAAAGGACGTTGCGAGATCACGTTGCCGAGGTCACCACTTGTAAGCTCGCGCTCGATCGGCCCAAAGTCCGGCATCCGACCAGCGCGGAAGGTCTTTACGTGTTACTGTCTTTTCTCGAGGCAAAGTATTTTTTGATTAAATGCAATACATTTGAATATGTATTCTCTTGTTATTTCATCTGACTCCATAAATGAAAAGGTTTTAATGATATCTGTGGATCATTAATTATGAGCGAATGTTTGACTATTCCGTTTAACTCTTCAATGAAAATAATGTCAAAGTCAGTTAGAATAATCAAATGTAACAATTTATTATGTCAGGTAAATGTATCATGCCAATTTCATAACCAATTCAAAGATAATCGATACAAAACATCAAATGCTCTGGAATAAAGAAAAGAGATGCATACCCAACATTAAGAAATACGTGAGGCTGAGAGATCTCTCTCTCTCTCTCAGCCTCACGGACCAATCTGAGTTACAGAAAAGGCCTCAAACTCCCTGCTGCATTTCATTATATAGACAAACCTTTCACATGGAAACATGTACGAACAAAAGAAATTTGCATTCAGAGGTTACACCTTTGGGTGTAGGGAGACCATTTGTCTAGAGGCCAACCCCTCTCTGTGTGCCAGTTATCTATAAACTCTTAAAAACCTTATTACCTTTTGTTTTACTTATTTGGAAATGAGACATTTGTACCAGTCGCACTGAGACATTTCATTCATTCATTCATTAGACTTTATTGTCCACCTTAGTGGAAATTTGTCTTTGACTTCTCCGAACAGAAATACATCAGTGACACCACATTTAAACTTACATTAAAATACACACAGTTAAGAGTACAATACTACCACCATCAACATACAAAAACAGAAAATGGAAAGCAGCGCAGCTGATTACAATAAGGTAGGTTTCGACCTACAATAAACACGTTTTTAAAAACGATTTCAGTTTAGATTAAGTTCCTGTATGGCATGGGGAATAAAAGATCTCTTATAGATGTTCCGACTCGCCCTTGGGACCCTGAATCTACGGCCAGATGGAAGCAATTCAAACTCTGAGTTTAGTGGGTGTAGGGTGTCTGTTGATATCTGTCGGGCCTTCCTGAGTACCGCCTTATCAAATACATCCCCAAGCTGCCTTTGTGACTTGCCAATCACCTTTCCTGCCGTATTAACAATTTTAGAGAGCTTGTTTTTATCTTTCACATTCAGGTCACCATACCAAGCTGTTATATTAAACTGTAAAATACTTTCTACAAGGCCCCTATATGCCATCTCAAGAATATGCTGACTGACCCTGAAACTCCTCAGTTTTCTAATTAAAAACTAATTGCTGGTTAGCTCTCTTAAAAATACTCTCTGAGTTAACATTAAAACTTAAAGTGCGATCAATGATTGTACCCAAGTACTTACAATTTTCAACTACTTCCACAGGCCGGCTGTTAAGTACAACAGGGTTGATGTTACTGGCCCCTCTTGGTTTCGTTTGTATTTAGTTCTTTTGTTTTAGTCACATTAATTTCCAATTTAACAGTCTGACACCAGTCCTGCAATAAAGTGACTTGGCTAAAATAAGCTTCCCGTGGGCCCTATCTTGCACCCAGCGCAATTGACTTTGTACACCGACGCATGTATCATTCCTATTTTGCACCCGCGCAAAGCGCACTTTTCCCTCCACAGACGCACGTCGCTAAACTAGGGAATGAACTTGCGCTCCCTGGGCGGTTCAGCGCAAAAAAGGAGGCGTGTTCCAGCGCAAACGTTCCTTCATGCTATTTTGCAGGTTTAGAAAACAATTGCGCCACTAACCAGGAAAAAATAGTTTAAAGTCAGTGGCGCGTTGCGCATGTTATTCATATGCTATTTTAAGGGCGCATGCTTGGCCATAATCAATGTAGCGTGTGCTCAACGCGCATACACTTTGATTCTCTCATCTACACAGAAGCAGCAGTTTTCATTTTTGCAAATCATACATTATTACGATAGATAGATAGATAGATAGATAGATAGATAGATAGATAGATAGATAGATAGATAGATAGATAGATAAACAGACAGACAGATAGACAGACAGATAGACAGACAATTTATTATAAAAGCATACATCTAGCTTACACATTTACCCAAATTATCAAACGCCTTTTTAACCGAAGTTAATTTGGGTGGGTTTCTCCATCCCCAACGTCCCTGACGAGAGCGTTGCTCTCCTTGGCTGTGAACCGCTCCTGGCGCGTGCCTGGCAAATCCGCCGTTATAATAGGAATCCGGTTTAGAACAAGCGCGTCTGCTCTTAAAGGGAATGTGAGATGACGCTCTGATTGGTTTATTTCACGTTACGCCCAAACCACACCTATGAGTAATGAAGCGACTTCAGACCAACACATTTTAGATTTGCGCCTGCCGCAAGAGTCATTTATCCCGCTGGGAAAATAGCAACAGCGCCAAGACCCGCCCACAAAGTTACTTGCGCTTTGAGCTTTGACACTTGCGTTTCAGATCGTTAAAATAGGGCCCCTCATGTGCTGCATTATTTTCTGTGAGAAGTCCTACCAAGGCCATGTCATCAGCATATTTAAGTAAACTAACATTGGTGCTGTGCACAGTCATATCATTTATATAAATTGAAAACAACAAAGGTGACAACACACAGCCTTGTGGTGCTCCAGTATTTATAACAAGCTCATCTGAGTAGACCCCATTCATTAAGACTCTCTGAGGGCGGTCAGTTAAGAAACTTCTAATCCAGTGAATGAGCCCACCATTCACATTCATCCTATGAAGTTGTTCTAAAAGAATGTCAATTTGCATAGTATTAAAAGCAGAAGTAAAATCAATAAAAAGAACCCGAGCAAGTGATTTTGGTTGTTGCAAATGTTTAGCTATTTGATTTACAAGAGTAAGAGTTACATCCTCTGTGCCCCTGTGTGACCTATAGGCAAATTGAAGGGGGTCAAGTTGATTCCCAACCAAGCGGCAACATTCTGATCTGAAAAATGAAGCCTATCCGGAAGTGCGAAAAACTGCAATACATCGAAAATCCGCTAGAGGGAGGTCCCAAAAGGGAGCAAATGTCCATAGCCCCCATGTTAAAATGTCCGTTTTCACAGCATAAATTCATGATTTTACAGGTTGGTCCCATGGACTTTTATTGTATTTTTCGATAGGTTCCGAGTGCCTGACAGCCATGAGGGCTGTGAATTTTTTTTTAACTCGTTAGTTTAGATCGTATTTAGATATAAAATGTATGACAATAAGGGCGTGGTTAACTTTGATTGACAGCTTGATTGACAGCTGACAAGGCAGCGCCACGGAGAATGACAACATAAGAAGCGCCATTTTTATCCCCCATTGGGGATATTTGGGGATATTTAATTGAATTAATCAATCTACGATACTATTGATCAGCATTACCAAACGTAGACGTTCCACTAGAAACAAACATTGATGTATTGTTCTAATTTAGCCTATTACTGTGAAGCTGCTTTGATACAACCTGTGTTGTGAAAAGCGCTATATAAATAAACTTGACTTGACTTGACTTGACTTTTTAATAGTTGACATATAATACTACTGTTTCTGTATCATGAAATGTAGTTTTAAGAGTTTTTCAGGCGAGAATGTAGTTGTTTAAAGCTCAAATCTGTGGTTTATTTATAAAGATTTATGAAAATTTTATCCAGTTGTGAGATCCAGCGATGACCGGGCGCTCGGCGTTCATGTACCCCGCCTGGAACAGCCTTTCCTCGGCTAGACGTTCTGAGGTTTGCCGCTGACTCTGGCGTCTCTGTAGTGGTTAAACATGAGATATAATTCGTCTTGTCTATATCTAACGGGCGATTTTTGGTCTTGTAAATCTGTAATTTGTTCCCTGGCCAATCGTTTTGGCTGAGGGGAAGTTTCATAACTTTATAAGCTATTTAACTTTACCGTTGTATGGTTAGACTAGAGCGCTGACTTTGTATATTTGACTGAATTGTTTGCTTTATTTGTATAGCTTCTTCTACCTTTTACTTATACATTTATAATAGCTAATATTGATAAAAGTGAAATTTAACAAAAAGAGACTGGGTTGAGTTTTGTCATTTTAAATTTTAATACAACGAATATGATCTGTAATGTTGTTTACTGCAACATCTGTTGTTTAGTACAAATGCACATATTGCCTGGACCATATTAAAATGTTTAATATTTTTATATTATATTTAAAACGAAAAGAGGCAGGTTTGTGTTATATATATATATATAATATATATAATATATATAATTTTTTTTTTTTTTTTTTTTTTTTTTAAATAGGCAAACGTTATGTGCAGTGAATATAATCAATACGCGTTCCCTGAACCACATTTGTGTGGCTATAATGTTTAAGATTTCTTTAAATGAAAATGAAAAGAGTTAGAATGGTGTTTTATAACATTCCGTTGCCTAAAATATACACAGAGATAACCGGAGTAGCAGAGCGAGCTGAGCTGCGTTAGAAGGTGGGCGGGGTTAGGATTTCCCAAGATTTTCCAAGATGGCGCCGCCCATACCCCCCATACACTGCTTCAAACCCGTTCTTCAGAAAGTCTATGGGTGACGTCACAGACGCTTTGTCCATATTTTTTACAGTCTATGTTCCCAACAGAAGACATAAGATGGGTGCTGACCACTCTCTCCATACACTTGGCTAAGAGTGGAGTGAGTGCCACTGGTCTAAAGTCTCCAAGGGCTATAGCCTTAGAGACTTAAGGCACAGTATTATTGTGGATTTCTTCCATGAATTTGGAAAAACACCACAATTCAGCAAAATTTGAAACAGCTGAGTGAGAACCCCTTTAAGCTGTTGAGAACATACCTTTAACACCCTTCCTTGGAGGCCATCAGGCCCAGGGGCTTTGTTTGGTCTAATTTTAGAGAGACACATAGCTACTTCTTCTTCAGAAAGCTGTATATGTTCATAGCTACCAATCTGATCACAGGTAATACTACAGCCTATTTTTGGGTCTCTCACATCATATCTTCCATAGATGTTTAAATCATTAACAAATTTACCACAATCTGCCACATTTACACTGTTTTTTTCCTTCCCTACCCATTATTGTGTTTAATCCCTCCCATGCTCGTTTTGCATTGCCTGTACAGAATCTTTGTTCAGCCTTATTCTTAAAATCTATTTTTGCTGTAAAAACCTTACGCTTAAATTCCTTCTCTTTCTCCTTTACTACATAATTTTCTCCTCTCAAAAATGCAGCCCTTTTCTCATTCAGACACGTTTTAAGATCCTTTGAGAGCCATGGCTTGTTATTACTAAACAGCTGAACTATCTTAGAGGTGATAACAGTTTCTTTACAAAACTTAATATAGCATGTGATTGTGTCTGTCAATTCGTGATAATCAGAGCATGTGTCAAAAAACATGCGCCAATCCGTAGAGTCAAAACAATCTCTGAGCTCCTCCTCCCCATCCTCAGTCCATTGACGTACAGTTTTCAGGAGTGGTTTTTCACGCCTGACTTTCTGTCTGTATGTTGGAAGGAGATGAATGACGTTATGATCTGACTTACCAAGAGGAGGGCGACTCGCTGCTTTATATGGGTGGGAGACATATAAGCCTGAACAAAGTTTTTATTTTTTACTTCAAATATTAGGCATAAAAAATATTGAGTTGTGTTGTACTGACTCTTGCTTTTCCCACAATATATGTGGTCTTTTAGATTTTGTATTTGAAATTGGATTTATTCACCAATTTGTTGCATTCGTGCCTAAAATTGTCATATGGTGTGACATAAAAGTTATTCTATATAAAATGAAAATGGGATATACTCTCCCTAAGTAACTAACTTCAACATAAATTGTTTTCATTACTATCTTAAGATTTAACATTTCTTTTGTGCAGATTCATTAGATTTTGTATTGTTTTTCTAAATCATCATGCAAAGTAAGTCATCTCTCCTCAGCCTTTCCAGATATTTTAGATTAATTATGTTAAACCCAGTTATAAATCTATGAAAATGCTTGTGACTCTTGCTGATACTATTTCTCTTGTGTTCTGTTGGCCTTTTTATGATTTATAATTAAGAAAGTATTTTTTACTGGCACAATTCTGAATGTCACACCAAATTATATAGTGTCACGCTATATGATGAACTGCACCACTCCACAATTTGTCAATGCAAAAAAATGTATTTTATTTGCATTCAACATTCAATTAATTCAATTCAGTTAACATTAATAAAAAAACATACTAACATTGTTTTAAAACTTTTAAAATTATAATAAACTCATAAATATGAGTAAATCAAACACCATCTCACTTCAAGAACATTAAATTAAGTATAAAATTGAAAAGAAATACATTCATTGTATAGGTAATTTAATGATCACTATTAAACATTCACTATTATCATTGAATATGTTTTGAATAGTTATTTATTTATCATTAAAAAAGGTGTATGTAATATTGTGTGACAAAAATATCATATGGTGTGACTTAGAAAAACAGTCAAACCATATGATACAGCGTCACACCATATGACGTTTTGTTCAGTTAAGCTAATCTCTTGGTTAACTAAAAACCGCTAGCTTATACTTAGCATGTAAATTACCACATGGCAGGAATGATTTTTAAGAATTAATAAGTAAAATTTGTATAAAAGTGTTTCATTTTTATGTAAATAATGTCACACCATAAGACACAAAACATTGACCACTAGTGAGCATGTCAGATACAGAGCTTTTTAATTAAAAATTAAAAAGCCAGAACTCAACTCTTGACCTTGCAAACCACTCCAGAGATGAAACTGCAACTTCCTGGTTGAGTGTGGACCTCTTCATCATAATGATATCCAAATTATTACCCGTTCAAAATATAGATTGCAGTGTCTCACCATATGAAGCCCATTTTACGGACAAAATGTATTTGGCCAGAACTTGCTTTAAAATCATACACAGACATCAACACTTTCTGTGTCTGTTGAAATAGCCTAATTCTGTTACTTAAACTGTAAATCTATCAATTATTTATACTTTGCTGATATATATTGTCATATTAGTAAGGTCACACATATCCCGGACAGTCACACCACATGACAATTTTGATGTTTAGATAAAAATTTGAAGTAGAGGTCTTTATACACCAACTACAGCTATGGTATGCTGTAATAATATCTTGTCTGATGAACAACATGAAGATATATATTTTTAAAAAATACCCATTTTTATTAGGTTATGACATCATGGACGGGTAGAATTGCATGTCATTGTAACGGATGACAGACAGGATGTATATGCAACAACGCTCTTTATTGAAAACACACAGATGGTCAGAAACACAGCACACAGATGAACGCCAACACAGCGGGACAGGTGGACGGACACAAACGCTGGTGGAATAGTGACGCAGGGACCTCGGTGGGCAACTGGTGCTGGTGCAGTAATCCTGTGGTGATCCCTCTTGAAGTGCTCGATGATCTTGAGAAGAGTGCAGGTAATCCAGGAAGACACGACGAAGACAGGAAGATCCAAAACGGCACAGGGAACACAGGAACAGGCACGGGAAACACACCGGGAAACCACAACGATCTGACAACATGAGACACCAGTTACTGAGCTTATATAGAGACATACAATTGAAACCAGCTGGCGCTACTGATCACTGATGATCAGTGACCACGCCCACAGACACACACACACACACACACAACAGCACGTTAGACGAGAGAGAGACAGTGAATTCATGAACCGTGACAGTCATGTCTCCCACCCATATGCGTCTGGGATGTTACCGAAGCATGTGTCCAGTATGCGAGTGGGCGTGGTGACATACTGCTGCAGAGTGGGTAGATGAGGTGACAGCTGACATGGGCGTCAGTTTGGTTTGAAATGTGGTGGGGACAGAGACGCATTTGGAAGTGCATTTTCAGAAGTGCTGGGTACAATGACGCATTCATTTTTTTCTCTCTTTCGCGCAGGTTATAAGACGATGTCCTGTAGTTCAGACACGGCCCCACTTTTCAACAGGCCCACCCAAAACTTTCAAAAAAAAAAAAAAATTTGATAATTAATAATTTGATTAAAAAATAATCAATAATTATTAAAAAAAAATCGCCAATAACCTCATAATTTGTGCTAAAATAGTGCTTAGTTTTAAAAAACATTTTTAAAAGCTGGTTATATTTTGATGTTCCTGCGTAAGTTCAGCAGACAGTGAGGTTCGGGTTAGTTCCGATCAGAGTGGAGAGCGCATTTCTGAATATTCCGCTCCGCTGGTCCACTTCGTAAAAGTAATGATTATGAATGCGTCTAAATGTGTCTAAATACACCGTGAATGTGAATGTGTATCTTTATCACACGCTCAAAAAGCTTAAGCAAATAGTATCAGCCCCCAATCATGCAAAATTAATCAATGAATTAATCTTTTTGAAAATATATTTTATATAGGCTTTTTTATATTTTATATAGGCTAGCCTATACGTTTTTTTTAATATTATATATTATACAGGCCTAATAAGATTTATTTTGTTAATAGGCTATATCTCCATTACCTAGAGATATAATTAAACAAAAAGTAGTCAAAACACATCTAACAGAAGTTGTTTATTTTTTACAACATTGTGTTCTTATTTTGTTTAATTAAGATGTATAACGGATTGTCACCTTATAAACAGTCCCTTTTTTAATGGAATGATACACCCTTATAATAAAGAAAAAGCTTCAGTGATAAAGAATATGAACGCAATGCATTTAATTATACATTAAGCGTTTTCCTTCCATAGAAACCCTTTATTATTTAAAATAGGTGGCTCTCAACGTGTCTTTCTATGGGAGGATGGCATAGCGGTGCACAGCAAATATTCAATGCATTCGATGAAAATATTCAATGGTATTCAATGCAAAACAAAAATTAAAAAATACAATTAGCCAATAAAATAAACTAATTATTGTGGCATTAATTAGCCCATAAAAAATATTTATTTTAAAGCCTAAACGAATTTGTTTAAAGAAAAACACCAGCGTTTGGCGTTTATCTGTAGCTATAGGCTAAGTGTTTCAGACGCCCTTTTCAAACTGGCGCAAGAAAATGCAACAGAATTTGATTAGTTAAACATGAAGATGATTATCCGTCTGGCATGGCCGCTCGCTCTAACGTTAACCTAAATGTTTGTTGTTATGAAGCGCATATCCGAGTGTTTGTGCGGAGTGTGGAGCGCGCACTATATGACATGGATAGAGGCGCCGGTGCCATCACTCGCATTTTCCTATCAACAGTTGAAACAACTTAAAATACTCCATTTCTGGTCATACAGAAAATAATAATACATCAGTCGCAACTACGTTTACTTGTGTAAACTCACAACAACAATAAAACGGTGTTCTTTTGTAAAATAAAAGAAAACGAACAGGGCGCGCTTTCATGATCTCTGTGAAATGGAGCGCGCCTCAAAAATGAACTGACAAACAGTGTATAGAGTAGACAAGCCTCACAGACATGAGAAATATAACAATAAAGTTAATAAAAAAAATGTCCACCAACGAAAAAAAAATCCAATCGAAAGCAAATACGGTAGCTACCATCTGATTATGTAATCCTGTCCGTATAAAAGGCGCATCTAGGCTACATTACAGCGGAGATGTGGAGATGCAGGCAGCCTACACTGATTTAGAAAAGACTAGCTCATTAATAAACAATTAAAATGCATCGTTATTTTAAAACGACATAAGATTTCGTTATTAGACATAATTGAGGTGAAAAAATAATATAGCCTATGTGCAGCAATGCGTCACCGTATGATTCTGCTATATTTACTTTTTAGCTATATAGGCTATTAAATCCAGGCAAATGGTTCATGAAACACTGATTAAAATTAAGATATAATTAATACAAAACGAAATTCACTTTAAAGAAAGGCAGCTGTTCTGTTTGAGGTGTCTGTGAAAGTTTTAAAGCAGTCTTTTAGTGCCGCTTTCAGACCGCTTTACGTCCGTAACCGTAAACTTTTTTCCCTCATAAATGCGAACATGGAAAATAAAATAAAACGAATATTATAATGTTTTTTTGTTGGGTCAGACAATGATTACCAAATTTCTCTCTCATGCTCCTCCCAACTGAAAACTGTCAAAAAATCGAACCAAAAGTCAAATTAATATGGAGGGAAGTTAAAAGTGGTGGGTACAAAATGACTCATGAGGAAAACCGGGGGGTACACGTCCCCCCCGTCCCCCCCGAAATCGACGCCTATGACAGCTGACATGTGTTGAAATCCCCCAAAATAAAAACCGGCTGATCTGCCGATCGGGAGAGAGCAGCATTGAAGCTGTCAGTTATCATTTCCGCAGCTTCTTTATTATTAGGCCCTGGAACATAGACAAGGATGATGGTGATTTGCCCGAACCAATGTTGTTTTCTTTAACGATGACGATAACGAAATTATTTCGTTGACGCACCATTTTTTTATGACGATAACGCAATGATGACTAGCTAAAAATGGCTCTAAGGTGACTAAAACATGACGAGACGTTTTCGAGTTTGCATTGACGAGACGAGACGGAACGAAAATGATTGAGTCTGACGTTCACAATGCATGTCATTTCTGCCTATTTTGCGTGAAATCTGTCTGTTTTGAGCTAAAAAAGTATCAGCAATGCTGCCGCTTCCTATCCTTGTTTTAGGTACGCCCACCACCCGGCTGCCGCCATGCCGCGCACCAGATTCCACACAACAACAACACACCTGCGGGCTGCGGCTAGTCACTCGCCACACATCTTCGATATGAGGCGCCGGACTGGACAAAAGCGAAACGAACTGCGCGAGCGAGCGACAGTGCGTGAGAGAGACCGAAAGTGCGCGAGAGAGACCGAGTGTGTCCGAGCATTAGTTTAGCAGGCTAACAAGTACAAAGTAATATATAATTATTATATAACTTAGATTATAAGATAAATTATAACATAAATTATTATTTAACTAATTATATAATAAAGCCACAATTGCCAAAGTAAGAATGTTTTTATTCCTGGCTTTTTTGGAGTAAAACAGTGATTCCACTTGTTACCACTTTATCTGTGTGTAATGTTGTAGTAGCTCAAAGTTTTTTGCTGTTTAAACTGTAAACCATTCCTTTATTACTGTGATTACTGGTGAAAATAGCCAATGTGCTGAAATTTTAGAAGAGCATCAATTCATGGGAAAAAAAAAAAAAAAAATAATACTTGAAATATGGGGATAAAAGGTTTCTGCCCAATGCGACAATGAAGTACAGCTTGGCAGCACTGCATCTCCATCAATGAGAAAGTCTAGTTTATTATGCAAAGGTTTTAGGGTTAACTGTTGTTTTATGAATTGCAACACTTGCTACAACCTGTCAAACCTAAGCCCATTTCCAATACTTTTTAACCTAAATTAATTTGTTAAAGACTACTTTTTTTTTTTTTTACTAAAATTGACAAACTTGACTAAAACCTTTTTGTGTTTTCGTCGACTAAAACTTGACTAAAACTATCAAGTTTATAAGTGACTAAAATGTGACTAAAACTAAAAAGCATTCTCGTCCAAAAGACTAAGACTAAAACTAAAATGGCTGCCAAAAACAACACTGGCCCGAACTCCCGCGGAAGGTAAAACGGCCTGATAGATACAGACAGCAGTTCATAGTCTCTAGTGCACACTCTCTTGAGCACTTTAAATTGTGAGGCCTAAGCGCTGTCAATAAACATGCAGAGTCCTCCCCCGATGGATTTTTGAGATGACATCTCATCACAATCTGCTCTTATAACTGTAAATCCCTCCATGTCAATGCATGTGCTGTCCTCGTCAGTGTTGGTCAAGTTACTTGGAAATAGTAATTAGTTACTGATTACTGATTACTTCTCCAAGAAAGTAATCCAGTTACTTTACTGATTACTTATTTTCAAAAGTAATTAGTTACTTTACTAGTTACTTTTCAAAAACATGATGCACAAAATGAATACGCTATAAAGCAATAGACCTATCAGCCTAATTCTATTCTTTCTGCATATTCCATCATCTAAAACTGAATCAAATGAAACATTCTTTTTTAAAACTTGTTTTATTAGTTTCAGTATTTTAACTTAATGCACATTGCATCCAGGGTTCTAAATTAACACCCGCCAACCCGCCAAATGCGGGTTAAAATTCATTTTGGCGGGTGTTAATAAAAACTTACTAGCCAGTTTGGCCGGTGATGCATGAGGCATTACATGCAGGGATGTAGCGGAGGCTAAACGCACGTAAACGCCGTTTACGCACCTCCCAAAATTCGGAAATAGCGTTTATCCACCTCTAAATTGCGTTTATCTAAATTTCACGCTTTTCAAGTGCGTGATCGCCGATTGGTACATGATTCGAGCATTTGGGCCGTTAACGACAGAGCAGAACATTGAGCAGAGAGCGCAGCGCGCCGACACACACACACACACACACACACACACGGAAGAGAACGGCGCGGAAAAGACACGCTCGTGAAGTTACTAGCTGCGAGAGAATGAAACCTGATCGCCGAACACGGAGGCGAGACGGAACATTTTTGGTTTTATTTTTTTATTTTTTGCAAAATTGTCTGTTAATGTCGGCAGCCATTACACTTGTGGAAACTACAGTGCAACTTATATTGTCTTTCTTCTGTTAATTACATAAACTTTTTTCTGAGTTTTCTTTAGCCTAAAGTTTGCGAGAAACCATGGAAACGAATGGACACAGAAAACACAAGAAATAAGACAAACGGAGTTGGCTAGTAAAGTATTAAACGAAATGCGGCAGTGGTACTTGGGACAGACTTCTGGGGGCGAGAAGAGGAACGAGGCAGGGGATGAGGAGGGTATCGACAGAGAAACTAGAAAATGCCAAATGGCTGACAGGTCGTGAATGGCTAGTGTTTGATCACAATAATGTCATCATGTGTTGTCAGGATATCCACATGTAGCCTACTCAAAAAAAAAAAAAAAAAAAAAAAAAAAAATTTGGCTAGTGGATATTCTGATTGGCTGATAACTCTTTAGAAAGTTACCAGCCACATTGGCTGGTGATCAAAAAAGTTAATTTAGAACCCTGATTGCATCACTGACTAACTCATTAAGATGGTCTGCCGCCTCCTACTGGCGGTTTATAAATATTATTTCTATGCACAAATAATATTTCTTATTTGTATATTCAAAAAATATATTAAGTAATCTCATTGCATTATTTAATGGAGTTTAATTTTTAATTGGTAACTGCCCTTTAGCATCATCTTATTCTATTTTAATTTATTGATCAAATTTAAGAATTTTAAATGAAAGATGAAGCAAACGATTAGGGAAAAATGGCCTTTATAAAGGTTAAAATATCATAAATATGCAGATTTATATTTGTTAAAGCTGACTGAACTGATGAGAATACTGATTCGGATTAAATTATACAACACACACAAAAAAATCACATTTTTTTCCTGTTCAAACAAATGTTTTTACTCAGACAAGTGAATGACTGACCGAAGGACAAATGAAAAGGTTTAAATGTTGAGCCCTGGGGTCCGTTCTTCGTACGTCGCTAACTCACTTAGCTGGATTTGATTGTTGGCGATTTGGCATGATCTTGGATTGTTTGGTTCTTCAACGCTCTTCCTGGACTTGCTGTCATAGCAACATGTGCGCAAACTTAAACCTGCTCGGGAGCAGGCTTATTTCATGTTAACAGGATTAGATCCCGGCTTCATAAGCGGAGCTGATACGGGAAGTCCAGCGCAGCGCGATAGAGCACTTTCTGAGATATTTATTTTTTCTCGTGATTCGTGAGATTGTCGTTTTTTGTCGTTTTTTTTTTGTCGCTTTTATGTTTAAAAGACAGTTTTTTTTATTATTATTATTATTTTTTTTGTTTTTTGGCATTTCCAAGCCACTTAAGACCCAATGTTGTAAAGCAGTGTTTTTTTTTTTTTTAGGCTATCCTAATTTTTTATGAAGATCATACAATCATGACCATGCCGATTACAGATGTCACTCAGGCTTCACTAACGTGATTGGTACCATAGACTAGGCTACCATAGACTGCCATCAAGGCCTCAATGAAGGGGATTATGTGAACAGAAAGGGGGTTCACAATGTAAATGTGCAGCCCAGTTACTATTGTGATTCTTAATATTCCAGATTAGTAATATTATATCAAATAAAAAAAAGGCAGTTGACTAAAATCTTCCATATCACAAAAGTGAAAGCAAAATGGCCAGGATCTGTGCATGACTTAAGAATTTTCAGAGATTCACATTTATGCACATTATTTGAAAGTGGTAAGAAAAGTTCCACAATTAAATATCAAGCTCACTGTATTACATACACTTATGCTGATCCTAACAGAACTGCATTTTTCATAGGTGATTATGACATGTTCCTGCAGACAGGTGTTTTATGACCCCATTCCCTGACCCAAACCAGTTACAATGCAGCTTTAGCCAGGACAAGGGCACACAATGAAATGAACTTTGGCTAACTAAAGGGAAGATTTCAGAGTCTGAAAAGTCTGAGGGTTGCACACCTGACAGGGCCTGTGACATTGTTGCATGTGCCATATTACACAACATTGCCACAAAAAAAAAACACTTTTCATTAAATGTTTAATAAAAGACAAATATGCTTAGTTCCTTGAGTTTTATTTCAATTGTTCTTTGTAAAGAAAAGCCAGTGGTCAAGTGCCTGCAACAAGAGATATTAGACACATGCCTCATGCAACAAATAAAAAGGAAAAGTTGGCTACACTGCCCACCTGTAGGCCTATGTCTCTCTGTCTGTGCAGACTCTTCTGTAGCCTTTCTGTAGATGTGGAATCCTACAACTTATATTGCAGCCATAAAGCATACAAGTATAAATTACGTAAAGTTATGTATGCACTTGCAGGTAGGCTAGTCCCTCCATATCACAGTTATCTGAGAGGGTTTATTCACTGTCCAGTGCAATGGAAACAAATGGACATTACAAAGTCTTATACTTTCTTTCCTTTGGAAAGTTAGAAAATGTCCACTTACTGCACATATTTCAGCCACCACTTTCTTGGGAACAGATACAAGTGTTGGTGTATTATGTAAAAGTGCACAAAAGAGGAAAAAGTAATGTCATTACAATGAACTACACTTGGGAAAAATATTTTTACATTAACATAAGTTTATTAGTTTTCACTTTCACAAGTCAAAGCAATTCATCATTACTCAAGATTTAACAGTTGAAATGACTATACGGCCTTAACCCTTGTGCATCCTTGAGGACATTTTTGGCTTTTTCAGTTTTGTTTTTTTGATCACTTTGCCTGTGTTAATGCTAACCGCATAAAATTTGGCACGGGTGTGTATTTTTATTGGAATTTTACTATTTCATCATCATTTTCTTTAAAAAATCTATTTTGCACTAGTTACACAAAATACTTCCTCTCAGGACCTTAAGGACAAAAATGTCCCCATTGAAATCCATTAAAACTGCATTTTTTAATCCCTGTGCCGTTTAACTA
Organism: Scardinius erythrophthalmus; assembly: GCF_964197995.2. Lineage (NCBI taxonomy): Eukaryota > Metazoa > Chordata > Actinopteri > Cypriniformes > Leuciscidae > Scardinius > Scardinius erythrophthalmus. The sequence goes on from NC_138245.1 coordinate 2,439,764, forward strand.
TAAAATGATGCAATCTTTTTTAATAGGCTTTCATTCTGTTGGCAAGGCTTCAAAATTGACATTTTTACCATTTTTTATCAGATGGTGCCATTTTTTCAGGTTAGGCCTATAAAGCAAATACTCGCTTTATTCCTGTTTTCTGCTTCGGCATATTATAGAGCCAACTGGATAAATTATGCAACGATAATTGTGTGGGTTTGTTGGTATGGATGTCTAAGTGTGGTTGGTATGTGTGTTATAAAAAAAAAATGTGTTTGTGTGCATGTGTGTGCTTGTAATATTTGAGAGAGAAAAACTCAACTGCAAATCGAAAATCCAATCACTGTGTGACCAGTGAAGTTTTGCTGGCATCCAATGGGGAAAGTCTGGTACTGCGCCCAAACAAAATCTTACTGAAAGCTCATTTTTTGAGATATCATCCTCAAATTTGGAACACAACCTGTTTAGATTTATGGCTTTGAATTTATATCAGTTTTAGAGTTCCAAATGTTTCATAAAATATATATTTTTTATAAAATATTGATTATAATGTTCATAAATATTTTTCATAAACTTAAACTTCTATAACATTTTTTTGGTTGCACTTTTTTCAATTTTTTCACTTCAACAACAATCTGCCAAGGGTCTTCTTTAAAATGAGACCAAACTTAAGTATTTGCTCCCAAGCATAACACTTTTATGAGAGTTTTTTGACTTGGACATTTTTGTCCCTTTTGGACCTATGAGTAAGTTTTTTTATTTTTTTTATGTTAACTGCATTAATTTTGGCACAGGTGTCTATTTTTATTGTAATTTTACTATTTCACCCCCATTTAATTTGAAAAAAAAAAATGTTGCACTAGTTACACAAAATACTTATATATATTTTATATAAAATATTGATTATAATGTTCATAAATATTTTTCATAAACTTAAACTTCTATAAAAAAAATTTGGTTGCACGTTTTTCACTTTTTTCACTTCAACAACAATCTGCCAAGGGTCTTCTTTAAAATGAGACCAAACTTAAGTATTTGCTCCCAAGCATAACATTTTTATGAGAGTTTTTTGACTTGGACATTTTTGTCCCTTTTGGACCTATGAGTAAGTTTTTGTTTTTTTGTTTCTGTTAACTGCATGAATTTTGAGCTATTATAGAGCCAGTTGGATAAATTATGCAATGATAATTGTGTGGGTGTGTTGGTATGGATGTCAGAGTGTGGTTGGTATGTGTGTTATATAAAAAAAATTTTGTTTGTGTGCATGTGTGTGTTTGTAGTATTGATAGAGAAAAACTCAACTGCAAATAACAAAGCCAATCACTGTGTGACCAGAGGAGTTTTGCTGGGATCCAATGGGGGAAAGTCTGGTACTGCGCCCAAACAAAATCTTACTGAAAGCTCATTTTTTGAGATATCAACCTCAAATTTGGAACACAACTTATTTAGATTTATGGCTTTGATTTTCTAGCCGTTTTAGAGTTCAACTTGTTTCATAAAATATATATTTTATATAAAATAATATTCATAAATAATTTTCATAAACTTAAACCTATATAACTTTTTTTTGGATTTACTTATAAAAAAAATTTAACTTCAGCAATAATCTGCCAAGGGTATTCTTTAAAATGATACCAAAGTTAAGTCTGTGCTCCCAAGCTTCAACTTTTTATGACCGTTTTTTGACATGGACATTTTTGTCCTCTTTGGACCTATGAGTAACTTTTTTAAATTGATGCACAAGGGTTAATTTAATGCAGCAAAAAATATTTTACAGTGTAGGCTAAGATCTTTTTTTTTTCTCAGCCTTTTTCTTGGTTGCTTTTATAAACAGAACACCATTTATTTAACAGTGCCTTTTATAAAAGAAACTATATAACTAAAAATTAGGCTACCATTATGTAGAATATTTTTGTACTTCACTTTTATTTGTTCCCATGTTCTAGTGTGGTGACTCTGACATTACAATGAACAAAGCTATTATGCAATTATTAAAATACAAAAATATAGGCTAATAAGTGATAAAAACATCTAACATGGCCACTTCTAACGGATTTAAATTGTCTGCTACTTTTTGTCAGCCCTCTCTCCTGGCTTTGGCAGACTTTGAGGTGTTCCTTGGCGTTTTGATTAAACATTAAAATTCAGAATAAACTTCGACTATTAGTTCTTGCTCTGCTGAGGAGAAAATCTGAGCGCGCTCAGAGAATATCTAAAAGGCGGGCTCTGGCGCGCTCTTTGGCCACGCTGAACAGCCAATAGCAGCGTTGCTGATCAATGTTTCTACTATCGATACATATCCCCTTTTAAACTTAGCATGAACGCGCAATTATCTCAGATAACTCAATCCAGCTATACTAATCATATCCGGCAAGTGTGTTCGAAGAACCGAGTTAGCCAGATCATGAGTAGCACGATGATATCATCTTGGATGTCTCATTTGATCTCGGATGTTTTAAGCAACGTACGAAGAACGGACCCCCGGTATATATCTTTTTTTATTAGGCTATTCATTTATTTACCCATAAACCTGTCTTTAGGAAGCCATAAGTTACAGTGGCAAGAATACCTTTTGTGAAACCTTTGGGGGTGGTGGACAGGGTTTACATTAAGACAGGAGTATGCCTTAATCTAGTTGATCATGCATTTCTTTTCTTTTATTCCACAGCTGATGTGTGCAGTTTTTTATTGCTTGCATTAAAATAATTTTCTCTTGTTTTGTTTTTTAATTGCAGTCTTTTTCTTCTGCCATTCATGCTTATGCAGCTCCAGGCAATCTTAAGCTTTTCTTGGTTCAGCTGCAGACAGTCTGAAAAGGTTTTTTGGCAGTTTGCTAAAATAAAAGAGCCATTCTAAGAGCCATCGTTTAAGCTGTTGACTTTTCTACCTTGACAAAGAACGTTAAACGAACAACTTAAAAAGGCATGACAAATCATGACATAAGACTGACATCACTCACAACAACGTACCAATGCATTATCCCTCATGAACAAATATAACGTCTGATGTTTGCATACGTGCATACCAGTTTACCATTACGACATCGTTCATGAATAAACATGACGTCTGAACACGGACAAACGGTGCGTGTTGACGCGTCAAAATTCACGCGTTTCGTTTAAAGACTTTTGAACGCGATCGTCTGCCATAGTTTTTACCACTGACTTCGCGCCGCTCATGTCATTTGTCACTCACGAGTCACGACTCATGTCACGAGACAGTCTCGCAGTATAACGCAGTAACGCAGCCTGCTTACGTGGAAGTAACAGTAATCTAATTACTGTTTTTGCAATTGTGATCCCTTACTTTACTCATTACTTGAAAAAAGTAATCGGATTACAGTAACGCGTTACTTCTAATGCGTTACTGCCCATCAGTGGTCCTCGTGAAGCCACGTCTCTGTGAAACAAAGCAAATTACTCCTCCTAAAATCCTCATCAAACCGGAGGCGTTGTGATCTCACCCAGTTTATTATTTAATGATCTGACGTTTGACAGAGTTATGATGGGAAGCGGGTGTCTGTTTCCTCGCCTTCTCAACCTGTTACGAAAATCCCTCGAATATGTAATCACTGGCGACGTTCGTATCTGGTGTTCACTTCCCTCATTGTTCCCGGCTAGGGCAAAGTTCTCTCTTATGACAGCGTGTAGAATAAATAAAATCACCACTGCGCGCAAGTAATCCATTTCCATGTTGATTGACTCAAGGACATTAACAAAACATAAGTTGACACACGATTAACGCCGAAAATTCACAAAACAAACAAACGAACGGAGAAGCACTGGGTCAGCATCGTGCCGCGCCCCGGAAGTTTCAATTAATACCAAACATGAAAAATACTCTGTGATAATCATTCACTTTAAACTATACATTTTCTGGGGTGAATTCAGGTGATCATCTGAGCATGAGAGAGAGGGGGTGAGGGGAGAGGGAAAGAGGTGTAGATTAGGATGACTCGGAGGTGAGACTTTCGTCTCGATGGTGAGTGCAAATGGTAATTTCCAGAGAGGTCCTTTTGTCCTCTCAGGGTCTGGTCGCTCTTGAAACAGACTGTCTGGCATTTTGTAATTTCTCAATTCTTACAAAGGTGATTTGTATGAAGAATTAAAAAATCACATTTGAGGTTGAGCTGTTCCAGTTTAAACGAGTGTAATGCTTGTGTGATCTGTCGTCAGGAGATGAAGATGTCCTTGAAACATACAGAAGAGAAGAAGCAAAAATATAAGAATGAAAAGGCCAAACGGAGGCTCGAGGAGGCGCAAGTACATATAACTCCAGAGATATGAATGGATAATATGTAAACTTTGATATCATTGGTAACCCCCTTTTTGTCTTTCTCTCCAGGACGACGAGGCCCATGAGCGTGCGCGACCAGAGCTAGAAATGCTTCAGTGGTTCTCGACCTCTCCTGCAGGGACCCCCTGACAGGCCATGTTTCTATTTTCTTAAAACAGAAACATGGCCTGTCCTGCAGGAGAGGTTGAGAACCACTGAGCTAAATGAATAAAGGCTCAATTTACAAAGACCCACTTGTTTCCCTTTTACTTGAAAATTGAACCTCCAAACAGGGTAAAAATCACAGTAAACAACTTTACATTACTCACTCGAAATAAGCAACAATAATAAGTAATACATAATAATAAGTAATGAGAGCAACACAGTTTCAGTTTTGTTCGGCCTACTGAACGAATCCTTTTTGAACGAATCATTCTAATGAATGACTCCTCGACTCTCTCACTCACTTCTGCTTTGTCTCTGAATGAATCAGCCGTTTTGAACGAATCGATTGACTGAATGATTCAATGAGTAACTCGTTAAGATTTGCTGCCACCTACTGGCGGTTTTCATTTCATTTTAGCTGCGGAACTGAAGGACGAAGATTGAATGCGTTTCATGTTTTTATGTTTTAAAGAGACAGTTATCGGGATCACATCCTCACTTTTTTTTTAATAAAATGTTATTTATTTATCTTAATTTAAAAATATTATTTTGATCAAATTTATTTAGTTTATTCCTAATTATTTAGTTTATTCTTAATTTAGATTTCTTAATTCTCGCTTCTCCACTTCTACTTTTTTTTTTAATTTTTTTTTTTTACGAGAACATAATATATGCTCTTTTTTTTCTCTTCATTGCATCACATTGTTTAGGGCATAAGAAACAAATGTTATAAAATAAAAACATTTTTGAAAAAGGATATTTTATTCATGTTATGCTATGTCTATATGTATATGTATAGGCAAAAACAATGGGATTTTTTTTTTCAATCAACGATAGATTTTGGGGTTTCAGGGTTTTTTCAGGAACCAAAAATTGTATAAAGATGATTCTCAAGATATAACGGAATGAATTGATACACCATTTTACTTTATATGCAATATGTGGGTAAAATGGTCATAAATGAATATTCCCATTCAATGCAATGTATCTATACAATGTATCTAATGTGCACATTAATGTGTTCTTGGAGCAACATTTAATGATAAAAGAAGTGTAATAATTGGAGTAATAATTAGCAACATTTTAATAATAATATCTAATATTTCATAGGAATATTGATGTATAATTTATTTCCATATTCACTTGTTGTGTCTCACAAAATGCCTGATAAACATGATTTAAGTCCTGATGTCTCTACAGTAGACACGTATGAAATCAATGCCCTGTTCTGTAACAGAAAGTATTTTTTTTATTTGAAACCCCTTAACAATTTCTTGAGATGTTGTTTTATGAAATACAATTTGAAAAGTAGTCCAATTTAAATTATAATTACAATATATTATCATATTTCCATAAGAGTGCTACATTTGATCACTAAATTAATGTCAGACATTTTTAAAGACCAAGGAGAAGTTGTTTTCAAGGTGAAACCTCCAAACATTTGGTGTCTCTGAAAAGTCCTGAATGTGCTCTTTACAGGACACCCAGGTTGTGTCATGTGACATGTATGATGTCAGAGAAATTCACTAAAATATAATGTCCACTACAGTGGACAAAAGTCTATTCCTGGGTCCCAGGAGGATATAAACAAAACAGGAAGCAAATAAGAGAAAAGGACAAAAAAAAAAGGTACAAGACAGGGGAAGCCTACATGAGTTAGACATAGTCCCAAAGTAATGCTGTTCCTCAGCAAGCAAAACATGAAAAGTGGTTTCTGACTTAATAAGAATTCAAAATAAGAACAAAAGAAGGAGACTGTGCCGCTTCTCTTCCACCAGGGGGCGCGCGCACGCACGCTCGCGTAACGATTCGAGACGTCACCACGCCGATGACGCAGGCGTGACGTAGCGCGGATGTCCCAGAATGCCGCTGTCTGCCAGCGCAACAGTGATCAATGGTCAGGCGAGTCGGATAAACCGGTGATTAAACGCGTTAAATGCCACAGATCAGCGGGTGATCGAAGCTCTTCGTGTCGGATGGACATCGCTTCACGTGACAGTTCATGAGTAAATGAGATCTACTTAGAGAAGTCATCTTCTTCATCATCATCATCTTCTTCAGAGCTGAAGACAAACCCAGCAGGTAAAATCATCACAATAACATCACGATCGGTGTGGTCATCACTCAAACTGTCATCAGTCACAGTTTCATCTGATGATCATAGTCGAGATTGACCAGTTCCTCAATAAAATCATCATCATCACTATCACTTCTCTGATTAATGTTCTGATCACAGTGAACGACAATCACAGCTGTAACACACAAACACACACTCCACAAGACAACTGTCGTTTTTTAAGTTGCTTGTAGTAACGTATATATACCGTGGTGGTGAATGTGATCATTCAGTACAATCACAGTATTTCTGTCATGTAACATCACTGAAGAAGAATGTATTGTTTTCCTCAACTGTGGTCACTTTAGAAAATAAACCAGAGAGAATGTGAAAAGTGTTTATTAAACTCATACACATACACCATAACATGACCAGCACAGCTCAAAGAAACTGATTAGCCTAGTTAAACTTAGTGGCGGAATTAACATTCTTAAAGGGACAGTTCACCTAAAAATTTAAATTCCGTCATTAATTAGGCCTACTACTTACTCTGATCGCTCTCGGTCACGAAATCCAGTGAGAAGCGCTTGAATTCAGCGAGGAACACAAATGTCTCAGTGATTTAAACCAGCTTAAAGGCAGATGAAACAGCGCTGACAAACTGTGCGCAACGATACAGTCTGAAGGCTTTTCCGTCTACAAATTCCCATCATTTACCACGGATTTACTGTTAGCCTAGTAATATTAACTGCACCATGAAATGTAGGATATACATATTGAATTGTATTATATTATTAATGTAGACAATGTATTAAAGGACTAATGGAATATAATTACAGTATTTAATAATGTATTTAGACTACTGTTTTCATACAAATACCATAGAAACCATAAAGTTACATTTTGCCATGATAGTGATGTGCTACAGGCTATGCCTGGTTTCATCTGTGGTTATCATGATCTAAATGCATGATACTGGATGACCAATGGTTAAGTTTAATAAAACTCAAACAGTCAGAATATTACATTTTACCCCCAAAAAAATTAGCACATGCAGAAACTAAGAAATTGTCCAATAAATATATTTATTTTGTTAAGGAAAAATGACAAATGTTTGAATGTTCCACCTCAGATTTGTGAAATGTTCACCTGTTTGGCAAGTGTTTGTCCTGATATGTTCTGACAATAAAGAGTAGTTTAAAACCACAATTAACGCTCTGGTTTCTACAACTTTCACTTAGGAGCAAAAATCTGCATTTAAACTTTAAAGAAATAAAGATTTGACTTTTATCGTGATAATTATCGATATCGACTGATATAAAAAAAATTATCGTGATATTTTTTTTTTGGCCATATCGCCCAGCCCTATAATTAGGCCTACTCTCCCTCATGCCGTTCCAAACCCGTAAGACCTTCGCTCATCCTCAGAACACAAATGAAGATCTTTTTGGATGAAATCGGAGAGATTTCTGTCCCTCCATTGACAGTCTACGCAACTACCAATTTCAACCCCCAGAAAGGTAGTAAAGACTTCATACAGTAATCCATGTGACTCCAGTGGTTTAACCTCAATTTTATGAAGAGATGTGAGTGATCAAAAAGCTCTCAGACTTCATTTGTGTTTCGAAGACAAATGAAGGTCTTATAGGTTTGGAACGACATGACTAATCAATGACAGAAGTTTCATTTTTGGGTGAACTCTCCCTTTAATGTCTTTAAATACCATGTACTAACACTTACTGTGTACATTCATGTTTTAACATTGTACTTGTATTTAAAAGTACCTTCATGTAATTATAAATGTAATTAATTTCTGCACCTACATCTATAATTACACTGTTGACTCATCCCTTACACATAAGGAGGCCATATTAGGTCTTGATGTTGTTTCAGGCTCTACTAGAACAGGTTTTCCTGCTTGAATGTTGATTATTTTCCTCATATTCTCCATTGTTGCGGCTCCTCTCTTCTCAGTCTGTCAGTAACGCTCTGTTCACTTCCTGTCTCTATGAAGCCCCTCCTTCTGAACAGCACACTGTGCTCTGATTAGTCGGCTGGAGCAGTGTGTTGTGATTGGTCGAGAGCTTCGAGCCCCTTACCATAACCGCCAGTTTAACACACTACTAACTAACTCAACCAGGCCCCGCCCCTTTATTCTACGCATGAATTATTATAATGAGGAATATTGTGGCGTGTTCGTTCCCGGAAGAAACTCAAGACTACAATGAACTACAAACAACATTAAAAGAGCATTAGTAATATTAATTACGACTAAAGTCTATGTTGTGCGGATTAAATTAAAGGTTGGAGGAAACGTATTGTGTTAAATAATAATGTTCGCTTTTTGTAATGCACTTACAATACGGTGCTTTCATCAAATTAAAGTTGTTTAAATAAAGGAATATTTCCAGCCCATAGACGATTATTCAGAAATAACTGGTTTGATCATCGTAAACGTATCATCCTTGTTTGAGTGCAGTGATACTGTAGACAATAATAGATGGTAATATAATGCAAAAATAACATTATAAATCAAATGAAATGATTCCTCTGGCAGTAACTTGAGCTGATGGTTAATCTCAGCGCTGAAGTTTGCGTCTCTGATAATGTTACACATTAGAATGAAAGATGACATACATGGTAGGGTATCATGTCAATATTTAAAACTGTTTATTTAGACTTACGTTAAGTGTTAAGTGAAACTAAATGAGGATAATTTTCTTCTCAAAACCTCCATTGACAATAATGCAGGCGGAAATTCCTTTACGCTATTAATCAGAGCAAGCGGTGACACGCGGACTGTGGTGAAGGCCTGAAGCAGCACGAGAGTTTTGCAAAAAAACATCAACCGAATTAGTACATTCAACCTGATTTTCTTATTATCACTGTCAAGCTGCTTTGAAACAATCTATATTGTTAAATGCGCTATATAAATGAAGGGGACTTGACTTGACAGTAGTAGATAAAAACACCTGATATAAATAAAGTGCGACTTTCTATTTTCTGGGATAAGGATCAAACAATAAGATCTTTAAACATTTGTAAAGTAGCCCAAATACATGTTGAATGCATGATATCAGCCTGTAATCTGAGAGTTGAACTGGAGCTGATGTCATGATGTCACTGTGTGTTTCAGGGCAAATGGCCAGTCCCAGAACCAAACGAGTGCTGAAGGAGGTGCGGACTGAAGACGAGAACAATGTGAGTGTCCGTCAGCATGTGAATGAAAATGAAATTTAGCAAATGAAAATTAGCCCATGATTTACTCGCCCTCAAGTCTTCCTAGGTGTAGATGACATTCTTCTTTCAGACAAATACAATCAGAGTTATATTAAAAACGATCCTGGCTCTTCCAAGCTTTAGAATTGCAGTGAATGGGTGTTTGTGTTTTGAAGTCCATAAAAGTGCATCGATCCATCATAAAAGTGCATCTATCATGATAAAAGTGCATCTATCCATCATAAAAGTGCATCTATCCATCATAAAAGTGCATCTATCTATCTATCATAAAAGTGTATCTATCCATGATAAAAGTGCATCTATCCATCATAAAAGTGCATCTATCCATCATAAAAGTGCATCTATCATGATAAAAGTGCATCTATCCATCATAAAAGTGCATCTATCCATCATAAAAGTGCATCTATCTATCTATCTATCATAAAAGTGTATCTATCCATGATAAAAGTGCATCTATCCATCATAAAAGTGCATCTATCCATCATAAAAGTGCATCTATCATGATAAAAGTGCATCTATCCATCATAAAAGTGCATCTATCCATCATAAAAGTGCATCTGTCCATCATAAAAGTGCATCTATCCATGATAAAAGTGCATCTATCCATCATAAAAGTGCATCTATCATGATAAAAGTGCATCTATCCATCATAAAAGTGCATCTATCATGATAAAAGTGCATCTATCCATCATAAAAGTGCATCTGTCCATCATAAAAGTGTATCTATCCATGATAAAAGTGCATCTATCCATCATAAAAGTGCATCTATCATGATAAAAGTGCATCTATCCATCATAAAAGTGCATCTATCATGATAAAAGTGCATCTATCATGATAAAAGTGCATCTATCCATCATAAGTGCATCTGTCCATCATAAAAGTGCATCTATCCATCATAAAAGTGCATCTATCATGATAAAAGTGCATCTATCCATCATAAAAGTGCATCTATCCATCATAAAAGTGCATCTATCATGATAAAAGTGCATCTATCCATCATAAGTGCATCTGTCCATCATAAAAGCGCATCTATCCATGATAAAAGTGCATCCATCATGATAAAAGTGCATCTATCCATCATAAAAGTGCATCTATCCATCATAAGTGCATCTGTCCATCATAAAAGCACATCTATCCATCATAAAAGCGCATCTATCATCATAAAAGTGCATCTATCCATCATAAGTGCATCTGTCCATCATAAAAGCACATCTATCCATCATAAAAGTGCATCTATCATCATAAAAGTGCATCTGTCCATCATAAAAGTGCATCTATCATGATAAAAGTGCATCTATCCATCATAAAAGTGCATCTATCATGATAAAAGTGCATCTAGGGGTGGGCAATATCTCGATATTTACGATATATCGAGATATTTTTTAAACTCGATATGGATTTTGACATATCGTATATATCGATATATTGTTTATATTTAATTCTGATTTCGCCAATTTGCTTGTTTGCCTTCTCTGTGCTGTGCTCGCCCCCGCCCTCGCGTGTTGTCTCATTCAAGTCCCCCGAGTCCGGTCAGGCACATCAATCTTTCCCCGCCCAGCGAGTGCTTGAAGTGCGTCAGAAACAGCGCGCGCGCGCGATCAGTTGTTGTTGGTATTTTTTTGTGTAGCGTCGCCTCTCGCCGCATTGCTTTTGTTTGAGGGCGCTTAACACACTTACACTTAACATGCTCCCCTAGAAACGGGCCTGGCAGCTCGCGCCAGCTCTAGACACGTTCAAAGTTTCCTGATTGTGACGGATGGCCGAATTTACATGACACATTATAAATTAGCATTAGCCTAAGTTACCTATTCTGCTATATACATTGCCGAAAAGAAGAGAAGAAGATAAAGGTGGATAAAGACAGAGGTAAAGTGATGTAATGAATGAACAGTTTATCTAATTGCATAGTAGTCAGATACTATAATTTAATGGCAGTTATTTTTACCTTAAACTTTATGCTAGCAGTTGTTCTGAGTTCCCCAGAGGCCCCAGACAGTGTGATTTTGTAACAATCATGTCAATTTTTAGATGCATTTTTATCACTTTTTTTTAATTAATGTTTTACTCTACAGTTGTGCAGTTTTTGGGGGATATATGGCATTTTTTTTATTTATTTGCCAAAATTAGTAATGATATTTCTATACAGGTTTATTAAAAATAGTGCAATATGTATTATTTCTTCCTTTATTTTACAGTTAAATTATTATTTTTGTATACAGGGATTTTTTTTTTTTTTTTATGTTGCAGAAGCACTTTGTTCCTACATGAACAGCCTACCAATTTGCACTTCAATAAAAAAAGACTGTGGTATTTGGCATATTTGTTTTTGCAGTAGTTTTTGGGGGGTTATTTTTCCTGTAAAGATATCGAGATATATATTTTTTGCTCCATATCGCCCAGCCCTAAGTGCATCTATCCATCATAAAAATGCATCTATCCATCATAAGTGCATCTGTCCATCATAAAAGCACATCTATCCATCATAAAAGCGCATCTATCATCATAAAAGTGCATTTATCCATCATAAGTGCATCTGTCCATCATAAAAGCACATCTATCCATCATAAAAGCGCATCTATCATAAAAGTACATCTATCCATCATAAAAGTGCATCTATCATGATAAAAGTGCATCTATCCATGTTAAAAGTGCATATATCATGATAAAAGCGCATCTATCCATCATAAAAGCGCATCTATCCATCATAAAAGCGCATCTATCCATCATAAAAGAGCATCTGTCATGATAAAAGTGCATCTATCCATCATAAAAGTGTATCTATCATGATAAAAGTGCATCTGTCCATCATAAAAGTGCATCTATCATGATAAAAGTGCATCTATCATGATAAAAGTGCATCTATCATGATAAAAGTGCATCTATCCATCATAAAAGTGCATCTATCCATCATAAAAGTGCATCTATCCATCATAAAAGTGCATCTATCATGATAAAAGTGCATCTATCCATCATAAAAGTGCATCTATCATGATAAAAGTGCATCTGTCCATCATAAAAGTGCATCTGTCCATCATAAAAGTGCATCTGTCCATCATAAAAGTGCATCTATCCATCATAAAAGTGCATCTGTCATCATAAAAGCGCATCTATCCATCATAAAAGTACATCTATCCATCATAAAAGTGCATCTATCCATCATAAAAGTGCATCTATCATGATAAAAGTGCATCTATCATGATAAAAGTGCATCTATCCATCATAAAAGTGCATCTATCATGATAAAAGTGCATCTGTCCATCATAAAAGCGCATCTATCCATCATAAAAGCGCATCTATCCATCATAAAAGTGCATCTATCCATCATAAAAGCACATCTGTCCATCATAAAAGTGCATCTATCATGATAATAGTGCATCTATCCATCATAAGTGCATCTGTCCATCATAAAAGTGCATCTATCCATGATAAAAGTGCATCTATCATGATAAAAGTGCATCTATCCATCATAAGTGCATCTGTCCATGATAAAAGTGCATCTATCCATCATAAAAGTGCATCTATCATGATAAAAGTGCATCTGTCCATCATAAAAGCGCATCTATCCATCATAAAAGCGCATCTATCCATCATAAAAGTGCATCTATCCATCATAAAAGCACATCTGTCCATCATAAAAGTGCATCTATCATGATAAAAGTGCATCTATCCATCATAAGTGCATCTGTCCATGATAAAAGTGCATCTATCATGATAAAAGTGCATCTGTCCATCATAAAAGCGCATCTATCCATGATAAAAGTGCATCTATCATGATAAAAGTGCATCTGTCCATCATAAGTGCATCTGTCCATCATAAAAGCGCATCTATCATGATAAAAGTGCATCTATCATCATAAAAGTGCATCTATCATGATAAAAGTGCATCTATCCATCATAAGTGCATCTGTCCATCATAAAAGCGCATCTATCCATGATAAAAGTGCATCCATCATGATAAAAGTGCATCTATCCATCATAAAAGTGCATCTATCCATCATAAGTGCATCTGTCCATCATAAAAGCACATCTATCCATCATAAAAGCACATCTATCATCATAAAAGTGCATCTGTCCATCATAAAAGTGCATCTATCATGATAAAAGTGCATCTATCCATCATAAAAGTGCATCTATCATGATAAAAGTGCATCTATCCATGTTAAAAGTGCATATATCATGATAAAAGCGCATCTATCCATCATAAAAGCGCATCTATCCATCATAAAAGCGCATCTATCCATCATAAAAGAGCATCTGTCATGATAAAAGTGCATCTATCATCATAAAAGTGTATCTATCATGATAAAAGTGCATCTGTCCATCATAAAAGTGCATCTATCATGATAAAAGTGCATCTATCATGATAAAAGTGCATCTATCCATCATAAAAGTGCATCTATCCATCATAAAAGTGCATCTATCATGATAAAAGTGCATCTATCCATCATAAAAGTGCATCTATCATGATAAAAGTGCATCTGTCCATCATAAAAGTGCATCTGTCCATCATAAAAGTGCATCTATCCATCATAAAAGTGCATCTGTCCATCATAAAAGCGCATCTATCCATCATAAAAGTACATCTATCCATCATAAAAGTGCATCTATCCATCATAAAAGTGCATCTATCATGATAAAAGTGCATCTATCCATCATAAAAGTGCATCTATCATGATAAAAGTGCATCTGTCCATCATAAAAGTGCATCTGTCCATCATAAAAGTGCATCTATCCATCATAAAAGTGCATCTGTCCATCATAAAATCGCATCTATCCATCATAAAAGTACATCTATCCATCATAAAAGTGCATCTGTCCATCATAAAAGTGCATCTATCCATCATAAAAGTGCATCTATCATGATAAAAGTGCATCTATCATGATAAGTGCATCTATCCATCATAAAAGTGCATCTATCATGATAAAAGTGCATCTGTCCATCATAAAAGCGCATCTATCCATCATAAAAGCGCATCTATCCATCATAAAAGTGCATCTGTCCATCATAAAAGCACATCTGTCCATCATAAAAGTGCATCTATCATGATAAAAGTGCATCTATCCATCATAAGTGCATCTGTCCATCATAAAAGTGCATCTATCCATGATAAAAGTGCATCTATCATGATAAAAGTGCATCTATCCATCATAAGTGCATCTGTCCATGATAAAAGTGCATCTATCATGATAAAAGTGCATCTGTCCATCATAAAAGCGCATCTATCCATCATAAAAGCGCATCTATCCATCATAAAAGTGCATCTATCCATCATAAAAGCACATCTGTCCATCATAAAAGTGCATCTATCATGATAAAAGTGCATCTATCCATCATAAGTGCATCTGTCCATGATAAAAGTGCATCTATCATGATAAAAGTGCATCTGTCCATCATAAAAGCGCATCTATCCATGATAAAAGTGCATCTATCATGATAAAAGTGCATCTGTCCATCATAAGTGCATCTGTCCATCATAAAAGCGCATCTATCATGATAAAAGTGCATCTATCATCATAAAAGTGCATCTATCATGATAAAAGTGCATCTATCCATCATAAGTGCATCTGTCCATCATAAAAGCGCATCTATCCATGATAAAAGCGCATCCATCATGATAAAAGTGCATCTATCCATCATAAAAGTGCATCTATCCATCATAAGTGCATCTGTCCATCATAAAAGCACATCTATCCATCATAAAAGCGCATCTATCATCATAAAAGTGCATCTGTCCATCATAAAAGTGCATCTATCATGATAAAAGTGCATCTATCCATCATAAAAGTGCATCTATCATGATAAAAGTGCATCTATCCATGTTAAAAGTACATATATCATGATAAAAGCGCATCTATCCATCATAAAAGCGCATCTATCCATCATAAAAGCGCAACTATCCATCATAAAAAAGCATCTGTCATGATAAAAGTGCATCTATCCATCATAAAAGTGTATCTATCATGATAAAAGTGCATCTGTCCATCATAAAAGTGCATCTATCATGATAAAAGTGCATCTATCATGATAAAAGTGCATCTATCCATCATAAAAGTGCATCTATCCATCATAAAAGTGCATCTATCCATCATAAAAGTGCATCTATCATGATAAAAGTGCATCTGTCCATCATAAAAGTGCATCTGTCCATCATAAAAGTGCATCTGTCCATCATAAGTGCATCTGTCCATCATAAAAGCGCATCTATCATGATAAAAGTGCATCTATCATCATAAAAGTGCATCTATCATGATAAAAGTGCATCTATCCATCATAAGTGCATCTGTCCATCATAAAAGCGCATCTATCCATGATAAAAGCGCATCCATCATGATAAAAGTGCATCTATCCATCATAAAAGTGCATCTATCCATCATAAGTGCATCTGTCCATCATAAAAGCACATCTATCCATCATAAAAGCGCATCTATCATCATAAAAGTGCATCTGTCCATCATAAAAGTGCATCTATCATGATAAAAGTGCATCTATCCATCATAAAAGTGCATCTATCATGATAAAAGTGCATCTATCCATGTTAAAAGTACATATATCATGATAAAAGCGCATCTATCCATCATAAAAGCGCATCTATCCATCATAAAAGCGCAACTATCCATCATAAAAAAGCATCTGTCATGATAAAAGTGCATCTATCCATCATAAAAGTGTATCTATCATGATAAAAGTGCATCTGTCCATCATAAAAGTGCATCTATCATGATAAAAGTGCATCTATCATGATAAAAGTGCATCTATCCATCATAAAAGTGCATCTATCCATCATAAAAGTGCATCTATCCATCATAAAAGTGCATCTATCATGATAAAAGTGCATCTGTCCATCATAAAAGTGCATCTGTCCATCATAAAAGTGCATCTATCCATCATAAAAGTGCATCTGTCCATCATAAAAGCGCATCTATCCATCATAAAAGTACATCTATCCATCATAAAAGTGCATCTATCCATCATAAAAGTGAATCTATCATGATAAAAGTGCATCTATCATGATAAAAGTGCATCTATCCATCATAAAAGTGCATCTATCATGATAAAAGTGCATCTGTCCATCATAAAAGCGCATCTATCCATCATAAAAGCGCATCTATCCATCATAAAAGTGCATCTATCCATCATAAAAGCACATCTGTCATCATAAAAGTGCATCTATCATGATAAAAGTGCATCTATCCATCATAAGTGCATCTGTCCATCATAAAAGTGCATCTATCCATGATAAAAGTGCATCTATCATGATAAAAGTGCATCTATCATGATAAAAGTGCATCTATCCATCATAAGTGCATCTGTCCATGATAAAAGTGCATCTATCATGATAAAAGTGCATCTATCCATCATAAAAGTGCATCTATCCATCATAAAAGTGCATCTGTCCATCATAAAAGTGCATCTGTCCATCATAAAAGCGCATCTATCCATCATAAAAGCGCATCTATCCATCATAAAAGTGCATCTATCCATCATAAAAGCACATCTGTCCATCATAAAAGTGCATCTATCATGATAAAAGTGCATCTATCCATCATAAGTGCATCTGTCCATGATAAAAGTGCATCTATCATGATAAAAGTGCATCTGTCCATCATAAAAGCGCATCTATCCATGATAAAAGTGCATCTATCATGATAAAAGTGCATCTGTCCATCATAAGTGCATCTGTCCATCATAAAAGCGCATCTATCATGATAAAAGTGCATCTATCATCATAAAAGTGCATCTATCATGATAAAAGTGCATCTATCCATCATAAGTGCATCTGTCCATCATAAAAGCGCATCTATCCATGATAAAAGTGCATCCATCATGATAAAAGTGCATCTATCCATCATAAAAGCACATCTATCCATCATAAAAGCGCATCTATCATCATAAAAGTGCATCTATCATGATAAAAGTGCATCTATCCATCATAAGTGCATCTGTCCATCATAAAAGCGCATCTATCCATGATAAAAGTGCATCCATCATGATAAAAGTGCATCTGTCCATCATAAAAGCACATCTATCCATCATAAAAGCGCATCTATCATCATAAAAGTGCATCTGTCCATCATAAAAGTGCATCTATCATGATAAAAGTGCATCTATCCATCATAAAAGTGCATCTATCATGATAAAAGTGCATCTATCCATCATAAAAGTGCATCTATCCATCATAAGTGCATCTGTCCATCATAAAAGCACATCTATCCATCATAAAAGCGCATCTATCATCATAAAAGCACATCTATCATCATAAAAGCGCATCTATCATCATAAAAGTGCATCTATCCATCATAAAAGTGCATCTATCATGATAAAAGTGCATCTATCCATCATAAAAGTGCATCTATCATGATAAAAGTGCATCTGTCCATCATAAAAGTGCATCTATCCATCATAAGTGCATCTGTCCATCATAAAAGCACATCTATCCATCATAAAAGCGCATCTATCATCATAAAAGCACATCTATCCATCATAAAAGCGCATCTATCATCATAAAAGTGCATCTATCCATCATAAAAGTGCATCTATCATGATAAAAGTGCATCTATCCATCATAAAAGTGCATCTATCATGATAAAAGTGCATCTGTCCATCATAAAAGCGCATCTATCCATCATAAAAGCGCATCTATCCATCATAAAAGTGCATCTATCCATCATAAAAGCACATCTGTCCATCATAAAAGTGCATCTATCATGATAAAAGTGCATCTATCCATCATAAGTGCATCTGTCCATCATAAAAGTGCATCTATCCATGATAAAAGTGCATCTATCATGATAAAAGTGCATCTATCCATCATAAGTGCATCTGTCCATGATAAAAGTGCATCTATCATGATAAAAGTGCATCTGTCCATCATAAAAGCGCATCTATCCATCATAAAAGCGCATCTATCCATCATAAAAGTGCATATATCCATCATAAAAGCACATCTGTCCATCATAAAAGTGCATCTATCATGATAAAAGTGCATCTATCCATCATAAGTGCATCTGTCCATGATAAAAGTGCATCTATCATGATAAAAGTGCATCTGTCCATCATAAAAGCGCATCTATCCATGATAAAAGTGCATCTATCATGATAAAAGTGCATCTGTCCATCATAAGTGCATCTGTCCATCATAAAAGCGCATCTATCATGATAAAAGTGCATCTATCATCATAAAAGTGCATCTATCATGATAAAAGTGCATCTATCCATCATAAGTGCATCTGTCCATCATAAAAGCGCATCTATCCATGATAAAAGTGCATCCATCATGATAAAAGTGCATCTATCCATCATAAGTGCATCTGTCCATCATAAAAGCACATCTATCCATCATAAAAGCGCATCTATCATCATAAAAGTGCATCTGTCCATCATAAAAGTGCATCTATCATGATAAAAGTGCATCTATCCATCATAAAAGTGCATCTATCATGATAAAAGTGCATCTATCCATCATAAAAGTGCATCTATCCATCATAAGTGCATCTGTCCATCATAAAAGCACATCTATCCATCATAAAAGCGCATCTATCATCATAAAAGTGCATCTATCCATCATAAGTGCATCTGTCCATCATAAAAGCACATCTATCCATCATAAAAGTGCATCTATCATGATAAAAGTGCATCTATCCATGTTAAAAATGCATATATCATGATAAAAGCGCATCTATCCATCATAAAAGCGCATCTATCCATCATAAAAGAGCATCTGTCATGATAAAAGTGCATCTATCCATCATAAAAGTGTATCTATCATGATAAAAGTGCATCTGTCCATCATAAAAGTGCATCTATCATGATAAAAGTGCATCTATCATGATAAAAGTGCATCTATCATCATAAAAGTGCATCTATCATGATAAAAGTGCATCTATCCATCATAAAAGTGCATCTATCATGATAAAAGTGCATCTATCCATCATAAAAGTGCATCTATCATGATAAAAGTGCATCTGTCCATCATAAAAGTGCATCTGTCCATCATAAAAGTGCATCTATCCATCATAAAAGTGCATCTGTCCATCATAAAAGCGCATCTATCCATCATAAAAGTACATCTATCCATCATAAAAGTGCATCTATCCATCATAAAAGTGCATCTATCATGATAAAAGTGCATCTATCCATCATAAAAGTGCATCTATCATGATAAAAGTGCATCTGTCCATCATAAAAGCGCATCTATCCATCATAAAAGCGCATCTATCCATCATAAAAGTGCATCTATCCATCATAAAAGTGCATCTGTCCATCATAAGTGCATCTGTCCATGATAAAAGTGCATCTATCATGATAAAAGTGCATCTGTCCATCATAAAAGCGCATCTATCCATCATAAAAGCGCATCTATCCATCATAAAAGCACATCTGTCCATCATAAAAGTGCATCTATCATGATAAAACTGCATCTATCCATCATAAGTGCATCTGTCCATGATAAAAGTGCATCTATCATGATAAAAGTGCATCTGTTCATCATAAAAGCGCATCTATCCATCATAAAAGCACATCTATCATGATAAAAGTGCATCTATCATGATAAAAGTGCATCTGTCCATCATAAAAGCGCATCTATCCATCATAAAAGTGCATCTATCATGATAAAAGTGCATCTATCCATCAAAAGTGCATCTATCCATCATAAGTGCATCTGTCCATCATAAAAGTGCATCTATCCATCATAAGTGCATCTGTCCATCATAAAAGCGCATCTATCCATGATAAAAGTGCATCTGTCCATCATAAAAGCGCATCTATCCATGATAAAAGTGCATCTATCCATCATAAAAGTGCATCTATCCATCATAAAAGTGCATCTGTCCATCATAAAAGTGCATCTATCATGATAAAAGTGCATCTATCATGATAAAAGTGCATCTGTCCATCATAAAAGCGCATCTATCCATGATAAAAGTGCATCTATCCATCATAAAAGTGCATCTATCCATCATAAAAGTGCATCTGTCCATCATAAAAGCGCATCTATCCATCATAAAAGTGCATCTATCCATCATAAAAGTGCATCTGTCCATCATAAAAGTGCATCTGTCCATCATAAAAGCGCATCTATCCATCATAAAAGCGCATCTATCCATCATAAAAGTGCATCTATCCATCATAAAAGCGCATCTATCCATCATAAAAGTGCATCTATCATGATAAAAGTGCATCTATCCATCATAAAAGTGCATCTGTCCATCATAAGTGCATCTGTCCATGATAAAAGTGCATCTATCATGATAAAAGTGCATCTGTCCATCATAAAAGCGCATCTATCCATGATAAAAGTGCATCTATCCATCATAAAAGTGCATCTATCCATCATAAAAGTGCATCTATCATGATAAAAGTGCATCTATCCATCAAAAGTGCATCTATCCATCATAAGTGCATCTGTCCATCATAAAAGTGCATCTATCCATCATAAAAGCGCATCTGTCCATCATAAAAGTGCATCTATCCATCATAAAAGTGCATCTATCCATCAAAAGTGCATCTGTCCATCATAAAAGTGCATCTATCCATCATAAGTGCATCTGTCCATCATAAAAGTGCATCTATCCATCATAAAAGCGCATCTATCCATCATAAAAGTGCATCTATCCATCATAAAAGCGCATCTATCCATCATAAAAGTGCATCTATCATGATAAAAGTGCATCTGTCCATCATAAAAGTGCATCTGTCCATCATAAGTGCATCTGTCCATGATAAAAGTGCATCTATCATGATAAAAGTGCATCTGTCCATCATAAAAGTGCATCTGTCCATCATAAGTGCATCTGTCCATGATAAAAGTGCATCTATCATGATAAAAGTGCATCTGTCCATCATAAAAGCGCATCTATCCATGATAAAAGTGCATCTATCCATCATAAAAGTGCATCTATCCATCATAAAAGTGCATCTATCATGATAAAAGTGCATCTATCCATCAAAAGTGCATCTATCCATCATAAGTGCATCTGTCCATCATAAAAGTGCATCTATCCATCATAAAAGCGCATCTGTCCATCATAAAAGTGCATCTATCCATCATAAAAGTGCATCTATCCATCAAAAGTGCATCTGTCCATCATAAAAGTGCATCTATCCATCATAAGTGCATCTGTCCATCATAAAAGTGCATCTATCCATCAAAAGTGCATCTATCCATCAAAAGTGCATCTATCCATCAAAAGTGCATCTATCCATCAAAAGTGCATCTATCCATCAAAAGTGCATCTATCCATCAAAAGTGCATCTATCCATCATAAGTGCATCTATCCATCATAAGTGCATCTATCCATCATAAGTGCATCTGTCCATCATAAAAGCGCATCTATCATGATAAAAGTGCATCTATCCATCATAAAAGTGCATCTATCATGATAAAAGTGCATCTATCCATCATAAATGTGCATCTGTCCATCATAAAAGTGCATCTATCATCATAAAAGTGCATCTATCATGATAAAAGTGCATCTGTCCATCATAAAAGTGCATCTATCATGATAAAAGTGCATCTATCCATCAAAAGTGCATCTGTCCATCATAAGTGCATCTGTCCATCATAAAAGCGCATCTATCCATGATAAAAGTGCATCTATCATGATAAAAGTGCATCTGTCCATCATGAAAGCGCATCTATCCATGATAAAAGCGCATCTATCCATCATAAAAGTGCATCTATCATGATAAAAGTGCATCTATCCATCATAAAAGTGCATCTATCCATCATAAAAGCACATCTATCATGATAAAAGTGCATCTATCCATCATAAAAGCGCATCTATCCATCATAAAAGCGCATCTATCATGATAAAAGTGCATCTATCCATCATAAAAGTGCATCTGTCCATCATAAAAGCGCATCTATCCATCATAAAAGTGCATCTATCCATCATAAAAGCGCATCTATCCATCATAAAAGTGCATCTATCCATCATAAAAGTGCATCTATCCATCATAAAAGTGCATCTATCCATCATAAAAGCACATCTGTCCATCATAAAAGCACATCTGTCCATCATAAAAGTGCATCTATCATGATAAAAGTGCATCTATCCATCATAAGTGCAACTGTCCATCATAAAAGCGCATCTATCATGATAAAAGTGCATCTGTCCATCATAAAAGTGCATCTATCATGATAAAAGTGCATCTATCCATCATAAAAGTGCATCTATCATGATAAAAGTGCATCTGTCCATCATAAAAGTGCATCTGTCCATCATAAAAGTGCATCTGTCCATCATAAAAGTGCATTTGTCCATCATAAAAGTGCATCTATCCATCATAAAAGCGCATCTGTCCATCATAAAAGCGCATCTATCCATCATAAAAGCGCATCTATCATGATAAAAGTGCATCTGTCCATGATAAAAGTGCATCTGTCCATCATAAAAGTGCATCTATCATGATAAAAGTGCATCTATCCATCATAAAAGTGCATCTATCATGATAAAAGTGCATCTGTCCATCATAAAAGTGCATCTGTCCATCATAAAAGTGCATTTGTCCATCATAAAAGTGCATCTATCCATCATAAAAGCGCATCTATCCATCATAAAAGCGCATCTATCCATCATAAAAGTACATCAATCCATCATAATTGTGATGATAATTGATGATAGATGCACTTTTTTGGGCTTCAGAATCTCATGCTCCATTCACTGCCATTATAAAGCTTGGAATAGCCAGGACAGTTTTTAATATAACTCTGATTGTATTCGTCTGAAAGAAGAATGTCAAGAATGAGGGCAAGTAAATCATGGGATAATTTTTAATGTTTGGGTGAACTATCCCTTTAAAGCGTGCCGTGTGTGTGTGTGTGTGTGTGTGTGTTGTCAGGTGTGTTTCGAGTGTGGAGCGTTTAACCCGCAGTGGGTCAGCGTGACGTACGGGATCTGGATCTGTCTGGAGTGTTCTGGGAAACACAGAGGCCTCGGCGTCCACCTCAGGTCAGACTCGCATTCTGAGGCCTTCCACAATCTCTATCTGTCCTTATACAAAAGAGAACAACGGAATCAGTGCAAAATCAGTCAATCTCTGACTTTACAAACAATTATCCTACATAACAAATTTTACAAATAAGTGAGAATGGTAAACAATAAGGTCCTCAAGGCTGTGCTGAATCGTGACTTAAGTCCCGGATGAAGGGCGTTGTCGTGACTTATTCACGATTCAGCACTAGCCTCGAGTTCCTTATTGCTTTTATAAAACGGTTACCACACAATACAAATATTAAAGCCGAAAAATAAGTTTCTGTGCAACTTTCCTGAAGTAAAATGACTAAAAGCCTTCCTTCCGCTGGAAAAAATAGTCCCTGACCGTAAACAGTAACAGAAGTTACATACATGATTTCGCCAATAGATGGAGACAGAGACTGTCTTTATGAGTGAGTCAGTCAGTAGAGAAGACTTACGACTCAAACTTGTGATCACGGAGAAGGAAGACGCAACTGATAGATGACTATAGGCACGGGGAAACCCTGTTAAAAGGACAAGATATCAGTGACATTCAAACGGATGTTTTTATGATGAATATAGGACTGACCTGAAGGAGAATGCTATATCTGCTGTAAATGCAGATACACTCGCTCACTCACAATACTCTACTAGCTTCAATGAACAACATCAATGAGAACAAACATAGGTTTACGTTGCTAAGAGTGGTTGCTAGGGGTGTTGTGTAGTGATACAGAGAACCGTTGGGTGAAGCCGTTATAGCCGTGTTTTATCATGAATAAAACAGCTATGGACCAATCAGAATCAAGGACTGGAACTAACCGTTTTATAAGTGTGTGTGTGTGTATGTACTTTATGTATGTATGAATGAATATATGAAGAGTTCAATTGCCGTCTGAAATTTTCTTCTAGAATGGTCATTTTTATGAAGCTCGTATATTTAAGTTCAGTAATTTCACTTAAATGGCCATGCAAATGACCTATTAATTGTCATTTAAGTGAAATTACTGAACTTAAATATACAAGCTTGATAAAAATGATCATTCTAGAAGAAAATTTCAGATGGCACTTAGAGGCTTTTGCATCTGAACTCTTCATATATATATATGTGTATGTGTATGTGTGTGTGTGTGTGTGTGTAAATAAATATAATAATGATAAATATACTTTTAACAGCAATATTTGCATATAAGCATATGACTATAAATAATTGCAAAGAAGAATGCAGATTTTGGAAGCGTAGCTGAAGATCTCAGTCACGTGTGAGCTCCGTGTTTCTCCTCATAGCTTTGTTCGATCTGTCTCGATGGACAAGTGGAAGGACATCGAGCTGGAGAAGATGAAGATGGGAGGAAACCGGAAGTTCCGCATGTTTCTGGAGCTGCAGGACGACTATAATCCCGGCTGGAGTTTACAGGAGAAATACAACAGTAAAGCGGCTGCGCTCTTCAGAGACAAAGTGAGACGCGCCGCTAAACATTATCTTTTCTTTTATTAATCAGTTGAAAACCCTAAATATTAACTCTTCCCACCCCAGTATTTTGATCATGTTAGATTAAATGTGTGTAAAGCCCGGGACACACCAAGCCGTCCAACCTTCTAAGCCTTAAAGAACCCCTAACCGCTCCTGGTCTGTGTCTGAAATCCTAGTGCTTTCACATTCACTGCGGCTAAACATGATCTTTTCTTTTATTAATCAGTTCAGTCAACACACTCCCCGCGCTCTCACATCTGATTCGGTGCTGAGACCTCGCTAAAAATCTTTTACTGTAAACAGGAGATAAAGTTAGCAAACGTCAGTGTGAAGATTTCACTCATTCTCGGTGACTATAGAAAACAGGTCTTCAGGTGATCATAGTTCAACAATCAAATGATTAGTCCAGATTCTCCAGTTTAAGAGTATCTGAAACAGTAAATAATGATTAAAAATGGTTGGGAACAATTACACATCAGGAAAAAATGGCAAAAAACAAACAAAAAAAATGTTCCTAATTTAATTAATTTGGCATTTTTTTCCTGATGTGTACTTGTTTCCAACATTGCTTTTAATCATTATTTACTTTAAATTTTCTTTATTTATATGATTTACTTCAGTCCAGAAGATTTTTGATGAGTGCGTTGAAAACCCTAATTCAGAGGTTCATGAACTTTACAAACGAAGGGCCAAAAATCAAACTTGACTGAGGTCTGTGGGCCCAAAGCAAAAGTTGCATCATATCAAACTTCTATATTCAATTTAAAGTGGTTAGTTAAAACATTAAGCAATCTGCTTAACTAATCCAGTTTTACTTTTCAGACTTTTAACAGTGAAACTTTACAGCTGTTTTAATGCTTTAGTCACTTCTTAAACACCAACTGGCATTTCAGAAAACCTGAAATACAAAAGAACATAATAAACATTTAAATTAATCCACAAAACAAAAAATTATTTATAAAATGCAAATATGAATAGTAGATTTGTATTTCATGAAACAGAACATTTTACTATTTAAATATAAACAAAGTCTATTATTAATAATGGAATAATAATTATTATTAACCATAATTTTTTTCTTTGAGTAATCAGTTGAATACCGTAATTATTAACTCTTTCCAGTTTACCAGTGTCCAGCCAACGGTAGCAAAACTCCCAAAATATTTTGTCACTGTAGTCATTTCCTCTTAATGGGTTCGATATTTCATTTGGTAACGTTAGTGAGTTTATATGAAGTTCAGTGTTTGATGATCATGTTATCTTCTATCCGCTCCTGGTGTGTGTCTGAAGTCGCCTCTATAGTGTTAAATAGTGCACTCATTCAATCCCACAATGCACTGCAATAACGAGTGTACATCTGATGTACGCTCATTGGCTGGAGAATACCCATAATGCACTGCGAGAGTCCCGTGCTGATTGAATTCCCGCGTCTGACCAGAAGATGGCGCTCGCTGAATCAATCATCCATCTCCCAAACACTGATCCAGCGTAATATCACACAGGTTTAAGCCCCTTTTTAATTGAGTCTTTAATTGTTTAATTATACATAGTTTCCACGACAGAGTTCAAGATAAATCTGCTCATCGCTACTGGAGCGGCTAGTTTGCTACGTTTTAAATGATTATTAAACCGCAAGCACAAACTATGGAAAAGCGGCACTCAGTGTCTGAACTCACTCGTCTTCATTCACTTCAAGTGGACTATATCAGTGGAGGAAGGAAGGGAAGAGTGAATGAGGGTTTAGGGGGCGATTTCAGACACAGCCAGTGTTTACACTGATCCGGAGATTCTCTACTCTTTGTGGTGAAGTTGAAGTTGTGTATGTGTGTGTGTGTGTTAAAGGTGGTGACTCTGGCTGAAGGGAAGGAGTGGAGCATCGAGGACTCGTCTGCGAGGAACTGGACGCCTCCACAAGCCAAGAGTGGCCTGAGCGCTTCACACCGGTACGACACGCAAGTCTAGTTTAGCTATAAACTACAAAGTAGACCACTTTTCACTGTGACTACTCGCCACTACAAAGTAGACCAGAGGACTGTACAGGTCAAAGCAGTGTACACATGATTATAACACATCATAGTGAAACAAACACAAGACAAAAGTCAATATTAATAAAAAAAACACCAACAAAAATAACTAAGCAGTGAGGAAAAGAAAAGAAAACTACATACACATAATAAAAGAAAATACAACTGCTTTTTAAATTTGATAACTATGGAAGCTTGTTTCTGCCACAAAATAAACCATTTTAAAAGATAATTGCTACTTTTTATCTCACAATTGCGAGTTTACATCTCGCAATACTGACTTTTTTTCTCAGAATTGTGAGATATAAAGTCCAATTCTAAGGGAAAAAAAGACGGACTTTTTTTTACCTATAAATAGGTTATATCTCACAATTCTGACTTTATAACACGCAATTGCGACTTTATTGAGATAAAAAGTCGCAATTATTATTATTTATTAATTATTCAGTGCGGAAACAATCTTCCATAGATAACTGCTAATTTTAAAAGCCATAGAAAACAAATGTGTTTTCAATCGAGATCTAAAACAGTCAATTGAGGGTGCAGATCTGAGGTCAGGTGGGAGGGGTTTACACAGTCATGGGCGGCAACAGAAGAAGCCGCTGTCCGAATGAGCAGTGATGAGTGATGTCATCGATGATGATGACGATGATGATGATGATGTCATTGCAGGTCCAGTGCTGCTGCGGGTCAGAATCACTCTCACTCTGATAAAGCCTTCGAGGACTGGCTGTCTGATGATGTCAACTCTTACCAGAAGTGAGTTTCACTCCATCATTGATCAATCTGTTCAGTTGATAGATGATTAAAGAGGATTATTAACAGTCTTGATGTAGTGTTGGTCTCTACTAGAGCAGGTTTGTTATATATATATATATATATATATATATATACGCGGTATTCTCCATTGTTGCGGCTCCTCTCTTCCCAGTCTGTCAGTAACGCTCTGTTTAGTTCCTGTCTCTATGAAGCCCCTCCTTCTGAAAAGCACACTGTGCTCTGATTGGTCGGCTGGAGCAGTATGTTGTGATTGGTCGGGCGCCTCGAGTGTGTTTGGGAAATGTCGTGATTAATGCAACGCTTCCCTTTACAGCAGTGCTTCTTAGCCCTAATTTTTATGTATTTTTTTTTATGTATTTAATAAATGTTTTATAGATTTCAGGAGTTGTGGATATGCACTGGAACATAGTTGATCTTATTTATTATTAACGTATTATCGTTAACTAAAACTATTAGAAACATTTCTGTTAATTGAAATAAAGCCATAAATATAAATAAATAAATAAATAAAATATAAATATTAGTTGAAAAAATTAAACTAAACAAAAACTAGAAATGTTGCCTTGGCAATAAACTGAAATAAGTTGAGATTGTAGCACTAAAATGATTAACTGGAAACAGATAACGAAAACTCACGAAAACTGAAATAAAAAATAAACCCAAATAGCAATTTTAAATAAACAGAAAACTACTAAAATGACAAAAGCACAAGATGAAATGACTGACAATTAAACTAAAATTAATGTTAGAAAAATAAAAAAGGTAATTTAAAATATTAATATTATTAAATATTAATACAACTAAAATAACATTGGTTTGTGTATATATTTATATCTATTTATCTTTGTTTACATATACATTCTTACATTAATTTTCATAAAGGCATTTGTTTTAAAAGTTTAATAAATGCATGATGTTTCCAAAGTCAGTGATTTATTGTTAAATAATTGTGATCTGAATATTGACTGGAGTGAGTGTGTTTAGTGCCGTAATCAAGCAGCACATGACCCAGACAGACAGGTACACAGAAAGCACTGGATAGTGATGTAACGAGTGTTCACAGTCTCCTATTAGAAGCACACCATCTGTGTGCAGCTCTAATCTGTGATCAGTAATTATTGTGTATTAATAATAATGTATTATTATTTCAGTGCCGGAGCGTCCGGCGCACAGGAGAATCGATATGTGGGCTTCGGAAACACTCCCAACCCGCCCAAGAAAGATGAAGACTTCCTCAATAACACTATGTCCTCCCTCTACTCGGTAATGCAGCGGCTCTGTTATAATAACTCTATTATATAACCAATCTCTGTTATAATAACTCTATTATATAACCAATATCTGTTATAATAACTCTGTTATATAACCAATCTCTGTTATAATAACTCTGTTATTATACAGAGATTAAAGTTCTCCGTCGCTACGACGGATTTCCGTCAATTGCAGGGTTCCTACCTGTCTTAAATTCACTCTTCATAATTTTAAGGCCGTAAATAGGCTTACATTTCTCAAATAGTGTAATAAATGTCTTCATTTTTGTTTGAATAGGAAATAAATTAGTTTGAAAATTAAATTAAGGAAAGATTAGCTGTATTCACTCTGTTGAGGGGGATGTGATCAAAGCCTGGAGTGGACCGAAAGCACATTCCTCTCTGCACTCTAAGCGTTCTGTAATCACTCCGCTCCGCATCCACTACACTCCAGATCCATTCCGGCTCACTGAATCCATTCCGGCTCACTGAATCCACTCCGGCTCACTGAATCCACTCCGGCTCACTGAATCCACTCCGGCTCACTGAATCCTCTCCGGCTCACTGAATCCATACCCAGTCCACTCCGGCTCACTGAATCCACTCCGGCTCACTGAATCCATACCCAGTCCACTCCGGCTCACTGAATCCATTCCGGCTCACTGAATCCATACCCAGTCCACTCCGGCTCACTGAATCCATTCCGGCTCACTGAATCCACTCCGGCTCACTGAATCCACTCCGGCTCACTGAATCCATACCCAATCCACTCCGGCTCACTGAATCCATTTCCGCTCACTGAATCCATACCCAATCCACTCCGGCTCACTGAATCCATTTCCGCTCACTGAATCCATACCCAATCCACTCCGGCTCACTGAATCCATACCCAATCCACTCCGGCTCACTGAATCCATTTCCGCTCACTGAATCCATACCCAACCCACTCCGGCTCACTGAATCCATTTCCGCTCACTGAATCCATACCCAATCCACTCCGGCTCACTGAATCCACTCCCGCTCACTGAATCCACTCCGGCTCACTGAATCCATACCCAATCCACTCCGGCTCACTGAATCCACTCCGGCTCACTGAATCCATACCCAATCCACTCCGGCTCACTGAATCCATTTCCGCTCACTGAATCCATACCCAATCCACTCCGGCTCACTGAATCCTCTCCGGCTCACTGAATCCATACCTAATCCACTCCGGCTCACTAAATCCACTCCGGCTAACTGAATCCATTCCGGCTCACTGAATCCACTCCGGCTCACTGAATCCACTCCGGCTTACTGAATCCTCTCCGGCTCACTGAATCCACTCCGGCTTACTGAATCCATTCCACTCCATTTTAAAAAGAGATTCGAATATGTTGTTTATATCATGAACGTCTGAACACAACATTTATAATACTATGTAACGGTTTGGAAAGTATTCTAAACGTTTAATAAATAGAATTACACAAAAATGTGCAAATGTAGTGAACGCACCTATAGAGAGAAATGCACATTTCATACGGATTACATAAGAGAGTAGTCAGTTTCTTTTCTAAAAATAGACATTTCAAGCTTTCTATAGATATATTTCTCATGCCTGTGAATTTGCCTAGACTATATGCTGAGTTACAGTTAATTTATAAGACGAGCTCCAGTTCATTAACAATACAAGTGATGGTGCCGGCGCCTTGCATGTCCTGATTATATTGTCTGCTATAATTGCTTCTAACTTATTACATCTAGGCAATTGTTTGATGAAACATCGATTTAAAATTAAGATACAATTTATGCAAAACAAAATTCACTTTAAGGAAAGGTTTTCTACCAAACAAAACTTAATGAAGTGGTCAAAATCATGTCTGACCCACTCCATATGTCTCCCGATATATTGCTCATCTAATGATCCTATCTTACTCATGCTGTTCACTTTTCATATAATCAACATTATTTAAACACACGTATGAACCTAAATGCGTTTTCTTTAATGGCTACAACACGTATAGTAGGCCTACAGAGAAATGTAATGTCGTTGAGTCGAACGTGTTTTACCGGTGAGCATATGGGGAGGGGTGCGATTTTCGAATAATAATCAAATAATTCCCTGCGATCTTCGAATATTATTTTAGCTTAAAATGCTCATTCCTACCATAAAAGCACTTTTTGTTCTGATGCTGGTGCTGTTAGTTTCCCTTTTCTGTTCAGTGTTAACAGGATGAGTTAGAACATGCGTTATAATTTCTTATTATAATGCTTAGGTTAAAACTGAATTTATTATTATCATTATTATTATTATTATAATGGCTAGGTTAAAAACAGATATTATATTATATATAGTTTGTGATATTAGCTCACTTTGTGGCAAACGCTCTGTTGGCTTTTATTATTTGAGAAATAAAAACTTGTCTTAAAGTTATGAAAATGGTTTATTATTTGTATGACTACATCACAAAGAGTCAAGTCTTGTAAAAGCATTAGATTAATAACATTGAAATTTCATATAATAATAGAAATGCAGTTCAAAATGACCTTTCTTTAAATCCGAATGTTCTTTGAGTTTTTCATTTGTGAAGGTAAAGCATGTACTCACTATACTCCTAATTACAAGAAGAAGAAACTGCTCTTAAACTGTGTGTGTGACAGGCTGTGGAATGGGGTTTGGCCGAGGAAACATTCAGTCAAAATGTGTTTTTTTTGCTTTAACCCCTGTATAATAACTCTGTTATAATAACTCTCTGTTATAATAACTCTGTCCGTCAGGCGTCATTAACGTCGTCTCTGTTGCGTGTGTTTCAGGGCTGGAGCAGTTTCACTGTCGGAGCCAGCAAGTTTGCATCTGTCGCTAAAGATAGTGTAAGTACATCACGTGTGTGTGTGTGTGTGTGTGTGTGTGTGTGTGTGTGTGTGTGTGTGTGTGTGTGAGAGAGAGGCAAGGCAAGGCAAGTTTATTTATATAGCACATTTCATACACAATGGCAATTCAAAGTGCTTTACATAAAAGAAATAAAAATAATAAAAAGAAATAAGAATAATTAAAACAGTTAAGAAAAATAAAAAAAATAAAATACAGTACAGTACAAACAGTCGGACAAACATTGGCACTGTGCTCATTCAGTAAATGCATAGCTAAACAGAAGTGTTTTGAGTCTGGATTTGAAAGTGACTACAGTAGGAGCACATCTGATCTCCTCCGGAAGCTGGTTCCAGCTGCGGCTGGCATAATAGCTAAAAGCAGATTCACCATGCTTAGAGTGAACCCTTGGTATTTCTAGCTGATATGATCCTAGTGATCTGAGTGATCTGTTGGGTTTATATTCAGTGAGCATATCTGCAATGTATTGAGGTCCTAGGCCATTGAATGATTTATATACCAGTAATAATACTTTAAAATCAATCCTAAATTTAACTGGGAGCCAGTGTAAAGACCTGAGGACTGGTGTGATATGTTCATATTTTCTGGTTCTGCTCAGAATCCTGGCGGCAGCGTTCTGTATGAGCTGCAACTGTCTTATGGTCTTTTTGGGAAGGCCAGTGAGGAGTCCATTACAGTAATCCACCCTGCTGGTGATGAAAGCATGAACAAGTTTCTCTAAGTCTTGTCTGGAAACAAAGCATCTAATTCTTGCAATATTTTTCAGATGATAGTATGCTGATTTAGTTATTGCTTTGACATGACTACTGAAACTAAGGTCTGACTCTAGTGTCACACCAAGATTCCTGACTTGATTTTTAGTTGTTTGACCCCTAGAGTGAAGGTATGCGTTCACCTTGAGAACTTCATCTTTGTTTCTAAATGCAATGACTTCAGTTTTGTCTTTGTTTAACTGAAGAAAGGTTTGACACATCCAACTTTTGACTTCATCAATGCATTGGCACAGGGAGTCAATGGGGCTGTAATCGTTAGGCGATAGGGCTAAGTAGAGCTGTGTGTAGTCTGCATAGCTGTGGTAAGCAATTTGGTTATTTCTCATTATTTGGCTCATTGGGAGCATGTACAGGTTGAACAGGAGTGGCGCAAGAATTGAGCCTTGAGGGACTCCGCATGTCATGGATGTCCACTCAGACTTATGGTCTCCTATACTCACATAATAACCTCTCCCATCTAAGTATGACCTGAACCATTTTAGGACTATCCCAGAAAGCCCCACCCAGTTTTCCATCCTGTCAAGAAGTATGTTATGATCGACAGTGTCAAATGCAGCACTGAGGTCGAGTAGCACCAGCACTGATAGTTTGCCTGAATCAGTATTTAAAGGAGAACTCCGGTCAATTTTAACATTGAGCTCATTTTTTTGTACATTTGGAGTGCTGTCAATACAGAGAACAACGACAAAAATCGGTGTTGCCTACACCGAGTTATTCTATTTTTAAAATTTGCACCCTGTTGACTTCAATAGGGCAAGTACTAAACCTGCTTTTAGCCTCTTAACATCCTTGATGTGTCATTACAAGTGCACAGAAAATGTGAGTGATTCCTTCTGAGTGAACACGAGTGAATCTGACTGCAGTAGATGTGAAAGATATGTATAAAAATGATGTTATTTAAGCCAGCGCACATACCTGTTTACATGCTGTTTTCGGTGGAAGACCAAAGTAGTCGATTGCCGAGTTCACGCGCATAGGTTTAGTTACCTATGATCACGCGCGTGAACTCGGCAATCGACTACTTTGGTCTTCCACCGAAAACAGCATGTAAACACAGGTATTTGCGCTGGCTTAAATAGCATCATTTTTATTCATATCTTTCACATCTACTGCAGTCAGATTCACTCGTGTTCACTCTGAAGGAATCACTCACATGACCTGTGCACTTGTAATGACACATCAAGGATGTTAAGAGGCTAAAAGCAGGTTTAGTACTTGCCCCATTGAAGTCAACAGGGTGCAAATTTTAAAAATAGAATAACTCGGTGTAGGCAACACCGATTTTTGTCGTTGTTCTCTGTATTGACAGCACTCCAAATGTACAAAAAAATGAGCTCAATGTTAAAATTGACCGGAGTTCTCCTTTAAGCGAATATCGTTTATTATCTTTATGAGCGCTGTCTCTGTGCTGTGGTGCGGTCGGAAACCAGATTGAAAATTGTCAAAGGATCCATTCGAGCTTAAGAATTTGTTCAGCTGATTTAAGACAAATTTTTCAATGATCTTGCCTATGAAAGGAAGATTTGAGATCGGTCTATAGTTGCTTAATATGGTCTTATCCAGATTGCTCTTTTTCAGGAGGGGCTTGACAACTGCAGTTTTCAGGGAGTTTGGAAAACTCCCAGAGAGAACTGAGACATTTACCACTTCTAGAAGATCTGCTTCTAAACTGTTTAACACACTTTTGAAAAATGATGTGGGAAGTGTGTCAAGAGCACAGGTTGATGTTTTAAGGTGTTGTACGGTTTCTTCCAAAATTTTGCTATCAATTTCTTTGAAGTCAGACATAGTAACTACTTTCTCAGGTGGTTTGATCTGTCTGACCTCAGTGCAATTCAAGGATGTGCTGATTACCTTTCTGATATTACTGATTTTCTCAGAGAAGAAAGAAGCAAACTCACTGCACTTGTTCTCTGAGAGCATTTCACTGGGAATCTGGCTTGGGGGGTTTGACAGTCTCTCTACAGTAGCAAAAAGAGTGCGTGTGTTGTTTAAATTACTGTTTATAATATTTGAGAAGAAAGTCTGTCTAGCTTTGCCTAGTTCCATATTGAAAGCATGAAGGCTGTCTTTGTAGATGTTATAATGGACTACAAGTTTTGTCTTCCGCCACATGCGCTCTGCTTTTCTGCATTGTCTTTTCATATTTTGCACTGCTGTTGAGTTTCTCCAAGGTGCTTTTTGTCTGCCACTCTTCTTCCTGACTTTAACAGGAGCAATATCATCAATTACACTTTTAACTTTTGAGTTAAAAGAATCAAGGAGAGAATCAACAGAGTGCAGATATGCTTTGTGTTAAGGATATAGCCTTCATAAATAGTACACTAGTGTTCTCATTTAAGCATCTCTTCTTGACAGACACAGATCTAGCTTCAGTGGCAGGAGAGATCAATGTATCAAAGAGCACCTTTTAACTCAATACCCAGATATTCGAAAGAAGGGTAATTCCCAAATGATATTTGCTTACATTGATAGATATCTTTAAAAAAAAAGCAGCTAGACCCCCACCTCTCTTAACAGCTCTGCAGACACTCATAAAAGTAAAGTTAGGGGGGGCTGCTTCATTGAGGATTGTTGCACTAAAGCTGTCTTCTAGCCAGGTTTCATTTAGAAGCATAAAATCCAGGTTGTTTGTGGTTATTAAATCGTTGACTAGAAGTGATTTATTTTTAAGTGAACGAATGTTTAAAAGTGCTAACTTAACAGTCTTACTTTTTGTCCCCACATCAATCTTACTTTGACGTGT